>NC_056761.1:30036444-30363944 GCF_018687715.1 Carya illinoinensis
TTATCTGAGTTTGCAGGTGGTTTGAGGTTAAATTGACTATATCACACACACACTCAAGGTCTTAGCTTTAGGTTGAAGTAAACGCCTAACTCTTGCTTGACAAATTGCAAAATTTTTGATTGATTTTCTTGCTATCTTTGATGTTAAAAGAGTAAGATACTAGAGATGAAATCTAAATTCATAAAAGCTTGGTGAATGATGATACTTCTCTTTGGGGTCGAGTTGATATTGCCTAAACTATCATTTGTTTTTCTTTTTGTTTGAGGACAAACAAAGTTGTAAGTTTGGGGGTATTTGATGGCTTGCAAAATTTCATATTGCAGATTTTACAAGTTTGCTCGAGCGGAGGCTTTTGGCCGCTCGAGCGAATTCAGGCAGATTCAAACGCTCGACTGCCGCTCGACAGGGAGCTCGAGCGGGTTGCTGAAAAACGAAGATCGCTCGAGCAGAGACATTGGCCGCTCGAGCGAAATCAGGCAGAGTCGAACGCTCGATGTGCGCTCGATAGGACGCTCGAGCGAAATCAGGCAGAGTCGAACGCTCGACGCGCGCTCGACACCCCGCTCGAGCGAACATCGTATTTTGACAGATTTTAGGTTTTCCGCCGTGGGACCATATAAAAGGCCATTCTTCACTCTAGAGCCGTGGGTTTTTGACTGGAGAACACTCTTTGGGAGAGAAAAACATAACTAGAGGGATTCAAATCATTTGTTTTGAAGACGGAATTCCAATTTATTGCACGTACGTTGGATTCATACACGAGCACGGACGGGAGAAAGGCGTTGAATCGTTCCCTTGAGCTTTTGACGACCAGTTGAGGCTGCAAGGAGGATTTTTCAGTGTTTATTTTCTTCTTCCCATCTTCTCAGAACAATTATGGTGAATTCGTTTATGTTGAATTCCAATTCTAGCATGAGCTAAATTTTCTTCTTTCTAGGAAAACGATGTAACCTAATTCCGAACTATGCTTGTTTGTCCATGCTAATTTAATGCAATTCTCTATTTGTTTATCTGATTTATTCTGAGTTTAATGCTTCTAATTAACTGGCCATTGATTAGATGATTATTAATCTTGTGATTTGCTATCGAAAGAGGGAATCATAGGGTAGATCTTGGATATTTCAGCATAGGTAAGTATAGAGATCGAAAGACTTGTATGAACCTGTGTAGTAATTAAATCATTGGTCTTATTGCGTTCTTGATTATTTAATTTGCATACTCTTGTGTGAATTGATAAACTAGAATCACTTCCAATTGACTATCGAAAGAGGCTTTTGGATGAATTAGAGATTTGCTAATAGACAAAAGAGGTTTAAGTTAAATTAGCTGGATGAGAAAAGCATAGTGAAGAATTATGGTGAAATCGATTTCCTAGAAGGTTTCTTCCCCATTGAATTTGATCTTTGAAAGTCAGTTTTATTTTCTTTGCTTATTTCTCTTTGAGTTGATCTAAGTTTATTTGCAACTACAAAAACCTTAGCGATTCCTCTAGATAAAATTGAGATTAGTAAAATTTTGGTATTTGGCAAGAGTAAGGTACCAATCCCTGAGGACGATACTATACTTATTACTTTACTATAAAACTACGATACTGTGCACTTGCAGTTTTGCACCGGTCAGATGCGCTATGCTTCTTATATGATCTTTAAATCTAATGCTGGGGTGACACCCATTGCTAGAGGAAATGAATGTGGTTAGTGTGGGGAAGAACCAGAGAGGAAGGATGAGACCTCATCTCGGGAGAGACGGGATTTCTTGGTTGAAAGCCTTAAGAGTTGATAAATCCAGAGAGGGTGTCAAGCTGACACTCAAACCAACACCTGATGGTGACCAAACCATACTTGAAGCCGATTCGGAGCTCCATGTCACTCTCTCTGCTCAACTGAAGCTAGGTGGCACCTCCTTTCTTGTATCTGAGCTCACTGATGGTAAAATCACTTGGATATCTTGCTGCCTTAAGGGTTCTTGATGTGATATTGAGTCTTCAAAAATCTAATTCTAGTCGTACGGGTTTGGGGTACATGGCTTCCCAAAGCTACAAATTAAAGCCTCATTATGCACTGCCACCTCTTCAAAAGGTATCACCTTTGTGAAGGGAAGTCAAGATGTGAAAACTCCAAAGAAAGCAATGCCTAAAACTCGTATTCCAAAAGCCACACGAGATAGATCAATGGTAAAGAAGCTCCACCAAGGTAAGTCCAAAGGTAAATTTATTCCTACTTGTCATTTTTGTGGAATGATTGAACATATAAAACCAAACTGTTTTAACTTAAGAAAAATGCAAGAAAAATTAGGAGAAAGTAAATTTACTAGTAAAGGTAAAAATCTAGAAAACAAAGCGGATAACTTGAGCAATCAAATAATTACCATAAGTCATAAACTTTGTGAATTAGCATATTTTTGTCTTCTTAACAAAAAGAAATAAGTATCTAGAGATATAGACAAGATGAAACTCAAAACCAAATGGGTGATTAAGGAAAATGTCGTGTACCTAGTAGCACATACAACACTTAAGCCGATGGAAAATTGCTTATGGTATCTAGATAGTGCTTGTTCAAGGTAAAGAATTTGAAAATTTTAATTTCTCTTTCTTTTGTGATGAAGAAGGTGTACATCAAGAGTTTTCTGCTCCAATTGCTCCTCAATAAAATGTAGTAAAAAGAAAAAATAGAGCAATTCAAGAAATGGCTCGAACCATGTTGAGCAATAAAAAAATGGCTTTGTACTTTTGGGGAGAGACTGTTAACACAGCTGGTCATATTATGAACCGAGTAGTGTTTAGACCTAGAACAAGACACACCCCCTTCGAGTTATGGGAAAACAAAAAGCCCACTGTCCAGTACTTTAGAGCCTTTGGGAGTAAATGCTATATCTTGCATGATTAAGAAAATTTATATAAATTTGATAGCAAGAGTGATGAAGGGACATTTCTTGAATATTCCTCAAATAACAAAACATATAGAGTTTACAACCTACAAACACAAACTACTATGGAATCAATGAATGTGGTTGTAGATGATGACTCAGAGAAGACAACTAAGAAGGAACTTGAAAGTATGGGTAAATTAGAAAAGAAAACTCAGAAGAACAAAAGGAGGTAAGCCGTGTGGAGCAAACTCCTCCAGATTCCTCTCACTCACGTGAAAAAGAGCCATCCTCAAGAATTAGTCATAATCATCCAAAAGAAAATATTCTTGGTGAGCTTGATGAACGAATGAGACTTAGAAAAGAGTACTAAATCAAATTTCTTTTGTGTGTTATTTATTGCAGGTAGAACCCAAGAAGATTGAAGAAGCCTTAAATGATGAATGTTGGGTAAATGCCATGCATGAGGAACTTCATCAATTGGTGCACGGGGTCTTACCGTCTAGCCGTTGGTACTCCGCATCTTCATGGAGAATTCAATTTCACTGGGTCCATGTTGAAGATAGCAGGGCAGTCGTTACACCATTCGTGCAAGTAGCTACTTATGCGACAAGGAATTTCACTACCTTTGGACAGTTAGTTACTACCACCATTTACCGAGGCTTCCATTCAAAGCTTATAACGCTTCTCCTTCAGACCTTCCAACAGCGGGCAGGTGTCAGACTCTATACATCATGTTACCACTTAGCAAAGTCCTGTGTTTTTAATAAATAGTCGCTAACCCCTGGTATATGCCACTTTCTCAATCAAGAGATAGGAGAGCACCCCTTCTCCCAAAGTTATGGGGTCATTTTGCCGAGTTCCTTCGACATGGTTCTCTCAAGCGCCCTAGTGTACTCTACTTCACTTGTGTCAGTTTGGGGTACGGTCTTAGAAGTATGGGAGTTGGTTCCTAGACTTGAAAATTACAACATCATTGGAACCAAGTGGATTTTCAAAAACAAGTTAGATGAGCTTGACACCATAGTCAGAAATAAAACTAGAGTTGTTGCACAAGGATACACATAAGGGTTGAAGAAGGCTATGTTATCCCGTATTTTAGTGTATTTTAATTGAAAGATTATTTTATTTAATTTAATATTGGTTCCCTTGTTTTAAATTTATCGCTTTTCTCATTCAATTTATTTTATGATTTTTTAAGTTGTGAAATTTATTTTGATGTGCTTTCTTAATATTAATTATTGTTTTGCATTTAAAATGCTCTTTATTCTAAATTAGTTTGTTGTTGTATTTTATTATTTTATTTTATTAAGTCAGTGCGTTTAAATTATTTTATTTAACTCGCCGGTTTAAAATTTATTTTCAATGGATTAGTTTTAAGAGCTCAAGCTGAAAAAGTTGGATCTCATTTATTTTCCCTTCCTTTTTCTTTTTCTCTTTCCTCTTTTTCTTTTCTTTTTTCTTTCCTCCTCCTCTACTTTCTATCCTGCGCGCGACCCCTCCCCTTCCTCTCATGCCGTGCTCCTCTTTTTCCCCCAGCCCACCGTCATGCACAGCTCATGGCTGCCATCACCCACCTCAACCACTCCCCTTCACACCGGTGACCTCACCCACCCCAGCCACCACCATCCACGCCCATTCCTTCTATCTCTTAGTCGTGTAGAGCCCGTAAAGGCCAAAAATTTATAGCACCGCTCAACAGCGCCACCACCACCACCATAGCTTCCCCTCCTGCTGACCATCATCCTCCACCAAACCCAGCCCTTAACTTCCAGTCGTTCGCTCCCACGAAGCCCACCAAGCCGCGACTCCCTTAAGCTCGCGAGCCACTATCGCGCCACCTTGGGTAGCCACCACTTCACCACCAGCCTCCCAGCTACCTAACCCACCCTTCCTTAGTCTCGATCTGCCACCTTTGAAGCCCCTCCATCCCCATTTCTGATTTAAGATTTTTGGCCCCCAATTGCAGCCCACACCGCCACCCACGACCAACCACCACCACCATTAGCTCCACCAACACCTCTAAGCCCTTCCCTAGCCATCTCAAGCCTTCATTTGTCTCCATTCAAAAGTTAGATTTTTGAGACCCAGGACCCTTGTCCAATTTCTGCTATTGTGTGGTTGTGCCACTACTTCTAGCACCTCATTGATCATTCAAAAATTATATTATAGCGAAGTAATTATTTTCCAAAGAAGATTTTGAGATTTAAATATATTTTGCACTGACAAATCTTTTGTGATCTGGTTGGTTGTACCAGATGTTGAGTTCGAGGAGTTTGGGGGGTCAGCTGATTGGAGGATGGAGTTGTTTGTGTTATTGGATTATACTGTGATTGTTGGCTATTGAATATTTGTATCGTGTCATATACATTACATAATTGAACAGATGTTCATGTTTGTAAAGGAAAACTGGATTTTCGCATAATTGCATGCAAGTTCATGTGTATATTTGAAAACTGATTTTTTATATGAGAAATAATTATTGGGTATGTTTGAAATGAATGGTTTGAAAGAGAGGAAAAAGAGACTACAGGGATGGTGGTAGAATCTTGTCTGAAATTTCCGCCTACAGTGTGAGCTGTAGGGATGGTGGTAAGCAGGGGCAGGGATGGTGGTAGTCTCGCTTGTGATTCCTACCTACGGTGCACACAATAGGTGTAACATCCCGCTAGAAATTCTATGGTGGAATTTCTATAGACTTTAGGAACCTCGTGAAAACTCTATAAGTTTTCACGAATCGACTAATTGCAGAGATTTTAGTCTATCAACATAGTCAGTGTTATCACTCACTGTGGTGTCAGAAACGCAATTTTAATTGTTTGAAGTGGTTATAAGTGTCAGAATAAGTTACAGTCTACGCCACTAGACTCAGTTGAATATTTAGGATTTTATGCCGCAATAACTTATTTTCATAATTTCGGACAAAACGTTTTTTGAAACTGTGAATTTATTTTCAAGGGCACTTCGGGGTTGAGTTTTGGTAAAAGAATTTCACTATAGGTTAATATGAATATTTAGGATTTTTCAGTACTAAGTTTATTATGTTTTTTTTTTTGAGTGAATAGTAACCTCGATAAGTGTACTAAGTGTAGTGTTTTCTAAAATCACAGTTTGGAATGTCCAAATTAGGTTAGAGAAGTTTTATTTGGACACTTAACAAGATCTTAGCCACAAATAATGAACAGTATTAGACACTTGGCATAAAGAGGGATCATTTGATGGATTTGTGAAAGAAATCAAGGTGTAAGATCATGCCACCTAAGCAAAACCTTTTTCATCTGATCAACCAATTATAGCAAGATCAAAAAGGGTTTCAACCCTAGTGAAACCCTAAATGGTTGAAATCCAATTGAAACCCCAAAAGCTTGGTTGAAACCGAAACCCTAAATAGCTTCCCCAAACCCTAAATTGGCCTTCAAACTCTTTTTGATCCAATTTCTAGCATTGTGTTTAATCACTTGATCAAATCACTTTCACATGCTATTAATTTCTCAAATCCTTGCTATAACCTCATTATCCAACCTTTTAAACCTTGAAAATTTGATTGGGCCAAGAAAAATTGGATTTGGACTTGATAGCATCTCAAACCCTAACCAAACCCCATTTAAACCCCAAATTGAAGCCCACTTGGTTGAGGCCCACGAATTTGGCCACCTTGGCAAAGCTTCTTGAAGAAGTTTCCTTCCTCACATGGTAGACCATCCACTACCCTTGGCTGCACCCAATAGTGCCTTGATGAGATGGAGAAACCAACCCCATCAACCTCCATACCTCACAGCTTCTGCAAGCAGTCCTTTCCCATCTCTATTCTCCACTTTATGTCACATAGCTACCTCCACTCAATGGTCATTCAATATCTTCCCCCTCCAGAAGTATATAGTTGTACAAGACACACTTCTTTCCCTTTAATGACTTATTCACCTCGTTCTTAGAGAGAAACCCAAAAGAGCTCTCTCGGGCAGATTTCTGGGTCTTTTTGCATGGAAAATTTCGACCCTTTGTAAGTATTTTCACAAGATCACTCCTTCATAAAAGTTGTTCTTCCTTGAGTATAGTTTCCGTAGATATATTATTAGTATCATTAAATGTTAATTTGGTCAGTCAAAAGTATTTTTAACTGTGGAAAGGTCATTATGGAACTGGAGAGTATGTTATGTTTTGGAATTTTTGACCAAGATAATGGACATATCTTGGTCCAAAAATTTTATGGAGTGTTGTTAGCATGTGTTTAAGAGTGTTCATTGGGTTTTGTTGCATGAATAAAGCTTTTGATGATAGAGTTTCCTAGATCTAGAAACTTGAAAACAGGAAGTGGCAAAACAGTTTTTATTTGGAGAAAGTTTGAATATTTCGAGGTTTGATCTTACTATAAAGGCTTTGATATTTTTATATGATGATCCTAACTCTCTTATTTTCATGTTATGATGTTATTTGAAAGATATTTAGTATTATTTTTAAAGATATGATTTTTCTATGCAAGAGGATTTCAGTTAGGCCTAAGATTTGATGTTTTTGGGTTAGATCCATGTTTTATTGAGTTTTAGCCAAGTGATTTTAAGTTTGATTGTTGGATCTTCTTTAAGACACATTTTTAAACCATGTGATGTTTTAGTTTGAAGATCTCATCTTTGTAAGCCATGGATCAAGAGATTGATCAAAACTAGTTGAGAAAAAAGTTTCTATTTTTAGACTAAGTGTAAAACCAAAAGCTCCAAGTGTTATTTTGTGATTTTGGTGACTTTAGTTTGAGAATTTAAAGTATGGTTGATCTTAGGATGATGTTATGAATATGTTAAAAGTAAGATTTGATTTTTTGGAATTCTTGGAGATGTTTTGATCTAGGGTCAAAGCTTGTGATTCAAGGGTTAGGATCTTTTTACAAAACGTTTGATGTTGATTATTAGCTTTTTCTAAATAGATGTTTTAAGTATAGTTTTAAACATAGGATAGGAAGATGTTTGTTGCAAAATTTTGGGTTAAGAATGAGTTTTGAAGTTGGAAGGAATTGCAACAAAAATCAAGAGAAATGGCCTATGGGTGTTTCGGTCATAGTGTGTTTTCCATAGTTGTGATTTGTTTTAAATTTTTCTGCATTGATATTTGAGTTTAGGACAAAAGTTTCATGAGGGATGTAAATTTTGAAAATTTTTGGAGTTAGGATGTGAAATCTTTAAGCTATGGATAAAATGGTCATTTTCCCACATGTAGAGGGTAATATGATAATTTTACTCTAATTTAGCTTGTTTTCATGTTTCTAATTGTTAGTAATTAAATTTCTAACTTTTTGAATACCCTCTTACAGTTCCTCATGTTTTGCGCTTTATTCTCGTAGAACGTGACGATCGAGGTAAGTTAGCTCTAGCTTACTATCAGTTTACGGTGTATGTATGATGGGTAAAGGAACTACAATTTATATATGTATGTTATATATGTGCCATGTCATGACACGTTATTACATGTTTATATGTTATGCATGATTTATTCTGTCATGAATATTTATCTGTTACACAATCTATTATGTCACGTATTGCTATGTTATAAGTTTGCCACATGTTACATATATGTCATATCATGTAATATTTACCATTTGCAAGTATGTCGTGTTAAGTAAAGAAGTCAGATCAAATTTATGTTAAGTCAAGTTTCAGATCACGTTTATGCTAAGTTATTCATGTCAATCAGGACCCTAAGTGCTAGGATGGGGTAATATCCTAATGGAACTCATTTGTTCACGTTGGAGTGTCTAAATAGATGTGAAATTCCTTGGGTTGACAAAGTACAGTTAACAGATTGCGAATGGGGCCTAATTAGCTAGTCACCGGAGCATGCTAGGCACTAATGCCGATGGAGCCATATTTTATTTTACGTGTGTTCATAGCAAGTGTGGCACAAACAATTCATAGGCCATAACAACTGTCGAGCAAGAAGTAAGGAGCCACAAAAACTGTGGAGCATACACTACGTGAGACACAACATTTGTGACACGTAGAATACGTGGGGCCACAACAACTGTGGAGTACATATTAACAAACTCAAAGCTGGTGTAGATACCTATGTTGTGATTCGGTAATCGGCAAGGACACACGGCTCAAGGAGATCCATGTAGCACCCATATGGTCACGTTATTAATTAAATCTATTGAACAACATTCCAAGTTTTTGTCAAGAAGTTAAGAATAAGCAATCATGGTGACCCGATGAGATAAGGATAAGTTTCAAATCAAGTTCACGTACATGTTATGTTCATGTTCACGTTAAGTTTCAAGTTCACGTTCATATCATGTTATGTTCACGTTTATGTTATGTTCAAGCTCACGTTCATGTTATGTTATGTTCATGTTCACGTTATGTTTCAAGTTCACGTTCATGTCATGTTATATTCACGTACATGTTATGTTCAAGTTCACGTTCATGTTAGGTTATATTCATGTTTACATTATATCTCAAGTTCACGTTTATATCATGTTATGCTGAGATTTATGTTAAATTCAAGTTCATGTTTATGTTATGTCTGTTCACGTTCATGCTATGATTCAAGTCCATGTTATGTTTCAAGTTCACGTTCATGTTGTGTTGCTAGCCCATGTTATATTATAAGTTCAAGTTCATGTCATGTCAAGTCAAGTTCAGTTCACGTTTCAGTTCAGGTTATGTCAGTTATGCCATGCTATATGTCAAGTTATGCTATGCTTACTTATGATTTTAATTATGCATTCATACTTTTACTGCCATGCATGCATCATTAACCTGTGTGGGAGTTTCTTGTTAACTTACTGAAATTTGTAATCAAATCTCACCATGGTAGTCCCAACTACCATTCCCCCCAAATGGTAGGTGATGTGTCTGGATCAGAGCAGGGAGCAAATATTGGTAGACTGAAGGAGGTTGAATAGACGCCTTAGACACGACGCGGAGCTTACAGCTTCCATAGTTAGTTTTTGGACCGTATTCTGGCCTCGTTAGTCGAGTTACACAAGTTAGTCGACGAACTTCCTCAATAACATATTTTGGTAATGTAAATATGGAGTCTGGCCTCCCATGTTTTTGAAATTATGGTCTTCTGAGACTCGTACTGAAATTGTGGATGTTTATTTTTGTCAAGTATACTTGGATTACAATTTAACTATTTGGGATATTATAAGTTTGGTGCATAGTATTGCTAAAAAAAAAAAATTATCCGTTGCGAATATGGCGTAATGCTAGATGCATGTTAGGAACATTGCATCTTATATGTCATGAATAGGGGCAAGTAACCTTGTGTTGTATGTCCCGACAGTTCGAATATCCATCTGATCCCAAACGGAAATCTGGGGGTATCACAGTAGGGATGGTGGTAAACAAAGATGGTGGTAGAGTCCTGCCTATGATTGCAGCCTACAGAACTCTAAAAGGTACCATTTGTGTGGAAAAGAACTCTAGGGATGGTAGTAAATAAGGACGGTGATAGAGTCCTACCTGTGATTCCTGTAAATAAGGACGGTAGTAGAATCCTGCCTGTGATTCCTGCCTACAGTGAGATAGTTGGTTAATAGGCAATTTTCTGGAAAAGTGGAGGTATATGATTTAATGGATATGTTAGATTTTATGTTGGGCCATTTTCTAGGAAAATAATGGATGTTATTTTTAATGGAATGGTTTGGGGCCAAATGAGGATTTTGGCATGTGTTGGAAAATAATCATTTTCGGAGAAAATGATGTTTTGGGTATCATGCATATGTCGTCATGTGCATCCATATTTGTTGTTGTGTGGATGTATTTTAATCTCGTGGGCTGTTTGGATTATTACTTACCTGCTTTACTGTTTCATGGTACTGTAGATTTTGATGCAGATGTTGATGCAGAGCCTGAGGCTTCGGCTCCACCGTAGGAGTGACCTGGGGTTGCTTTCTTGTGTGTTGGGATTGGTTTCCGCTTTTGGATCATGTAATTGGTTTTATTAAGTATTCTTTAGATAAATGTAATATCTTTCGAAACGCTTTGATTTTAAATCTATATTTAAAATTATGGTACTTAGTCGACTTATTTAATTTACCCGATGCATTTTTGTTGTACATTTCCTGTATGTACACACACTTGGCACTTATCATTGGAATGCGTGACCCGTGTTGTCCGCTTTTGGATCATCCCGACTTCACAATTCACGCATTTCAGTAAGTGGGAGTTGGGGCATCACAAAGACACTATGGATTAAAGCAAACACCCTGAGCTTGGTATGAAAGGTTGATAGCTTATTTACTTGAGCATGGTTTCACTAGAGGAAAAGCTGATAGAACTCTTTTCTTAAGAAATACTGGTAAACAACTTCTTATTGCTTAAATATATGTCGATGATCTTGTGTTTGGAGTAACTCTTGACTCACTTTCTCATGAATTTGCTAACGAAATGAAATTTGAATTTGAAATGAGTATGATTGGTGAGCTGAATTTCTTTTTGGGATTCAAATTAAACAAACAAAAGAATGAATTTTTATCTCATAATCTAAGTATGCAAAAGAACTTGTTAAGAAGTTTGGAATGAAAGGAAAGAGTCATGCTTGTACTCTTATAAGTACTTCAGTAAAAATCAGCACGGATCCCACATGTAAGAATATTGATCCTACACTATATAGAAGCATGATAGGAAGTTTGTTTTATATTACATCAAGTAGACTTGATGTTGCTTTTAGTGTTAGTGTGTATGCTAGATTTCAAGTTAATCTTAAAAAATCACATTTCACAGCAGTAAAAATAATCATTAAATACCTAAGTGCTACCCTTGACTACGGGATTTGGTATTTTAAGGATTCCAACTTAACTCTAGTTGGATATCTGGATGCTGATTGGGTTGGAAATGTTGATGACAAAAAAAGCACCTATGGATGATGCTATTATACAGGAGGAAATTTGGTTGCATGGATGAGTAAAAAGCAAATTCAATTTCTTTGTCCATTGCTAAAGTTGAGTATATAGTTGCAGGAAGTTGTTGTACGTAGCTTCTTTGGATGAAAAAGATGCTTGAAGACTATGGTTTTTCTTAAGATGCTATGACAATTTATTGTGATAATTCAAGAGCAATTAGTATCTCAAAAAACCCATTTTAACCTTCAAGAACCAAGCATAGAGATATTAGACATCATTTTATTAAAGACTTGGTTGAGACAAAAATTGTATCCTTGGAGCAAGGGGTTACGGAACATCAATTGGCTGATTTGTTTACAAAACCTTTAGATGGACTAAGGTTTGCATTTTATTTTATTTTTATAGCAAACATAGCACTTTCTTCATTAAAACAGCAACAAATTACATCACAAATTCAGACCAAATAATTTGAGAGATACATTCAGGAAAAGAATCCCACCAAACTATCAAATCTTCTAGATGCTTAGCATATCTTGCTAAGTTGTGAGCTGCCTCATTTGCCATGCGCCCCTTATGTTGAACTGAACATCTTGGTATTCTCTTCGTCAACTCTTTCAAGTCATGAACTAAATTGCCCCAAGCTGACCTTGAGTCCGAAATATTGTTTAATTCCTCTACCAACATTAAAGAGTCACTTTCAATAACCAAGTCTAGAATGCCCATTGGAATGCATAGTTTTAGACCTCTCAGTATTGCTAACAACTCCACCTCCATAGGATCAGTCACCCCATTTTCCTTTTTGCTTGCAGAAAACAAGACCACTCCTCTATCATTCCTCAACAGCATTCCTACACCTGCTCTATCCTGATCTTCAAAAATTGCCCCATCCACATTGAGCTTCAAAGCACCTGAAGATGGAGGTTGCTAACAAGAGCATTGTGTTTTCCTCGGATGCCTCACATCTCTGACCTCTTTATATTCAGCTGCAATAGATAAAGCTTTATCAATAGCCATATCAGGTTGTATAGTTTTGTGTTCAAACATTTGCTGGTTTCTCCTATACCACATGCCCCATGCTATAAGAAAAAAATTTTCAAGATCACCAAGCCTTCCCTTTTCCATGACCTCCATTGCAATCTATATGACATCCTTCTGCACATTAGTATTCAATAAACCCCGAAAGTGCTTGTGCCATAACTGAATTACCATTGGACAATAACATAGTGCATGCCCCACATCTTCCTCATTATTGCACCACACACACTGAGCTTCATTAATTATAAACCTCCCCTTAAGATTGGCACGGGTTAGGAGTCCATTCTTGCAAGCTCTCCAAGTAAAGATCTTTATTTTATTAGGTCGTTTCAACTTCCATAACTTTGTCCAGAACTTGCTATAATTATTAGCATTTGAACACTCCCCCTCTTGTCTGTCTAACTTCTGAAAGTAGTCATATGCACTTTTAACACTAAACACCCCATCCTTCTCATGATCCCATATAATTCAATCAGGCCTCACCTTAATACTGATCAAAATTTTCAACACAGATTCTGTTGCAGCAAGTGGTAACAGCCTTCTCACCTTTTCTATATTCCACCATCTTGTGTTCTCATCAATAAGGTCTTCAACCATAAGTGTCTCATCAATATTTTCTTGTATCGAATGTCGCAACACTCTGTATCCAGGTATCCAATGATCTGTCCAAACCTTTATTGACTTACCATCCCCAACTCTCCATCTGCAACCCCTCAGCATGTCATCTTTTGATTCCCATATACCCCTCCAAATGTATGAAGGTGTAGATCCCAGCCTTGAGTTATTAAAATTAGAGGAAGGGAAATATCTTGCTTTATACAACTTATGCAAAAGTGTAGTCTCATCTGTCATAATCCTCCAAGCTTGTTTTGCAAGAAGAGCTTGGTTAAAAATTTTCAAGTCTTTAAAACCCAGCCCTCCTAACACCTTTGTCTTACACATTCTCTTCCATCCTACCCATCTAATTTTTTGTTCCTCCTACTTCTGGCCCCACCAAAAATTTGCCATTAACTGTTCCAACTCACTACAAAGAGTAGATGGTAACTTGAAACGGCTCATGGTATAAGTAGGGATGGCCATTACAACAGCCTTTAGCAGCACTTCCTTACCTCCCTGGGATAATAACTTCTCTTTCCACCCCTTCAGTTTATGCCAAACCTTATGTTTAAGTTCTGAGAAAGTTTGCTTCTTCCCTCTTCCAACCATAGGAGGTAGGCCAAGGTATTTGTCATATTGTTGAAATTGTTGAGCTCCCCATAAGTCTATAATCTCCTGCTGATTATGGATTAACATTTTTGCTAAAAATCATCGAGGTCTTTTCTGTATTGACCTTCTAACCAGATGCCCTTTCATAAATGCCAAGTAAATGTTGTATATTCAAACAAGTCTGTACATTTGCCTTGCAAAATAGCAAACAATCATCTGCAAACATAATATGGTTCAACTTGGGAGCACCAGGACAAATCTTCAAGCCTTCAATCTATTTTGATGTTTCAACCTGCTGCAGGAGAGTGATTAACCCCTTAGTACATAGAAGGAACAAGTAAGGAGATAATGGATCTCCTTGCCTAATCCCTCGAGTTGGAACCAAATGGCCTTTTGGTTCACCATTCACCCATATGCAAAAAGAAACAGACTTAACACACCCCATAACCAACTTAATCCACTTCTCATGAAACCCTATTCTCTCCATCACAACTTCTAAGAAACTCCATTTCACCCTATCATAAGCTTTACTTATATCAAGCTTTAATGACATAAAGCCTTTCCTTCCACTTCTTTTCTGTCTCATGAAATGCACCAACTCATAAGCAACAAGTATATTATCTGTTATCAATCTACCAGGAACAAAAGCAAATTGTGACTTGGAAATAATAGTTGGCAATATCTCTTTAAGCCTATTAGCTAAAACCTTTGAGATCAATTTATAAAGGACATTACATAAGCTAATAGGCATGTAATCTGTAATCCTCTCAGCCTGTTTTTTCTTTGGAATCAAGGTAATGTATGTATGATTTAAATCATTAGGAAACTGACCTTGATTGAGAGCCAGCAGAACTGCTCGAGTGACATCCTTGCCAATAACAGACCAGTATTTTTGATAAAAGAGAGGTGCCATACCATCAAGACCTGGAGCTTTATTGGGATCCATTTGATGTAGAGCCATAACCACTTCCTCTTCCTTGAATTCCTTCACCAAATTCTCATTCATTTCAGCATTGACCCTTCCCGTTATTCCATCTAAGAAATCCATCTGTCCTTCCTCAACTGAGGACTTAAACAAAGTACTAAGGTACTCAAGAATCAAATTATCCCTTTCCTCATTAAATTTCCAACCTCCATTCTCCCCTCTTAGTCCCTTTATCCAGTTTTTCTTCCTTCTCTCAGAAGCCCTATTGTGGAAAAACCTGGTGTTTGAATCCCCTTCTTTTAGCCATAAGGATTTAGACCTTTGTCTCCACATGATTTCCTCTCTCTCCATCCAAACTTGCATTTCTACTCTTGCCTTCCTATGTTCATCCCTTTTTTGAAAATAGGAATCACTAGACTGCAACCACTTCAATTTTGATCTTACTTTATCTAATCCTTGCCTCACATGCCAAAACTTTGACTTGTTCTAGAAAGTAAGCTTTTCACCACAACATTTGATCTTTGTCATCATTGCACTGCAACCATCAGCAGCTTGTCCCTCATACTAGGCATTCTCTATAACATTCTTGCAATCAGGTGAGTCCACCCACATAGCCTCGAACCTATAAGGTCTCTTGCTTCTCCCTTGGAACTGTACCTCATGAGTTCTAAGAATAATAGGCAAATGATCTGAGTATGCAGCTGCACCATGTTGGACTCGAGCCATAGGATAATATAAGCCCCACCTATGATTTGAGAGGACGCTATCCAACCTCTCACTGATAGTAAATGTAGGTTCCCTTTTGTTACACCAAGTGAAAGGGGGGCCAACATAACCAAGATCCCTTAACTCATAATCATCCAAAACATCCCTAAAATCCTTCATCTGCCTTTCTACCCTCTGTAAGCCCACAGACTTCTCATGACATCCCAAGATTTCATTGAAATCCCCTAACACTACCCATGCTTGAGAAGAAACCACTTTCAAAGCTCTGATTAGAGCCCATGTTTCATGTATTTTCGAGGCCTCAGGATTGCCATATATACCAGTGAGGTACCATTCTTCATTTGCTAAATCAACATCCTTAACCCGTGCATGAATGTGTGATCTTGAAAAACTTTGAACTGTAATGTCCACATCCTTCCTCCACAATAAAGCAATACCACCCCTTCTACCATCACTGCTTACAGCCAAACAATTTTCATATCCCAATCTATACTTCAATCTCTCTATTTCCTTTGCATGTAGTCTTGTTTCTTGCAAAAAAAGAACCTCAGGAACTTCTCTTCTGACCAAGTCAAGAAGAGCTCTGAATCCACGTGGGTTCCCAAGCCCAGGTGAATTCCAACTTAAGAGAATCACTGGTCCTGGCAGGGTTGTGTAACAGCCACTGCCAATTCATTTTGTGAGACAACATGTTCCTCTCCCACCTTCTCTTTACCCTTAAGTTTCTGTTTTTTCATATGATCACCATTTAGAATACCCCCACTACTTCTCTTCCTACTTGGTAATTCAACACTAGGTATAAACTGAGTACCTTGTACACAAGCACATTTTTTCCATGATCTTGTGTTGTGTATAACTGGCACTGCAGTTCTAGATGAATGGATCCGAGAATGAGAAAGAACTAGATCATGAATGATAGGCCCAGTTGGTGTACCTGGATCATGTAGGTTTGGTCTAGTTACAATGAATGGCCCAGTTGCAATGTCATCAGTTGCAATGATAGGCTCACCATTTGCTCCCCCCATAGCTGTTACAACAGTTTGAATGTCATCATTTGCCTCATCCCTTATATTCGTTACCCTTACTTGATTCTCTCCACCTTCAGTGTTTAACGTATGTCTGCTATTAACTCCATCTTCAATGTCCTCTTGAATGTCACCCACACCAGTACTCTTGCTGTTACAGTGAGTTGAGCCTCCCTCATCCACCGTGCTACCACCCTCAGCCACCTGTTTTTCTGATCTACTGGGCCTCCCTCATAGCCCCCCCACGTAGTCGTCTACCATCTGCCTCTGCACGCAGCCACGTTCCAAATTGAGCAGGAACATTGTCTTCTTGTTTCACCACCCCACAAACACCATTCTCATGCAAAATTCTCCCACAGTCAAAACAGAACCAAAGCAATTTCTCATATTGGATTGGAATCCAATATTTCATACCATTTAGCATTGTAGTTCTGTCTCTCGCTAAAGGTTTAAACAATCCAGTCTGACTCTAAGCCGCAAGAAGCTTCCCCATGCTACGTTATCTTCCTCCACATCCACATATTCTACCTCTCCCAACGAACTTCCGATCCTTCCACCACATTCTTTATTCATTCCCACCAAAGGCATGTTATGGAGTTGCACCCACATTGCTGCCGAATCAAACTTCATAGAACTCGATTGTGTAAACCTATCAAATAATTCAATCACAAAGATATGATTATCAAATAGCCACGGACGTCCCTCAATTACACGACCATGATCAGCATGATTGGCAAAAGAGATAATGAAAACATTTCAGCCAACTTATGTAAATTTTGCTTGTTTACTCAGCCTCCAAATCTTGGCCATAGTAGTTTCAATAATATTCTTTCCAATAGATCTATCCATCCAGATTTTCCCAATAAGACAGAGCTCCTCCTTCCTTTGAACCTCCCATATCGCCTCATTCTCCAACGTGATTGCTGTATTTTCCTCTTCACTCAATTTGAAATTTCCCCATAATAAGGCTTGTAAATTCTCCATAATAGCACCACCAAAACACTCTTGCCTTCTACCCGTATATGGTAAGGAGATTTTCAAACACCACCTCAGTTCTCAGTTGAGAGAAAAGAGAGGAGACTAGTTAAAAAGGACCTTTATTAAACAGATCAATAATGTTTAAGGTTTGCATTTTTAAGAAAAGCCATCGGTGCGTATGATATGCATTAATGTTGTTTAATATATGTATATAAATAAATATTTTTATTTTAATTAATTTGCTTGTTTTCTCACAGATTTAATGGAAACAACATTGAGCAAGGTGCAAGCTTTATGGGTATGCTAAGTCTTTGAGCTTGTATCCTCACAATATCAGCCATTGTTTGGATTGAGGCAATTTTTTTTTCTAGTATGCTTCTCACTTTGGGAGTGCTAACCTCGGAACTACAAACAAAGGTACTTCTCTATGCACTGTGAGGAAACTAAACTTACCTCCCAATTTTTTATGAAAAAAAATAGATAAAAAGATGCTCATAGAAAGGGGGAGTCAATACCTTGAATTGACTAATACTAGTTGAATCAAATACTAAAAAGGAAAAGATATGCTCTTGCCAAGCATAAAAGTTTATCATTATAGAAAAAGTCAAGTGTTCTATCATTGTGGGAAAAGGCAAACACTTCAACCCGGATCTACTCTATCAAGTCTTTAAAGAAAAAATTATTACTCAAATTATTGTGGAAAAAGATGAGCAATTCATCCATGGACATAACTAGTGCATAAAATGTTAAAGGAGAACGAGAGAAAAGTTAACCCGCTCTTTCTCTCCAGAATAGAGTTCTCTCTGCAACTCTCAGTAGTGAAATTCTGCACTCTCCCACTCTAATCTCTCATTCCGCCATGGATATGGAAGATTTAATCCACCAGACAGAAGCTCTTTCTTGGGAAGGTTTAAACTTAACCCCTGAAGAGGATCCAACAGAAGGGGAACCTGAGTCAGCACTCATTGGAAGGATAGTGGCTTCTCGCCCTCTAAATAGAATTTCTCTACATGCCCATTCAGAGCTGCTTGGAGTTTCCTCAGTAAGTTCCACATTGAAGACCTAGATGCCAATCTGTTTCTCTTTACTTTTCAAAATGCTAGTGACAAAAAGAGAATCTTGAATCAAACCCCTTGGAATTTCAAAGGACATATCCTCATCCTCAAAAACTGCCCTGCAAAATCTACATGGAAAGAGATTAGTCTAACTACATCACCGTTTCATGTCCAAATACATCGCCTAACCAGAAACCACATGACCGAAAAAATTGCTTCCAAGATAAGGACTACTCTTGGTACTTTTCTTGGAGTAGATGTGGACCCTTTATTTGGTTTGGCTTGCAAGAAATTTATAAGGATTAAAGTGGAGATCGATATCACAAAACCTTTGAAAGGTCTTTGGGAACCAAGGACATATTTATAGCAGCTTTTCCTGTCATTTAGTTATATTTCTTAATCAACTAGTTTCAGGGGGATCCTTCCCCCGAACCCCCTGAATGAGGGAGTACGAACCAGTGTGAGATCGTTCGTGCCCCATACCCATGGGTCACTCACTGACGGATTGTTGATTCACATATTTACGTAAGTGACCATTGAACCTTTCTGAGCTAACTTCCCCTGCTAAAACAGGAATGGTGCCTAACTGAATCTCAGATCAACTTCCATATCATAATTGTTCTAGTGAATAACTAAAACTAGTGAATAACTAAAGAAAATAGACAGATGGAAGATAGCAGAGGAAGAACTAAGCAATCAGAAGTCTTAGGGCCTTTATAAATAAGTTTAGTTCGGATACTATCATTTTGTCTGAAACCTTGGTGGCTAATAATAGCACCCCTACTTGCACGAATCCAAACTTCCTAGAGCAACTCGAAAATATTTTTGAAAGTCAGATTTCAAATGAAGAAAATGAATATCTAACAGCTTTGCCTTTAGAAACTGAAATTCATGGAGCCTTAAACCAAATCCCAAACAATAAAGCTCCAGGTCCAGATGGGATGACAACCATTTTTTACAAACATTACTAGCATATCATCAAAATAGATGTGGTGGCAGCGGTGCAAAATTTATTTAGAAGCGGGAAACTACTGAAACAGATAAATCATACCCACATAGCTCTCATTCCAAAAATTGCAAGCCCAATCTCTCCTCAACATTGCAGACCCATAAGTCTGACTAATGTCATATACAAAGTCATCACAAAAATCCTTACAAACAGTTTACAGAAATCTCTCCCAAGCATCATATCCCCTTTCCAAACAGCCTTCTTTCCTGGTCGTAATATAAAGAAATATTCCATAATAGCTCAAGAGATGTTTCATCATCTAAAACACCATAAAGGGAAAAAAGGCCAGATGGCGTTAAAACTAGATATGAAAAAAGCTTCTGACTATATGGAATGGAACTTTCTTTTTGCGGTAATGAAAGCTTTGGGTTTCAGTTTGACTTGGATAAATCTCATCAAAGAATGCATCTCGACGGTTACATTCTCAATTCTCATCAATGGATTCCCAAAAGGTTTCTTTAAAACACAAAGAGGACTCCGACAAGGTGACCCAATTTTACATTTTCTCTTCATACTGTGCATGGAGGTTCTCTCAAGACTATTGGCGAGATCAGAAATATTAAGGAACCTAGAAGGTATTAAACTCAGTAGAGATTGCCCTCCCGTTTCTCATCTTCTTTTTGCAGATGATTTAATTATCTTTGGAAAATCAAAAGCATAGTCGATCCAGGCTATTGATGATGTCTTAAAGAAATATCAAGCTTGGTCTGGTCAATGAATAATTTAAAGTAAGTCCTCCATATTCATTACCCAAAGTACAAGTCAAGCAACCAGAAGGTTAGTCTCGGCGAATCTGCCATACAAAGAATCAACCTAAAAAATGAAATATCTGGGAATGCTGACAACGTTTGGTCAATCCAAAAGAGAGGACTACAAGGAATTGCTAGGGAAAATAAATAAAAGACTAGAAGACCAGAAATAATAAAAAATGCTCTCTCAAGCAAGTAGAACTATGCTCATCAGATCAGTAGTAAGCGTCATCCCCATATACCAAATGCCAATTCACATGCTTCCAAAATCCATTTATAAGACACTGAATGCTAACTTCAGAAATTTTTGAAGGGGGAAAATCAGAAGATCAAAAGCATAAACTCTACCTGAAATCTTGGAAAACCATATGTCAACCAAAAAAAAAGAAGGAGGCTTGGGTTTACGTCTGATGGAAAATATGAATGTAGCTCTGCTAGCAAAGACAGGATGAGAAATGTGCAAAACAAATATCAGTATTTGGCAAAAGCTTTTATAAAAAAATATCTGAAATCAAGTGTCTTTGAAAAAACGGCCCCAAAGGTTATGGATTCACCTTTCTGGAAGGGATTACTCAAGACTAGACCTTTGTTGGAAAAAGGTATGAGTTTCAAAATTACAAATGACTTGTCTGTTAGAGTTTGGCTCGATCTCTGGATTCTGACTTTGGAAGATTTCAAGCCTACTCCCCTCGATCCCTCATCGGATATCTCGACTACTCTCAAAGTCTTAGAGGTGATTATTCAGGCCATTGGATTCTGGAATATTCCTATCTTAACTTCTCTCTTTCAACATGATAGCATTAACGAAATCCTAAAAATCCCTTTACCTCTTTCCAATCAAGGCTCGGATAGTCTTATCTGGACTAAAACACAAAATAGAATTTTCTCTGTTAAAACTGTCCACCACCTTGCTTCCAATCTTGCTCTTCCTTTTAGGGAAGTAACTCCTGATATCCAATGGAGAAAAATCTAGAACCTCAGAATCCACGATCGACACAAACTCCTCTTATGGAAATTTTTTTGGGATATTCTACCTACAAGAGAGCACATTCAACGTTTCATCCCAAACTTAACCTCCATAAATTGCCCTCTTTGTGATGAAATAGAGGAGACTCTACTTCATCTTTTTATAGAATGCTCTATATCTAGAATATTATGGAGTTAGAGCAAATGGCCACTGAAACTCACTTCCTTGGGCCTAACCTCAATGAAGGATTGGCTTCATTTCATTTTAAACCCCATGCAAAAACTGGGCCTAACTTCACGGGAAGAACATCATTTCAAAGTTTTTTCTGGCCTGATTTTAGATTTTATATGGAGGCTTCGAAATGACTCGGTTCACAATAAAAAAGAGCTATCCCCCAAAAAGATATCACAATAGCTAAATTTCTCTTATGAAGAAAATCTACAGGCCTGGGAAGAAAAGATTAGCACCAAAATGGGGGAAAAATGGCAAAATCATTCTACAAACCAAATTTGTATATCATTTGATGAAGCGGCTAGAAACTCATTCTCTTTGGTCTCGACAGTTAGTAGAAACTCAAAAAGGGAAGTCATTCAAATCTAGAATGAGGAAAACCCCACTACTATCTCGGTGTTGGTACAAGCTCTTGCGGCAAAATTTGCTTTCAAAATGGTAGAATCTATCAACTCTCCATCTGCCTCTCTAGTTCGAGACTCCCAGTTGGTTATTTCTTCTATCTCTAAAGCGGAAGTGGTTTGGCAAATATCCACCATCTTAGATGACATTGAAGATTCTTTGAAATCCCACCTTGGATGGAGCTATAACAAGATTGATCGATTACAAAATCGACTTGCACATTCAGTTGCGTAATGGGCAGCTACAAACTCTTTGTCTGGTACCATTCTATTAGATATAATTCATTCTAGTATTTTGCTTATAGACAGTGGAAAGGATCCTTCTGGATAATCTTGTAATATTCTTTTTTAATATATGCATGCTTGCTTGGGGTGAAAAAAAAACCTAGTGCATAAAACTTTTATTTGTTTTTTTGAAAAAAAGGGGGTTATGCGATAAAAGGGGGTTATGTGAAAAAAGAAGTTTGTCCTAGTGACACTCTGTTGGGAACTGCCTAGTCTATGTGATAAAAGGGGAAGGCCGTGCTTTGCTCTTTTTTTTTGAAAACCAGAACCTCCAACATTTCATTTATGAAACATCAGTATTACAGGATTTATCAGAAGCTATACTACTGCCAATAAAACCTGGCATATCCTCTACCCAAACGGTTTTTTCTACCAAAATCAAAGCTTTTTTGGCTAATGAATGTGCCACTGTATTGCACTCCCTATAAGCAAATTGTATATGCCAATCAGCAATCCTATTGAAATAAAACTTTACATCTTCAATCACAGACCCGAAAGTAGACATGTCCTCCTCATCCCTTTGGACTGCCTTAATGACATTTTTGGCATCCCCTTCAAAGGTTGCATTGTGGATATTAAGCTCAGCACATAACTCCAAAGCCATCCTTAAAGCATAAACTTCGGCCACCACAGGACTCTCAACATGCCTAATTTGATCACAAACATCAACCAAGCCTTCTCCATCATCATCTCTGATAATTATGCCCACTCCCATTCTACTTTCTTTAGTGTTTAAAGAGGCATCCCAATTTACTTTAACCCAACCATGAGCTGGTTTTATCCATTTTGAAACTTCTCTGGCCCCATATTGCACCTGTTTTTCATTGATCTGAAGAGCTTGCACCTTCTTAAACTCCAAGAGAGTTTCAGTAGCTGTTCGCATAACTATTTTTGGGCATAAGATTTTCTTTTCAAAAATAAACATATTTCTCCTCATCCACACCTTTCTAAACAGCACTGCCATCAACTCCAGCTCATCCTGGTTCAGCTTCTGCATAAGCCTCTCCCACAGCATTAGGAAGTCAGACTCAGTTTTGTTCCATTTTTGTACCCTGCTACCCTCTTCAGTCCATATGTCATTTGCAGCTGGGCATTCCCATAGCACGTGCATAGTAGTTTCTACCTCCCTACTGCAGAAAGAGCAAGTGTTCTCACCTACCACTTTCCTTTTTAACAGATTATCTTTTGTAGGCAGTAAGTTGTTTCTGGCCTTCCATAGAAAGATTTTTGTTGCATTCGGGACTGTGAGGTCCCATATATTTCTTCACCTTTCATCCATTTGTACCTCCCTTGAGCATTCACCATCTCTCATTCTGAAGATCTCTTTCTGCAAGAAGTATGCACTGCTGACAGTAAACTCTCCCTTTTTAGAGGGGCCCCATATCACTTTATCTTGTGCAAAACCTCTGCTTAGAGGTATACTCAGAATTTGATCAGCTTCATTTTGTATAAAGATGGCTCTAATTCTTTCTTCATTCCACTCCCCTTTTTGCTTATCAATCAGCTCTTCTACTTTAGCATCTACCTGCAAAACAGAAACTGGTGACTGTATAGAGAAGGATGAAGGACTTGGTAACCACTTTGAACCCCATATTTTTATTTTGCTGCCATCCCCCACTCTCCACCTTATTCCTTCTTTCACAAGGGCCCTAGCATTCCAAATACTTCTCCAGATTAACGAGGGTTTTGAGCCCAAACTAGCATCTAGGAAGCTTGAGTACTTGTAGTACTTATCTTTGAAAATCCTTGCTGCTAAGGAATTTGGGCTTTTGATAAATCTCCACCCTTGCTTAGCAAGTAGGGCCATATTGAAAATCTCCAGGTCCCTAAAGCCTAAGCCTCCTTTCCCTTTCATCTCCCCCAACTTTTCCCATTTTCTCCAATGAATACATTTTCCTTCTTGCTGTTTACCCCACCAGAATCTTGAATACAACATATTAATTTCGTGACACAGCTTCTTTGGGAGTTTAAAAACTGATATAGTGTATGTAGGAATAGCCTGTAATACTGCTTTGATCATGATTTCTTTCCCAGCTTGGGACAAGAAATTGTTCTTCTAGCTTGTGATCTTTTTCCATATCCTCTCCTTCAAAATTCTAAAAGTATTAAAACTTGACCTGCCAACCATGGTAGGGAGGCCAAGATACTTTTCATAATTACCACAAACTAGTGAATTTCCAGCCTCTTTGATCCTCTTTTTATCCTCCTCCTTTGTATTACTGCTGAAGAATATTGAGGTCTTCTCTTTGTTTAAAAACTGACCCGAGGCTCTCTCATACTTCTTTAACACTTCTTGCATTTTATGCCATTCATCTATTTTAGCTCGCCCAAAGAGGATACAATCATCTGCAAAAAGCAGGTGATTGATACTTGTGCTTCCTCGTGCCACTTGCACCCCTCTTATTAGCTTCTGATCTTCATAACAGTTCAATAGATTGCTCAAGCCTTCAGCACAAAGGATGAAGAGGTAGGGTGACAAGGGGTCACCCTGTCTCAACCCCCTCTTTGGCCAAAACTTTAAGCCCAGTTGCCCATTAATCAGAACTGAAAATGAAACAGATGTTACACAGCTCATCACCAACTTCACCCATGAAACATGAAAACCCAACTTTATCATTATAGCCTCTAAGAATGCCCACTCCACACGGTCATATGCCTTTGACATATCTAACTTTATGGCCATACTTCCCACTCTCCCTTTTTTTCTAGACTTCATGGAGTGCAACAGCTCATAAGCCACCATTATGTTGTCATGTATCAATCTGCCTGGTAAAAAAGCACTCTGAGTTGGGGAAATTATAACTGAAAGAGTCTTTTTGAGCCTGTTGGATATGGTTTTGGACACTATTTTGTACAGCACATTACACAGACTTATAGGTCTGTACTCACTAGCTTTTCTTGGCTCTTTACACTTAGGAATTAAAGCTATGTGAGT
This sequence comes from Carya illinoinensis, assembly GCF_018687715.1. Taxonomy (NCBI): domain Eukaryota; kingdom Viridiplantae; phylum Streptophyta; class Magnoliopsida; order Fagales; family Juglandaceae; genus Carya; species Carya illinoinensis. The sequence goes on from NC_056761.1 coordinate 30,061,673, forward strand.
ATAATTGAGTGCAAGATCCATAGGATTACCATTCAAGATAGACAAGGCAGTTTTGTATACCTCCTCTTAAACCACCTCCCAGTGGTTCTGGTAGAAACAAGGCCCAAAACCATCTGGACCCGGGGTTGTTAAAGGAGCCATTTGCTTTAAAGCTTTTTCTACCTCTAGTCTTGAGAAAGGCCTCATCAAAGAATCATTCATCTCTGAGGAAATTTTTTGTTTTAGCCCCCCCAAACATTCCTCAATTTCTGTACATCCAGGATCTGAAGACTGGAAAAGCTTCTGAAAATGGCCTCGAAAAGTTTCTTCCACTTCCTTATGTCCCTCCCTTCTTCTGTTATCCTCATCATACACTGAGCTTATATGATTTTTCCTTCTTCTTTGATTAGCACAAGCATGAAAATATTTTGAATTCCTATCTCCATACCTGTACCAATTACATTTTGCCCTTTACTTCCATCTTAAATTCTCCTTTTCAAATAACAGGTTCAGTTCCTCTTTAATTTTCTTAATCTCACCAATATTTTGGCAGTTTTCTTCACTTTGCAGCCTCTTTAACACCTTTGTTTTTTCTTCTATCTCCTTATCTCCCCTTATCCTTTTCTTGCAACTCCACCTTTGTAAAACTTCCCCACTCATCTTCAATAGATCGACCACTGAGCTGTCCTGCCTTCCTACACTTTCTTTTTTCCTCCATACCTCTTTTAAAATCTTTTCACACTCTTCTTCCAGAGCCCAGCTAGCTTCATACTTAAAACCTCTCTTCCTCCCCCAATTTCTAGCTTTCTGTTTCAGAATATGCATCAGTAAAGGTTTGTGGTCTGATGTTCTGGCCACCATTACCTCAACCCATGAATCTTTATGTGCATTAATCCAAACAGAGTTAGCTACTGCTCTGTCTAATCTTTCCTTTGTAAAAGAATCACCCTCATGCGCATTACTCCATGTAAACTTCTCCCCTTGCCAACCAAGATCAAATAGATTACCTTCATGCATAACCTCCCTGAATTGTTCCATTTGTTCTTCTGGCCTTTCTTTCCCGCCCCATTTTTTATCATTTGTGAGGATTTCATTAAAGTCCCCTACTATACACCATCCAACCTCATATTGGGGCTTGAAAGATTTCAACAAATTCCAGGATTCCTGTCTTTTGACAGTTTCTGGATGCCCATAAAAACAAGTCATCAACCATCTTTTCTCTTCTTCATAGTCAACCCAAAGATTTATGTGTCTTTGAGAGTAGTTAACTACTTCCACTCCTACTTGTGAGTCCCAAAACAACACCATTCCCCCTCCTTTCCCCACTGCCTGTAACAGCCCGCTAGAAATTCAATTGTGGAATTTCTATTGACTTTAGGAACCTCGTGAAGACTCTATAAGTTTTCACGAATCCACTAATCGCATAGGTTTTAGCTTGTCAACATAATTAGTTTTATCACTCACTATGGTGCCAGAAATACGATTTTTAATTATTTGAGATAGTTAGAAGTGTTAGAATACATTATGGTCTACACCACTAGGCTTAATTGAATATTTAGGATTTTTCAGTACTAAGTTTATTACGTTTATTTTTGGAGTGAATAGTAACCTCGGTAAACGTACTAAGCGCAATGTTTTCAAAATCACAGTGTGAAATGTCCAAATTAGGTTAGTGATATTTTATTTGGACACTTGGCAAAATCTTAACCACACATAATGAATAGTATTAGATACTTGGTACAAAGAGAAACCATTAGATGGAATTGTGAAGGAAATCAAGGTGTGAGATCATGACACCTAAGCAAAATACACATTTAGAAAATATCTTAAGAATAGAGATTTAAAATACACATGGAAATATTTTAACCACCTTACTCTTCCAAGTCTACACCACATTTGGAAAATATATTGAGCTGATTTTTATAGATATTATTGGATAGAATATTTTGAGATAATCTTTTATAGATATTTTGGGTAGGAGAAAATCACACTCAACTATCAACTCCAGCCTTATCATCTTCCTTATCTCGTCCATAAGCATCTCCAGCCATCATCCACGAACTTATCTTCATTTACACCTTCCAATAAAAGATTATCAAACACTCTCTCTCGGACAGCTTTTAGGAGTTCTTTTGCACGCCCATTTCGTAGCTGTTGTAAGTGTTTTATCATAAATTCTCCTTCATATAAGTTGTTCCTTTTTGAGTCTAGTTTACATGGATATCTTATTTGCCCCATTTGAAGATCATTTGATTAGTCAAATATTGTGTAAACTATAGAAAGGTCATTCTGGGAGATAAACTGGAGAATATGTTATAGTTTGGAGTTTATGACCAAGTTAATGGATAGATATTGGTCCAAAATTTTTATGGAGTATTGTTAACATGTATATATGACTATTGGTTGAGGATTTTGCATGATTAAAGGTTTTGATGAAATATTTTCTTAGATTTAAAAACTTAGAAACTGGAAGAGGAAAAACAGTTTCTGTTTTGAGAAAGTCTAACTCTTTGGTGGTCTAAACCTATTCTAATGACTTTGATAATTTTATTGGAGGATCCTAAGCATCTTATATACATGTTATATTATTTATTTTGAAGATATTTGATGTTAGTTTTAAAGATATGAAATTTTATGTAAAGAGATATTCAGATAAGCCAAAGTGTGGAGGTTCTTGGCTAAATTTATGTTTTGGTTACTTTTTAACCATGTGATCTTGAATTAGAAGCTTATATATGTTTTAGGACATCTTTTTAAACCATGTGATGGTTTGGTTTGAAGATCACATATTTATAAGTTATAGATCAAAAGGTTGATCAAAACAAGTTGGAAACAAAAATCAATAGAAATAGCATATGAGAATTTCGACCCTATGGAGTTTTAATAGTTGTGATTAGTTTTAAATTTTTCTAAATTGATATTTGAATTGAGGATAAAATTTACATGAGACATGTAAATTTTGGTGACTTTTGGAGTTAGTATGCAAAATCCTTAAATTATGGATAAAACGGTCATTTTCCTACATGCAGAGAGTAAAATAGAAATTTTACTCTTTAAGTTAGTATTTTCCATATTTCAATTTATTAGTGATTTAGTGCTAACTTTTAGAATCACTAATTACAGTTCCTCGTGATCGCGTTTAAGGTTTTATAAGAAACGCGGAGATCGAGGTAAGTTAGCTTTTAACTTACTAGCAGTCTACTGTGTATGTGTGCTAAGTAAAGGAACTACAGTGTATGTATGTGTGTTATCATATATGTCATGCCATGCCAAGTTAGCATGTAATTGTCTATTATACAGAATTTATTCTGTCATTAATTTTTATCTGTTACATAATATATTCTGTTATGTATTACTGTACATTACAAGTACGTCATGCTAAGTATGCCGTCTATTACATGTATATCAAGTCATGTAATATTCACTGTTGCAAGTATGTCATGTTAAATATGTGGTCTATTATATGTTATGCCATGTTACGAAATGTTTTTATCTCAAGTTGGTCATGTATTTCAAGTTATGTTAAGTCAAGTTTGTGTAGAATACATGGGGCAACAACAACTGTGGAGTATGTATTTACACGTAGAATACATAGGGCCACAACAACTGTGGAGTATGTATTTTTCATGTTAAGTCAAGTTTATGTAGAATACATGGGGCCACAACAACTGTGGAGTATGTATTTAACTGCATTGTGATGTGTAGAATGCATGGGGCCACAACAACTGTGGAATATGTATTTACACGTAGAATACATGGGGCCACAACAACTGTGGAGTATGTATTTTTCATGTTAAGTCAATTTTGTGTAAAATACATGGGGCCACAACAACTGTGGAGTATGTATTTTTCATGTTAAGTCAAGTTTCAGAACAAGTTCATGATAAGTCAAGTTTCAGATCAAGTTCATGTCAAGTCAAGTTCAGTTCATATTTCAATTTAAGTTATGTCAATTATGCTATGTTGTATGCCAAGTTATGCTTTAATTACTTATGAATTTGATTATGCATTTATGCTTTTACTGTCATCCATGCATCATTAGCTTGTGTGGAAGTTTTTTTGTTAACTTGCTGAGATTTGTAATCAAATCTCACTGTGGTAGTCCCAACTACCATTTTCTCCCGAATGGTAGATCTTGTTACAGGACCTGAAGGAGAATCAGGAGCTGACCAACTAGACACAATTGACTGAGCGACGATGCGACGTCAATGTTAATATAGTAGTTAATGTAAATTACTACTTGTACGATGGAGTTACATCTCAAGTACTTTTTGGATCATAATCATTTTGGACTAGTGTTATAATCTTAGTTGTTCAATGAGTCTTTATATATCAAGTATGTTTTAAGCATTTGGGATATTTTCAATTTGGTGCATAGTATTGCTAAAGAAATAATTTATCCACTGCGAATATTGCATAATGTTAGATGCATGTTAGGAACATTGCATCTTATATGTTATGAACGGGGGCAGGTAACCTTGTGTTACATGTCTCGACGCTTCAAATGTCCGTCCAATCCCAAACGGAATTTGGGGGCGTCACAGGGTGGTATCAGAGCAATACGTCTCTGGGCAGTAAATCCACATGTCCTTAGGAAATGCACCAAATATTAGGCTTGAAATTTTTAGTCGTCAGTAGGCTTGAATTTCTTAAGGTATGAAAAGTAGTATGTGGTTTTAATACATATACTCGTGTGTTTTAAGAAGGGACACATGACTCATGGTAGAAAACCTCGGAATCTTAAGGGAGATAACAATCAAGAGGATCAAAATTCCCCGATGGATGAAGGATTAGCTGAGGTGGTAAGTTTGCTGACCAACGTGTTTAGACATCCACAACTACGGCAAGTGCACATATCCATTAGAGTATATGCTGTCACTCAGAGAGATGTAGATGCTGGTGCTCCAGGAACTAAAGGAGCTGGTATCGTCACTGGTATTTTACTAGGACCTATGTGTGGTTAAACATAGTTAAGGTTGATCTGATTGCAATTGATGGTAGTATTGCATTATTGTTATTTTGGAGTAGGTCAAGTCATTGGGGTTGGTAAATTGTACATTGTTTGATTCAAACGAGTCATTGTTTCTATTAATTGTGGTAGTGCTTGAGAATTCAGTTTGGAAGCTGAATTGTTACCCTAGTGGTAAGAGTAACAATTTTCATTAGAAGTGTTATTATTCATACCAATGTAGATATAGAATACCTTTTAGTAATATGAGAAAGGATATGTAGGATTGATGAATGGTATTCCACATATTTGGAGAATTGTTTTGATTCTGAGAATACGATAGAAATTGTGTTTGGAAGAGTAATTTGATTAGGAGAAGCTTTAGCCTTAGTAGGATTCATTTATGATAATAGTATTACCACGCCGCCAGTAAATGATTTCTGGCAAAGCACTATCTTTATGGATACATAGATCGATCTTCTTTTGAAAACTATTATATGGGGAGTAAAATCTTGGTCTTGAGGATTTATGTGAACATTAGGAACAAATCATTTAGAGTTAGAATAATTGATAACTCATGATGTATAGAAGAATTATGACAATCATAAGAGAGAGTCTCAAGTTTAAGTTATTAACTGGTCAGTTATCGAAGTACCACCTAGGAAGATGACTGATTGTTGCGATTATAAAAAAGTAAGTTAGTCTTAGACCAGTAGAACTCCTTGAGGTTTTTATTAACTTGAAGATTACTGAGAGTTTGGATATGCATGATTAAATGCATATTTATATGAGTCATTGGATCATGTCATATATATGAAAATCCCTGAAAGAAATAAAATGGAGCACATAAAACATCTACCAGAAGATAGAAACACAAATATGAATATTTGTGAAGTATTATTTTATTATCATAAAGCAAAATTACAGAAATTTGAGACTTTTTGCCTCAATCTTTAAACGCTCTTGCTCTTCAAAAATCTGCATGTCTTTTCTATCTAAAGGAGTAGCCACTCGAAAAGAAGAGTTAAGCAAAGATTTTAAATCTCTGTTCTCTCGCTTTACTGCTTCTATCTTCATGTTGGATTCCATAAGAAGCCTTTGAAGGATAGAAATACTCTCGTGGAGTTTGTCAACCCCACCAGTCCTGGATTGCAGTCGCTGAGAATATGCGACAATGGCTGATGAGTATCGAGTACCGAGACTCACAAGCTCGTAGATAAGTTCATTATCTGACTTATTAGTCAGATCATTATTGGATTGCATTATAGCACCTACGGAAGAAGCATAAACAACTGGTGAACGAGGTGCATAATACCTCATGTTTTGGTAATGAGAAGATTGCTGAGCCATTGCAAAGTGAGTAAGCAGAAAGAGATTGCAGAGTAAGAATGCAGATTAATTTAAGAAAAATGAAGAAGATGAGATGTGAAAAAAGATGAACTGAATAATTCTTTTATAGAGAAAATTATGACGAATCATCTCTCGTGAAGCATTTCTCTACAAGAGACAAGAGCAATGTAGGATCATAGCTGCGGTGCCTGACAACTACAAAAGAACAAAGTAGTGTTATAGCTATGCGGCGCCTGACAGCTACAGAAGACCTATAAAAATCATGCGGATCAGAGTTGTCTGGTCTAAAACAGAGTGCCACCAATTTTGTTAAAAGAGAGAGAGAGAGAGAGAGAGAGAGAGAGAGAGAGAGAGAGAGAGAGGGGTTAACGGCTTAATTTTGATGAATTCTCTACTAACTTTGGTATTTACAAGAACACTTAAAGTATATCGCCTATGTTTTTTCTAAAGAAGAGTTTCAGAAGATTATTTACTTGAAATTTTAGGTTTGGAGAGTATGTCGATACAACTTGGCCAACCTTGTGGAAAGAAGTATAATATAATTGTTGATTAAACTAAGAGAGTTAAGGAATGACATAATCTCAAAGGCAAATATATACGGGATAGACAGCATGTTGGTAAGCAACACATCTTCATTAATTTATTATTTCTTACTTACTTCAATTTCAAGGACGAAATCTTTTTTTTAGGAGGGGAGATTGTAACAGCCCGCTAGAAATTCAATTGTGGAATTTCTATTGACTTTAGGAGCCTCGTGAAGACTCTATAAGTTTTCACGAATCCACTAATCGCATAGGTTTTAGCTTGTCAACATAATTAGTTTTATCACTCACTATGGTGCCAGAAATACGATTTTTAATTATTTGAGATAGTTAGAAGTGTTAGAATACATTATGGTCTACACCACTAGGCTTAATTGAATATTTAGGATTTTTCAGTACTAAGTTTATTACGTTTATTTTTGGAGTGAATAGTAACCTCGGTAAACGTACTAAGCGCAATGTTTTCAAAATCACAGTGTGAAATGTCCAAATTAGGTTAGTGATATTTTATTTGGACACTTGGCAAAATCTTAACCACACATAATGAATAGTATTAGATACTTGGTACAAAGAGAAACCATTAGATGGAATTGTGAAGGAAATCAAGGTGTGAGATCATGACACCTAAGCAAAATACACATTTGGAAAATATCTTAAGAATAGAGATTTAAAATACACATGGAAATATTTTAACCACCTTACTCTTCCAAGTCTACACCACATTTGGAAAATATATTGAGCTGATTTTTATAGATATTATTGGATAGAATATTTTGAGATAATCTTTTATAGATATTTTGGGTAGGAGAAAATCACACTCAACTATCAACTCCAGCCTTATCATCCTCCTTATCTCGTCCATAAGCATCTCCAGCCATCATCCACGAACTTATCTTCATTTACACCTTCCAATAAAAGATTATCAAACACTCTCTCTCGGACAGCTTTTAGGAATTCTTTTGCACGCCCATTTCGAAGATGTTGTAAGTGTTTTATCATAAAGTCTCGTTCATATAAGTTGTTCCTTTTTGAGTCTAGTTTATATGGATATCTTATTTGCCCCATTTGAAGATCATTTGATTAGTCAAATATTGTGTAAACTATAGAAAGGTCATTCTGGGATATAAACTGGAGAATATGTTATAGTTTGGAGTTTATGACCAAGTTAATGGATAGATATTGGTCCAAAATTTTTATGGAGTATTGTTAACATGTATATATGACTATTGGTTGAGGAGTTTTGCATGATTAAAGGTTTTGATGAAAGATTTTCTTAGATTTAAAAACTTAGAAACTGGAAGAAGAAAAACAGTTTCTGTTTTGAGAAAGTCTAACTCTTTGGTGGTCTAAACATATTCTAATGACTTTGATAATTTTATTGGAGGATCCTAAGCATCTTATATACATGTTATATTATTATTTTGAAGATATTTGATGTTAGTTTTAAAGATATGAAATTTTATGTAAAGAGATATTCAGATAAGCCAAAGTGTGGATGTTCTTGGCTAAATTTATGTTTTGGTTAATTTTTAACCATGTGATCTTGAATTAGAAGCTTATATATGTTTTAGGACATCTTTTTAAACCATGTGATGGTTTGGTTTGAAGATCACATATTTATAAGTTATAGATCAAAAGGTTGATCAAAACAAGTTGGAAACAAAAATCAATAGAAATAGCATATGAGAATTTCGACCCTATGGAGTTTTAATAGTTGTGATTAGTTTTAAATTTTTCTAAATTGATATTTGAATTGAGGATAAAATTTACATGAGACATGTAAATTTTGGTGACTTTTGGAGTTAGTATGCAAAATCCTTAAGTTATGGATAAAACGGTCATTTTCCTACATGCAGAGAGTAAAATAGAAATTTTACTCTTTAAGTTAGTATTTTCCATATTTCAATTTATTAGTGATTTAGTGCTAACTTTTAGAATCACTAATTACAGTTCCTCGTGATCGCGCTTAAGGTTTTATAGGAAACGCGGAGATCGAGGTAAGTTAGCTTTTAACTTACTAGCAGTCTACTGTGTATGTGTGCTAAGTAAAGGAACTACAGTGTATGTATGTGTGTTATCATATATGTCATGCCATGCCAAGTTAGCATGTAATTGTCTATTATACAGAATTTATTCTGTCATCAATTTTTATCTGTTACATAATATATTCTGTTATGTATTACTGTACATTACAAGTACGTCATGCTAAGTATGCCATCTATTACATGTATATCAAGTCATGTAATATTCACTGTTGCAAGTATGTCATGTTAAATATGTGGTCTATTATATGTTATGCCATGTTACGAAATGTTTTTATCTCAAGTTGGTCATGTATTTCAAGTTATGTTAAGTCAAGTTTGTGTAGAATACATGGGGCCACAACAACTGTGGAGTATGTATTTACACGTAGAATACATAGGGCCACAACAACTGTGGAGTATGTATTTTTCATGTTAAGTCAAGTTTATGTAGAATACATGGGGCCACAACAACTGTGGAGTATGTATTTAACTGCATTGTGATGTGTAGAATGCATGGGGCCACAACAACTGTGGAATATGTATTTACACGTAGAATACATGGGGCCACAACAACTATGGAGTATGTATTTTTCATGTTAAGTCAATTTTTTGTAAAATACATGGGGCCACAACAACTGTGGAGTATGTATTTTTCATGTTAAGTCAAGTTTCAGAACAAGTTCATGATAAGTCAATTTCAGATCAAGTTCATGTCAAGTCAAGTTCAGTTCATATTTCAATTTAAGTTATGTCAATTATGCTATGTTGTATGCCAAGTTATGCTTTAATTACTTATGAATTTGATTATGCATTTATGCTTTTACTGTCATCCATGCATCATTAGCCTGTGTGGAAGTTTTTTTGTTAACTTGCTGAGATTTGTAATCAAATCTCACTGTGGTAGTCCCAACTACCATTCCCCCCGAATGGTAGATCTTGTTACAGGACCTGAAGGAGAATCAGGAGCTGACCAACTAGACACAATTGACTGAGCGACGATGCGACGTCAATTTTAATATAGTAGTTAATGTAAATTACTACTTGTACGATGCAGTTACATCTCCAGTACTTTTTGAATCATAATCATTTTGGACTAGTGTTATGATCTTAGTTGTTCAATGAGTCTTTATATATCAAGTATGTTTTAAGCATTTGGGATATTTTCAATTTGGTGCATAGTATTGCTAAAGAAATAATTTATCCGCTGCGAATATTGCATAATGTTAGATGCATGTTAGGAACATTGTATCTTATATGTCATGAACGGGGGCAGGTAATCTTGTGTTACATGTCTCGACGCTTCAAATGTCCGTCCAATCCCAAACGGAATTTGGGGGCATCACACTGCCTCAACCACAAAGCAACCTTCAAAACATAGCCTTCTTTTTATATTTTCAAAACTTATATTCATTGACTTAGTTTCCATTATAAAAACTAAGTGGGGTTTATTTTTCTCTACCATATTGTAGAGATCTTGAACTGTCCGAGGATTACCCAATCCTTGACAGTTCCAACTAAGTATTTTCATAATGATTGGCGGGGCTGGGTTTCAGCCACCGCCACTGTTTTTGAAACTTCAATCTCAACTTCTTCCCTTTCCCATCTCCCTTTCTTTTTTAAGCTCTCAATTTCTTTTGTGTCCTTTTCTTCATTACCTCTCTTTTTTTGAACACTGACTCCCACTTCTCCCTTCTTCCCTACTGCTCTAGCCTTCCTCTTCCACTCTCCTTTCTTTTTTAGCTGCTTCTGCACCTCTACCCTCATCTCTGCTTTCTCAAGAATTTCTTCAGCAAGAATCTCTATCTTATTCTCCTTCCCTCCTTCTGCTCCCTCACCCTTCCTGTTTTCCTCCACATTTGTACTTTTTTCCCCAATATCTTCAGGACCCCCTACCTCCTTAATGGCATCCTCCATTCGAGCTTCAGTTCCTTCCCAGCACACCCTACTCTCATTCTCCTTCTTGCCCTCAATTCTCACTTCCTTAGTGTTTACCACCTTATTTATACTCAAATCCTTTGCCTCTTCAGACCCTCCCACCTTCTCAATGGTAGTATCCATTCGAGCTTCAGTATTTTCCCAGCATACCCTCCTCTCATTTTTATTTTGCTTATATTCCCTCTCAACTCCATAATGTCTCATCTTTTCTTCTTCCTTTCTCCCTCTATTCCCCTCCTCCTTTCTCCATGTTCCTCCACTATATACCTTATTTTTTTGAATCTGTTTAGCTCTCAACCAGGTTCCATATTGCTCCTCATCATCCTCACTCAATGTCTTTTTACACCCCTCCTCTCCGTGCACAAAACAGCCACACAAGAAGCATATCTTAGGCATTTTTTCATAAGTGAAGGGAGCCCAATAGCTACTCCCTTTCACTTTTACAGTTCTCCCCCTTGCTATGGGCTGGGTTAAATCCAGATGGATCTGGATTCTCAAGAAATTTCCCCACCCACTCCCATCTTCCAGCACTTCCACATCCTCTACTTTTCCCACTGATCCGCCTATTTTTTTTGCTTTTTCTTTTGTCATACAAGATAAGGGCAAGTCATGAACTCTCACCCAAAAACTTTCCGAATCAAAATGCACACGGTCCAACGGGGTATACCCCTCAAACTCCTTCAATACTAACAATTGGTTGTCAAACAACCACGGCCTTCCAGACCACACTCTCTCTTTATCAGCTATATTCTCGAAAATAATTGCAAAGACATTGGGCCTTACCTTGGTGAACTTTGCAGCTTTACTTATCCTCCACACTCTAGCCAATGTTGATTCCAGAATTTCTTTGCTAATCGTCCTCGACGAGCAAAACTTCCCCAGTAAGCTTCTCTGTTCTTTGTGTATTAACTCCGTTGTGGAATCGTCATCTAATTCGATATCCACTTGCTCCTCTTCCAGCAGCCGAAACTTCTTCCACTTCTCCTCCAAGGCATCCATTCTTCTCCACACGAAGAAGACGAGACTCTCTGTCAGTTTCCGAGCTCCCCTCACCCCTCTATTTCCTTCTCTATCCACCGTAGCCTCCTCCACCCTGCCTTTGTTTCTCCTAAGTTTCTCACCTTTTCTCCCTAACAAACCTCACAAATCCGTTATAACAACCTTTCCGTGCCACTATTTGCACCACTCACACTTTACCTCTTTTCTAGAGAGAAAAGAGAGAAGACTGGACCCCCAAAACATATGATCAAGGCCGTGCTTTGCTTGTTGCTCACTTAAGGTTTCATTTAATTACGCTGTATAGATGAAATGTTTTATTAAAAATTGAATAAAATATTATTATAATATAAATATTTAATATAAACTTTATTTTAAAATTTAAAAAAGTTAAATTATTTATTATATTTTATATAAAAATTTAAAATAATTTTTTAAACTGAGATAATTTGATTTGAATAATGATAGCCTTACCACTATTTTACCACTCTTTTTAATTTTTTTAATTTTTTTTAAAATTTTTCTTTTATTTAATGATTAAGCAAGTGACTATTACTAAAATTATATATTTTTAAAATTTTTTTTAATAGCTAAGGATATTAAAAAAATACTTAAAAAAAATAATAAAAAAATAAATATATTACAAGTGATAAAATAATAGTGAAAAAGTGATAAATGTTTCATTACCCATTTGATTTTTATTGGCATAAGTGACTTAAGTCACTGGCGGCTTGATTCTAAATAGAGAGTAGCTCCCAGCCGAACGGATGCCATTTTTGTTTTCATACCAGCCAATCAGGAATAGCCACGTAGCGTCTTACCAAATTTGGAGTTGTACCCGCGTACAGGTGATCTGCTCTCATTCTTTCTCTCCCTCCCATTCTCTCTCTTCCTCTCGCTTTGAATCAAAGGACGTTGGCCTCGAACGTTTCTCTCCCTCTGAATCGACGAACGTACGCCTAAATGAGTATTCTTATACGAAAATTTTAAGTTTTAAGATTAAATATTAAAATATTATATTTTAATATTATTATTATTTTAAAATTTAAAAAAATAAGAAAAAGTTAAATTATTTATTATATTTTATATGAAAATTTGGAAAAATTATAATGATGAAATGATAATTTTATATTTGAAATGAGAATTTTGTGTAGCCAAACAGTACACACCCGACCGGCTAGGTTTTCCCTTCTAGAATATCCCCTCATCCCGATACTTCCTCTCATATGCAACACGTCTCTCAACGTCTCTATCTCTCTGGTTTTGCATGCCCTAGCTCTTCCAAATTCTCTTCTGCTTATCTAAAGGTTTGAAATCAAAGAGGTTCGAATATTCATCCTAATCCTTACATCTACAGTCAAGGCATATGTTCTATACGGCTCCTCAATCTGTTTTCTCTGGGTCTAGGACACGGGATTTCCGATTAGGAAGGTGTGAAGTTGTTGAGTGATTCTTGAAAAATAGAGTTGTGTTGTTAGTATCCTTGAGATGAGTTTAAATATTGTATGTATCAAGGAAGGTTTTTGGTGAGTTGAGATGCTTTGTCACTCGGATTCAAAGAACTGCCCACCAAATGTCTGAGTTTTTGCATCAATCATCCTTTCTCGTGCATATGGTATTATTTCTGTGCACATGCATGGCGATATCTCTTCTTAAATTCATTTCAATGAAATATTCTTGAATAAAGCATGTTTATGGATTGTTTTGTGCACCGAGTCACTCAGGTTTCATGAAAAACATTACATTATTTTTCTCTCAACGTTAAGATTATGCAGTGTGTTCTGCGATTATTGCTTACAACATACATGCTCACTGTTCTTGAAATATGCAAGCACCAGTTGATCAAGAATGTGACACAAAGGCACTCTGTTAAGAAGTCTCTTTTTCTAACAGAAGTTTTAGCACTCTGTTTATGGCTTTGTTTACTAACAGGCACTGTGTATGACTCTGTTTGCAGATGAGGTTTAAGGAAAAGGCTAAGAGGAAGAAAGTGGCTGGGATTACTGCACCTACCAGTTCCTCAAGTGAGGGGGAACCACAACTGGAAACTAAACTGACCGAGGAAACAACAGAGCACACCTCTACACCTTTCAAGTCTCCAACTGAACCTTCTAAGTCTGGTAGCAAATATGGTATATTCGAGCACTTCACTTTTGAAATCATTGGTCGTATTTTTGCTGGGAGAAAATGGGAAAAAACTCACTGCTGCTGTGACACCCCGTTTTTACGTGTATTTTCACCGAATGAATATTTTAATTTAATTAATATAATAGTTCTTTTATTTTAAATTATCGGATTTTAATTGAATTTAAATTGTTGTTGAATTTATTTTAGCTTGTCTTTGGATTTAAAATTAAATAGTTTGTTTTTACTAGTTAATTATTATATTTTAGCTTTACGTTGTGTTTAAAATATTTTCTTAGTTTTATTGCTTTTAAACTTATTTTCGTTGGATTAGTTGTTGGACTCCAGAGGTGAGGATTGTACCTCATTTCTTTTCTTTTCCTTTTCTTTTTCCCTTTTTCCTTTTCTTTTCTTCTTTTCTTTCTTTTCTTCTTTCTTTTCTTCTTCTTCTTCTTCTTCTTCCCGTTTTCCTCCTCTCCCACGTGCGCACATTTGCCCCTTTTTCTCATTCCCATCGCCGCCACTTTGACCGGTCAGTTCTCCGCCGTCCGGCCACCGTTTGGTGCACCGTCACCACCATTCTCTTCCCCTTCCACCAGAGATCATCCCCACCAATTTTCAGAGCCATCAGACCAGCCGTTAGCTTTCGAGAGCCGCCGGAAGTCGTTGCACCTGCTCTGTTTTTGCCCCTGTCGCCGGTTGCTTTCGCAGCCCAGAACCGCCGCTCGCCGGAGACGTGGCCTACACCACCCACCCAGTTTTCTTCCCCTCCCACCGGTGAACATCCCCACCAAGTTTCACCTCCATCCGAGCCACCGTTAGCCACCACGAGCTCCTCCAAGCCATACGGTTTTTGGCTCGATCCGCCGCCGTCGCTCCACCTCCGGCCACCACCTCTTCACCACTTCATCACCGGTCCCTTGCCGTCCTAACCCACCCATTTTCGGCCTCCAACGACCACCGAAACAGCTCCCACGAGCTAGCTTTCCTTTTTGGGAAATGCGGCCTCTTTCCGGCGATTTCGCCGCCACCCACGGCCAACCACCACTTCCAATAGCTTCACAATCATCCCTAGACCTTTCCCTATCTATCCCAAGCCCTGGTTTGTCCCCGTTCAAAAGTGGGTTTTTCACAACCCACGGCCACAGTGAATTTTTACTGTAACGTTGCTTTTCCTACGCCGTTTGCAACGCCGCGTGTTTTCTAAAATTGCCATATAGCGCTGTAAGTATTTTCCAAACCCTATTTTCAGATTTAAATATATATTGCTCATTCAATTATTTTATCTGCTGGTTGGTTGATTCCGGACTGAGTCCGAGGAGTTCGGGGGTCGGATAGATGGAGGACGGAGTTACTTGTTTTATTGATTTATGTTGGTTGGTTATTTTTGTGCATTGATATGGCATTACATGGTGCATGCACGTGTGTTTTTGTTTAAATGTGAAAAGCCTGTGTATTGGCGTAAGTGGATTTCAGGTGTGTGTGTCTCACGAGCCCAAGCCGGGATGAGTCATTATCTCGGTGGAGCTCCTCTGGTCACTCGGGAGCGGAATAAACTGAGTGACGTCCCCTGAGTTGTCGCTAGACGACGGGAGCGGGGCTAGGGGATGCTTGGCTACGAACGCGCCGGGCGTGGAACCGGGCATCGCTCTACTCACCGACTCCGTGGCCCTTCGCTGGTGAGGGCTAGAGGATGCTTAGCTACGAACGCGCGGGGCGCGGAACTGGGCATCGCTCGTTAGGTGTCACATGCGTGGTGGTACTCTGCGGTGTGGCACTAGAGCTAGGGTGTGCGGATGACCCCTAGGGGAGGTCATGGTGCATACGGTTAAAACTGGATAATGGTTTGAGAGGCCAAATGGGACTTTTGGCGTGGTATTGGGCCAAATGTGACTTTTGGCGTGTTTTTCGGAAAGGATGTGTTTTTGGGCCAAATGGGTTTTTGGCGTGTGTGGAAAACTTGTGTTTTATGGGCTTTGTGCATTGGGCATGTTTCATGCATATTGTTTGAGTTTTATGTGTTTTTATCTGGTAGTGTTTGGGTTTTACTTATCTGCGGTACCATTTTTGGTTCCGTAGCTTTTGGTGCAGAGTTTGAGGACGAAGAGGAGGAGGCTGAGCCCGAGGATGCGACTCCGCCGGGTTGCTGATGATATGTTTTATATTTGTTTAAAATGGTATTTGTGTTTTGTAATATTTTATTTATGTATGTTTTAAACAGCTTGTATTACGTTAAGAAAAATTCTGGTACATAGTTATGACTTTCGTTATCCGCTGCGTGTTTTTTCGTGCACATTTGTTGCTTTTGCACACA
This sequence comes from Carya illinoinensis, assembly GCF_018687715.1. Classification (NCBI taxonomy): domain Eukaryota; kingdom Viridiplantae; phylum Streptophyta; class Magnoliopsida; order Fagales; family Juglandaceae; genus Carya; species Carya illinoinensis. The sequence goes on from NC_056761.1 coordinate 30,077,885, forward strand.
CTTGGTACACGTCGTTAGGGTGGTGACCCGGGTTGTCACCATCCGGACGTCTCGATTTCCCCATGTCCGTGCGTGGGGATTTGGGGGCGTCACAGCTGCTCCACCCACACCTTGAGTAGAAGTAGTACGTGAGTTCTACTCAAATTTGGCTCATTTTAATCTTGAGGACCATAGCATCTCTTCCACTGTAAGAGGAGTTAGGATTGATGTTACCCCTGCTTTGATAAGAGAGATGTATGAACTCCCTGAGGTAGAGAACCCAGGATATCCTTACAAAAGGAATCAACAGTTCTATTTTTTTCAGGACCGGACCGAACCGGTTCGCTATATTAGATATTTTAAATTAATTTTTTTAATATATTTTTTATATTATATATAATTTTGATATATAATATATATAATAATATAAAATATAATTATATATAAGATAATGTTATTATAATTTGTAACATAAAATTTTAATCTTAAACATGAAAATTTATTTGATCATATCCTTTAAACATAAAATATATATATATATATATATATTAATAACATTTTATGGCCTAATAAATTCTCAATATATTCTTTTTGATAAGTATATTAGTAAATTAGTAATAATAATATATATTAGTATATAATGTATATTAATTACAATTTACATTTTATGGCCTAATACTAATAGTCTAATACTATATTACTATTAGTAATATACTTTAAGTCTATATATAAATTACTATATAAATCAATATACTAAATAATTATATATGAAATAATGATATAGTAATACTAATATTATTACTATCAATGATATAATTATGATAAATTAAAATCACTATAATAAATACTAATATATAGTTATTCCAATTACTAGAACTAACACTAATATATATACTAATATATAAAACATGACCCAACCAGATCAGAATTGGTAAAACCGGAGATACCGGTTTAGGAGGGTAACCAGTGCGTAATCAATTTTTGAAATGCAAAACTTGTGCGTGCCACTTCGGTCCCAAATTTTGTTCAAAACCGGACCAAAACGGAGTGGTTACACCCCTAATGATAAGTGGAACAAAAATCTATACTTTATATAGATTTTTTTTTTCCCAATCTATTATACACATAGGATGATATATGAACAAAAATCTGCACAAGCTATGCAATTTTTTCCCAAACTCACACGCACAGACCTGTGATAAGTTGAACTTACATTGAACCATGATTGAGTTCGTAGACAAATACACAAGGTAAGTTTTGCAACAAGTACTTTGAGTTCCTAAGGAATCAAAATCTTCATATACATCATCATTGTTAAAGGTCTCTACAATCCAAAATATTCACTAGGTGCTTACACAATTGGACACAAAACCATCTATACACATACACCTAGACACAATTCACAGCATTTATATACATGGATGGTATACATAATTGCCGCCCACAAACAACATATACAATCTAGCCATGTTTATCCAGACAAGCTGTCAATATTTATGTCCACAAAAAATTCTGCACAACATGTCTGGAAAGCAACATGTATACAACTTGCCAATAATGACCACATCCCTGTATCGAGAAATTTATTAAATTAATTACTATTTAGAAAACCGAAATTTAAAGAATAGATTATTTAAATTAAATTGAAGAAAAGTGTTAAAATTTAGATTGTAAAGATAATAAAAATAGATCTATAGCGTTTGATTTCACTTAGCAAATCCCACACAATTTATTCTTCCTTGTTATAAAATTCCAAATTTCTCAAGTTGATTATAAAAATTCCTTAACTATTTAATATCTTCTCTCGAATAATATTAAAAATATATCCAACTAGTAACTCCATATCTTTATGTGAATTTAACTAATTGAGAACTCATTAAATTTTTTGGATTTTTCTTGAAAATCATACTAATCGCAGTAAAGTATCTCTACTTTTGCTCAATTAATGATGCTTAATCTTAGAGCTCTAATTATAAATCACCTCTCGGTCTTATTGGGATTCAATAGATCGAATAATAATTAGCTAGAAAATTGCAAGCATTAAGAACAAGGAATAAACACTCAATGATGGAAATATTGAAAATAAAATAACTTAGAATATAAATTGTATGTTCAAAGATAGGCTACATCAAAGCTCTAGAAAATAAAATTAGCTCATAATGAAATTTAAATCAACTATGCTTTTAATGAAATGCATCAAAGAAAAACTAAAGAGAGAGAGAGAGCGAAAATCGGTTTCTGACCGAGATGAAATACTCCCCTCGCCAACCTATCGAGCGGTAAAATTGCTCGCCTTTGCTTGTTGTCTAATTTAACCGCTTGGAGCCTTGTTGCCAAGTCTTCTGGCCCATTTTGGTTGCCCTTGGGTCTCCTCGCCTATCGAGTGGTAATTCTTTTCGCCCTTTGTGAGATAAATCTCTTTGCTACCCACAAGACAAGGCTCCTCGCCCAAATCCTCTTGCCTATCGAGTGGTTTGGATATGTAGTCTCTTCTTTTGCACCAAAATGATTTCTTATTTTACTAAATCTTTTCCTTCCTTCAAATCCAAGAAAATAAATAAAAATATATAGAAATAAAATAATATCAATAGAATTAAAAGAAAACTGACACTTTCCATAAATAAAAGAGTAATATAATCACATAAAAATCACACTTATCAAATACCCCCAAACTTTTCTCAATCTTGTGAATCTCTCAACATACCTCTCTTTATCAAACTTCCAAAAATCTCTTTCTTTACCCCACTGTTTGGCAAGTTGGATTGTTCTTTTTTTTTTTTGAAACTTTTGCTGACGACTCTCATAGGCCTAGACTTGTTGGTCTTGGTTCGTTGGTACACATAGTTGCCCTGTTGACACCCCCAAACTTGTGATTTTGTTAATATGGGGGCTATGGTACTCTTTACTTGTAAACCTTCTACCTCTCTTGCCTTTCATGCTCTTGGGAGTCTGTGTCTTTGTGTAAACTTAGTTCTCTTGAAAGGTAAGGAAATCAGTGTTTAAGCTCAAATATGATAGGGAATATTAGGTTTACAAAAATGTAAAGTCAAAATATAATTCAATGAAGTTCAAGAGGGGTGACTAGGGATAAAGATAATAAATAGGTAAGCTTGAAAGGCTCAAGCAGCACAAAGAATGCCTTAATCATTTCCCCAGTAATATTCTGTCTAGGATTTTGTCTTGAGTGTAATCAAACGATCTAGAGTAAGTTGAGACCATACAAATTCACAAAATTCACATAGAATTTCTCAAGGTATGCAAAACAATTAATGATCATGATAAGCATTCATTGAATAATAAAGATCTCAAATTTAGCAAGATCAAGTAAAGAATTAACAAATTGAATCAAGCAAAAAGAATTTTTCCTAAGAATTATAATCAATTATAATCATATTTTTATCATAGGCTTTTATTCACCAAACCAAAAACATTTAAAATAATAGACAACTCTTTTTTTTTTTTTTTTTTTCCAAACTGAAAGCAAATAACAAAAATTAAAATTAAAATTTCCTTCCCCCAAACTTAAATAACACATTGTCCTCAATGGTAATGCACACCCCCACACCTCAAGTGGTAGACTCGGTTCTGCCCCTATGCCCCCAAGCCCTCAGTTTCCTAGGTGTCCCTATGCCCCCAAGCCTTTAGTTATTGGTGACGTCTACAAATAGCAAAAATAATGAAGACAACAGATGCTAATGAAAATGAACAGGGAAAAACACCTGATGAAGAGAAAAAACAAAAAAATGGGGACGATGAAGCTCAAAGGAACTAGGAAAAGAAGGGTTGTTGATGCTTAAAGGCTGGGCTTGGGAGGACTAAATGGAAAGGAACTGTACAAATTTTGTTCAAATGGGGAAAAAAAAAAAAAAAAAAAAATCTCACATGGCATATTGCTACATTAGTATGTGGGATTCTAAATTCTTTGGGGTCTATTGTGTTAAAAAAATTTTTTTTACCCCCATCGATCGTTAAAATCCGGTATTATATATAACTCCAATTTCGAGCTCCTTTTGGCGCTGGAATTTATTTTTCATCCATCTCTCTCTCTTGCTCACAAGTAAGATCTCTTTTTCTCTCGCCCATTTTTGTTTCTTTTGAGTCCACATTTTCATTCTTTCTATTTGTTTTTATATCTTCAATTTGTTTCCGTTTCATTAGGATCAGGGCCGACTCTTCCATCAGGCAATTTAGGTCGTTGCCTAGGGCCTCAAGTGGAAGAAGACCTCTAAAAATATTCCAAGTAAAATTTTCTAAAAGAAAAAAAGGTAATAATTAGAAAAAATTAAATAAATCAATAAAAAATATTAAAAGTATCAAATAGGTTTTATGTAATTGATTATCTTTCTGGATGATCATATTTTTTTTCTTCTGAAAACTTAACTTTTATTGAGCTTTTCTTTGTTTATAGTTTTTTTTAATCTTTTAGCTCACAATCAAAACTTTTATTTTCATATTAAGTGATTAATTTATAAAGATGTTAATGATGCTCTTAATTACCAAAAATGTACTCATTGGGATGAGTTTTTTTTTTTGGCTCAAGTGTTCTTTGAATCTTTATAATTATATTTCTAAATATATATACGTTAATATTGGAATTTCTTTTTTTTTTTTTAATTTTATTATGCTTTAGTTCACTTGATGATGGCGAAATTTTTTTCATATCCATCTCCTTTTCATTTATGGTGTTGGTATTGAGATATGAAGTGATATTCTCATCTTATCTCAACAAAATAATTATTTTACAATCTCATTCTATGGTACACTTGCCTTTTATTATTATTTGTTTAATATACAGTATGGAAAATATAAGAGAAAAATCTACTTTTCAGTTTTTATAAAAGTTTTTGGTATAATCATTTGAAGAGACAAGGACTTTTTTTCTTCAAATGCATGGGTTTATAGAGCTTTATTTACAATAATGGATATAATTGATTTTGAGAATCTAAAACACATGTTATAAAACTAATTTCGATAAAATTCTTTCTAAACTGATAATTTTTCAATAGAGATTAAGTTGGTTATTAATTGAGAATATGATATAAAATCTTAATTAGGTAATTCTGTTTTGCAAAACGATATGAGTGATTTTTAAATAAAAATATAATGTAAAAATTAAACTAACAATAAATTTATTGAATTTTACTTTTTAAAATAAAAAAAAATACTCAAAATTTCACCTGAGTTCCTACAACGTATTGAGTCGGCCTTGTCTAGGATGACTTTTATTTATTTATTTTTACTAGTTTCTCTTTTGCTTATAGAGGTTTATTTGTACTTGATTTTTTCTAGCAGTGATACTTTAGGTATATTTATTTTTATTTAGTGATTTTTTCTATGTCATTGGATGACTACTAGTACAACAAGTTGTTTTGTTGTTTTCCATATCTGAAATATGTTACTAACAAAGGCAGATTTTGTATTCATGATATTTTTGAAAAATCTCTATTTGCAAGCAAAGAGTTATTTTTTAAGCATTCATAAAAAATATTTGTATAATCTTTTACATAGGTATGAACACACTTTCGAGTTTTTTTTTTTTTTTCCTTCAAATGCATCGATTAATTTATAATTTTTTTAACAATAATGGTTGTATTTGTTTTTTTTTTTAAATTTTATATTTATATGACTATGCTGCCTAAGGATACTGAATGCAAACTAAATATAGAAAGATCTAAATATTATCGAGAATGACCACATCCTTGATTAGACTGACTGCATACTAACTAATGAGAATACAAACATCTCCAATAATGACCACATCCTTTATGAGGTTGAGTGCATACTAAGTATAGAGGATCCAGACATTCCTGATAATGATCACGTCTTTTTTCATATTCACATTCCCGATCTTTTTAAATTTACATATAAGCAACTAATAGAATAGTACTTGGTACCTAGAAATGCTGGAGAGCTACTTCGTACTACATTCATAACATAAACGGATATGTATCGTTATAATCTTACTGAACTTACAAGTATGCATGCATCTAACAATTTGCTTTAATATGATATATATGTTATTCTTATATATGTTATTCTTTAATATCCTTCTCGTTAATACATGATATACTGATTCATGATTGTCCTTTTGTTTAAAAATTTTAAATGTGTTTTGATCATAAGGATGAGAATTGGTATATCATTACTCCCTTTCATAGGACCTAAAATGGATTTGATCGACGGGCAACATATGGCTAACGTAAATCTTTTTTATTTCAAAAATATTTGATATGCGACGAAATAGCTTTTGGATTTAGGAAAGTCTTGGTTTGGATGGTTCATCGCTTTTGGATTTAGGAAAGTCTTAGTTTGGATGGAACATGGTGGAGGGCCAAGCGGTAATTGGATGATGGTGGAATTAATGGAGATGAGTTCGGATTCTATTACTTGTTGCATAATCTACCGGACAAATATATGTTCATTATATTTTTAGAAGTTTATTTCTAATCGCTTTTCAAAAATCTTTGATACGGAATGAAATAGATTTTGGATTTAGGAAAGTTTTAGTTTGGATGAAACGTGGTGGAGGGCCAAGTAGTAATTGGATGATATTGGAATTAATGGATATGAGTTCTGATTTTATTGCTTGTTGCATAATTGACCGGTGCAAAACTGCAAGTTCACAGTATCGTAGTTTTATAGTAAAGTAATAAGAAGAGTATCGTCCTCAGGGATTGGTACCTTACTCTTGCCAAATACCAAAATTATGCTAATCTCAATTTTATCTAGAGGAATCACTAAGGTTTTTGTAGTAGCAAATAAAACTAGATCAACTCAAGAGAAATAAGCAAAGAAAGTAAAACTGATGTTTGAAGATCAAATTCAATGGGGAAGAAACCTTCTAGGAAATCGATTTCACCATAATTCTTCACTATGCTTTTCTCATCCAGCTAATTTAACTTAAACCTCTTTTGTCTATTAGCAAATCTCTAATTCATCCAAAAGCCTCTTTCGATAGTCAATTGGAAGTGATTCTAGTTTATCAATTCACACAAGAGTATGCAAATTAAATAATCAAGAACGCAATAAGACCAATGATTTAATTACTACACAGGTTCATACAAGTCTTTCGATCTCTATACTTACCTATGCTGAAATATCCAAGATCTACCCTATGATTCCCTCTTTCGATAGCAAATCACAAGATTAATAATCATCTAATCAATGGCCAGTTAATTAGAAGCATTAAACTCAGAATAAATCAGATAAACAAATAGAGAATTGCATTAAATTAGCATGGACAAACAAGCATAGTTCGGAATTAGGTTACATCGTTTTCCTAGAAAGAAGAAAATTTAGCTCATGCTAGAATTGGAATTCAACATAAACGAATTCACCATAATTGTTCTGAGAAGATGGGAAGAAGAAAATAAACACTGAAAAATCCTCCTTGCAGCCTCAACTGGTCGTCAAAAGCTCAAGAGAACGATCCAACGCCTTTCTACCGTCCGTGCTCGTGTATGAATCCAACGTACGTGCAATAAATTGGAATTCCGTCTCCAAAACAAATGATTTGAATCCCTCTAGCTATGTTTTTCTCTCCCAAAGAGTGTTCTCCAGTCAAAAACCGCGGCTCTAGAGTGAAGAATGGCCTTTTATATGGTCCCACGGCGGAAAACCTAAAATCTGTCAAAATACGATGTTCGCTCGAGCGGGGTGTCGAGCGCGCGTCGAGCGTTCGACTCTGCCTGATTTCGCTCGAGCGGCCAATGTCTCCGCTCGAGCGATCTTCGTTTTTCAGCAACCTGCTCGAGCTCCCTGTCGAGCGGCAGTCGAGCGTTTGAATCTGCCTGAATTCGCTCGAGCGGCCAAAAGCCTCCGTTCGAGCGAACTTGTAAAATCTGCAATATGAAATTTTGCAAGCCATCAATAATCTACCAAACATTTATATGTTCATATTTTTGAAATAAAAAAGATTTCCATTTTGTCGTCTTTTGCCTGTCTATCAATCCATTATTGGTCCTATGCAAGGGAATGATGAAGTATCAGTTCCCATCCAGCAATTAGAAATAAGCTTTTGGAAACATAATGAACATATATACCTGTCTGGTAGATTATGCAACAAGCAATAGAATCAGAATTTATCTCCATTAATTTCACCATCATCCAATTACTGCTTGGCCCTCCATTATGTTTCATCTAAACTAAGACTTTCCTAAATTTAAAAGTTATTTCGTCGTGTATCAAAGATTTTTAAAATAAAAAAGACTTCTATTCGCCTTCTTTTGCCCATCTATCAAATCTATTAATGGTCCTATGCAAGGGAGTGATGATGTACAAATTCCCATCTTTATGATTAAAACACGTTTCTAAAATTTATAAACAAAAAGACAATAAATCAGTATATTATGTATTAATGAAAAAATCTAAGAAAATTTTAAAGAATAACATATATATCATATTAAAGTAAAATGCTAGATGCATACTTGTAAGCTCAGTGGGATTATAACGATACATGTCCAGTTCTGTTATGAATGTGGTACGAAGTTGTTTTTTCACTTTTCTAAGCACCAAGTGTTCTTCTATTAGTTGCTTATATGTGAGTTTAAAAGGATTGGTGATGTGAACATGAAAAAGGACGTGATCATTATCAGGGGATCCTCTGTATTTAGTATGCACTCAGCATCTTCAAGGATGTGGTGATTATCGGGAATGTTTGGATCCTTATTATTTAGTATGTAGTTAGTCTGATAAGGGATGTGGTCATTTTTGGGGATGTCTGGATCCTTTGTATTTAGTTTGTATTTAGCATGGTTATATAAATATGATTTTTTTTTAAAAAAAAAATTACAACACAACCATGATTGTCAAAAAACTTATAAATTAATCCATGTATTTGGGGAAAAAAATTCAAAAGTGTGCTCATGCATCTGCAAAATATTATATAATATCTTTTATGAATACTTAAAAAGTAACTCTTTGCTTGCAAATAGAGATTTTAGAAAAACATCATGAATACAGAATCTACCTTTGCTGACATAGAAGAAATCATAGAATAAATATAAGAATATACCTAAGGTATCACAGCTAGGGAAAATCAAGTATAAATAAACCTTTATAAGCAGAAAAGAAATTAGTAAAAAGAAAATAAATGAAGTCATCCTAGGCATGTCCGGCTTAATACGTTGTAGTAGGGGTGAAAACCGATCAATCGGTTTCGGTTTTGGACCAAAACCGAAACTGAACCGATATCATTGAGAGATGATAAATCTCGACCGAAATCGGCCGTTTAAAGGGGAGAAAACCGTCTTCATTGATCTCGGCGTCACTCCGGTTGGTTCGTCGGCGTCTTCGGTGGCGACGGAGCCTATTTTCAGGCGATGACGCCGCAGTTACTGCCGACTGGCTGAGACCGTGAGAGACGACGCCGAGAGCCGAGAGGTGCGACACTGCGATTTGAGAGTGAGAGAGAGAGGCCCTCCGCCTTGCCAATTGCCATGGCTGCGTGCACCGTGAGAGTGAGAGAGGAGGGGGGCGGCGGCGTCTGATGAAGAGAAGAAAATCGAGGAAGAAGAAAGGTACCCGGGGGCTTTAAACCCTAGAATGAAACGGCACCGTTTCATTAAGTTTTTTTTTCTTAAACTTCAGATATTAAACGACGCCGTTTCACTTATTTAAGTGAAACGACATCGTTTAAGTAAGGTATAAATCATGCCTTATTAAGTCGGCCGGTTCAGCGGTTTGAACCAGGGTCAAACCGCTTCCGAACCGACGTTGATCGGTTTTGAAGAATATCTACCGTCCGCCAACCGGTTCACAGGTGGTTCCGGCCGGTTCCTAACGCCGCCGGTCGGTTCGCGTCGGAGGCGGCCGGTGGCGTCGGTTTCTGTACACCCCTACGTTGTAGGGCCTAAGGTGAAATTTTAAGTGAGGCATTTTTTATTTTAAAAAGTAAAATTCAATAATTTTTATATTACATTTTTATTTAAAAAATCACTCTTATCGTTTTGCAAAGCAAAATTACCTAATTAAGACTATACCATATTTTTAATTAATAACCGACTTAATCTTTATTGAAAAATTATCGAAGAAAGAATTTTATCAAAATTAGTTTTATAACATGTATTTTGGATTCTCAAAATTAATTATATCCATTATTGTATGTCTCAGTACCAATACTACAAATGATGGAAAAGAGAAAAAGTTTCATCATCATTAAGTGAATTCAAACATAATAAAATCCTAAAAAAAGAAATTCTAATCAAAGTTTTGAATACCGTACCGGATGCCATACAAGTCAAGGCATTGGAACCAAATATTTTGGTATCGGTACTGTTTTGGAATAGTCGATATATGAATAAATTATATTCCAAAATAATAGTCTATATATGAATAAATTATATATAAATACATATATATACATTATAAATAGTCTGGTCTGAATTGGGGGTTAAAAAATGAGCTTGCATTTTGAAGAAATGAAAAAAAGAAAAAAGTAAAGGTTGAAATATTTGCCGAAAGGTCCGAAATTCTAACCGGTATGAAATAAGGGTCTTCTCTGTATTGGCTAACTGGCCGGTACAACATACTTCAGCCGTACCGGCTGATACGATACGAAATTCAAAACCATGATTATAATATTAACATATATATTTAGAAATATAATCATAAATATTAAAAAACAATCGAGGAAAAAAAAAACTCTTGCCAATGAGTACAATTTTGGTAATTAAGAGAATTATTAACATTTTTATAAATTAATTACTTAATATGAAAATAAAAGTTTTGATGGTGAATTAAAAGATTGAAAAAAACTATAAACTAAGAAAAGTTTAATAAAAGTTGAGTTTTCAAAAGAAAAAGAAAAATATGATCATTGAGAAAGATAATTAATTACATAAAACCTATTGGATACTTTTAATACTTTTTATTGATTTATTCAAATTTTTCTAATTATTACTTTTTTTCTTTTAAAAAATTTTACTTGAAATATTTTTAGGAGACCTTCTTCCACTAGGGGCGTTAGGCAACTGTCTAAGTCGCCTAACGAAAGAGATTCTGGGTTTGTAGAGATAATAAAAGAAACAGAAACAATTTGAAGATATAAAGAAAATAGAAAGAACGAAAATATGGACTTAGAAGAAACGAAAATGGTCGAGAGAGAAAGAGAGATCTTGCCTGTGAGTAGGAGAGAGATGAATGAAAGATAATTTCCAGCGTAAAAAAAAAAAAAAAAAACTTGAAATTGTGGGTATATAGTATTGGATTTTAACAGTTGTTGGTAAACTCGCCAATTTTTTTTTTTTTTAACCCAATAAACTTTAAAGAATTCAGGATCCCATATACTAATGTAGCAATATGCCATATAAGATTTTTTCTTTCGTTTTTCATTTGGACGAAATTTGTGCAGTTCCTTTCCTTTTAATCCTCTCAAGTCCAGCCTTTGAGCATCTTTGATCCTTTTTTCCTAGTTCCTTTGAGCTGCATTGTCCCATTTTTATGTTTTTTTCCCTATTTTTTCTCTTCATCAGGTGTTTTTTCTTGTTCATTTCCACTGGTATTTATTGTCTTCATTATTTTTGCTATCTGTAGTCGTTGTCGGCAACTGAGGGCTTGGGTGCGTAAGGACACCTTTATTTGGTAGTCTTATGATTGCAAGTAAGGTCTAGATCCCTTTTATCAAGTTCTCCCATTCACATGGACACCTGTGTTTCCACCTGCACAATTTGTTGGCATGACATGGTTGAACTCTTCAATAAAAGGCTTGCTATGTGGAGTGTATCCCGTTTACCCTTCAACTCTCTCCTTCTCAAAAGATCTTTCAACTATATATGCACATTTCCACTTCCCTTTGCCAGATGGCAATAAGCAGATAATGGTTTCTACCAAATATTTGTTCCATTGGGCATGAGCAGCATAAACCAAATCATCAACAGAATCTAGCGACCATCTAACTGCGCACTTTTTAGTACCTCTCCAATCACCATAGCATCCATTCTTCCCTTGCCTTTTAAAACAACAAAATAATTGAACAAATCATATTTGCCAAAATCCACATAATTTGCATGTGATCTTCTCTCCACATCTTTGCAAAATCAAACCACCAAGTCAGAGTCCTTTGTCACACATTCAGCCTTCAATAAATTTTTCAGACCCATCCCAATTCTCACATCAAACCCACTCTCCAGTTCACACTCAAACTTCCTTTGTAGCACCTCCTTCTCTGACAATGGGCCTTCTTTTCTTTTCTTGATGTGGAGTCTTCTGCTCCTTATCAAGAAGAAAAAGACTATAGCAAAAATTGCAAATGCGGAGAAGAGAAATGTAGCTAATCCTCCAAATCTGTAAGCTAGCTCTTCTACTTTCTTTCTTCTTGCATGATCATCTACATAGATGCTTTTGTGATGCCTTGGTCCTTAGAAAAGCGAACGAAACATTCCCCTTCTTCTAGAGTATCCATTGTAATCACAGGGGAAAGAGACTAAAAAGTTTTGAATCGCCAATTATCAATAATCTAAATTGACGAGCCCTTGCCATTAGAAGTAGTTGATAGATGGTTGCAAGCCTCACACCCCGCAATCATGGAGTTCCAAGAAATTCCCGAATTGACTAGCCTTTCTGCACTAACCTCTTCCTTCAACTTCCTCCTCTTCCTGTATTTGATCCCACAGGCATTACATGATGACTTGGGCCCAACAAGCCCCCCTCTCCATAAGGGGGTCTTCGTGGTCTTGCAATCGGCACAACACTTCTTGTTCTCAACCGTTATAGCCTCGGACAATGATTCATTTTCAATCCTATCCATCATGCCCATGAAACTCGGTTTCCCAAGAATTTCGCAGAGAGAGAGAGAGAGAGAGAGAGAGAGAAGCAATGAACACACCAAAAAAGGCAATTTGAGATCTGAGCCCTTAGCGGTTGGACTGTCTTCGGTAGGAATTGATCGGTGGCCAAAAGGACATTGCGGGAAAACATCTCGGTGTCTCTCTTGCCAGCATCGACGATGCCTTCACCAAGGATGTTGATGGTATAGTCGGTTTTCATTAGAAAGAAGAAGTCCCTGGGTGTGTTATTGCCCTCTATGAAGATAGGGTGGAGAAGGCAAAAGGTTGGGTTCGCAGCAGAGAAGAGAAGAAGATTGAAGACAGAGGAATGAAGTTCGAGAGATTGGTGTTCGGGACTTAGAGTCAATATACATCTCAAAACATAGTGTTGAAGCATGGTTAAGGAACTCGAAACTCACAACTAAAGACTACATGAAGTGCATTGTTTCATCTACATGAAGTGCACCGCTTCATCAAGGGTGTTGAAGATTCCAAAACCTTTCATTTCTTTCTTAAGTTTGTTATTTCAATTATACGCGTCTTTATGTTATTTGCTTAGTTTTTATCCTTGCGTGGATATGAAGGAGAGGCACTGCAGTGTTAGATTTTAGACTGTATTTTTCCTTGAATTTGGACTCTTGTTAGGAGGTTAAGGGATTTTCTTGAAGAACCCTAATATCATTTCTTCTTTCAAAAATTCTTTTGTCATTTTACAAATATCTTCCCTGCATTCATACCATTCATTCTCAAACTTCCTCCCATTTTCCATAGTCATTCCAGATTATCATACATCATAACCAGAACCATGACAAGTGGTATCTAGAGCCTAACATTCCTAATGGCTGAAAATACAAAAACCAAACAAGAAGAAGAGATGCTAGTTCATCATGAGCAAGCAATCCAAGAGCTAAGGGAGCAGATGCACCAAATGACAGACATGATGAGAACCATGCTAGCTAACCAAACCCAAGGGCCTCATCGTGAACCATAGGTTGAAGGAGAGCCTGAAAATGAGCATGCAGGCAGGGACCCAGGGGGTCAAACTAGACTTTCCTCACTTCAGCGGAGAAGACCCAGCAGGGTGGGTTTTTAAGGTGTCTCATTACTTTGCATTTTATCAAACACCTCCAGCGCAGCGATTCTTGATGGCCTCATACCACATGGAGGGCGAGGCCCTCATTTGGTACCATGATGCTGTCGATAAAGGGCAATTTACATGTTGGCAGACCTTCACTCAAGCCCTCCAACTGTGCTTTGGCTCCACAGCGTACGATGACCCGATGGAGGCTCTCACCAGGATGAAGCAAAAAACCACTGTGGCTGCTTATAAGGATCAGTTTGAGGCTTTCTCTAACTGACTCAAAGGTTTATAGAAACCCACAAATTGAGTTGTTTTCTTAGCGAACTCAAAGAAGAGATCTGTATTCCTCTTCATTTGCTGAATCCTGTGAGCCTCAATGTAGCATATGGCCTCGCAAAAATACAAGAGGAATATTACCAAAAAAAACTGTGAAACCATGGGGGAGATCGCACAACATAACATTGGAAGTCAATGGTCAGCTCCTAATGCCAGTGCATCACAAACCCCAAGATCCCTTCTCCCAAACGAAAAGTTTACTATAGCCAAATGGATGAAAAGAGAAAGTGTGGTTTATGTTACCACTGTGACAAAAAATGGAATCCGACTCATGTGTGAAAGTCCCCAAAGATGTACTTCTTGAAAACCACTTACCAAATTTGTGAGGACAAAGGAGAAGAGATGTTTTATGACTCGATAGAAATGGGTGAGCCAGCTTCATCCATATCACCAAACCTTGTCATTTCACTCAATGTGCTAGTGGCAAATGGTGATGTTGTAAAAACTTTGGGATCCTGTAGTGAGGTGATCACTAGGATTCAAGGGGCTTGTTCTAGACCCTATTTTTTTGTGTTACCATTAGCTGGTTGTTATGTGGTATTAGGGATTCAATGGTTAGAATCCCTCGGGTCTATTGTTTGGAATTTTTCTACATTACATATGTAGTTTCAATGGGTTGGAAAAATTGTGAAGTTTAAGGGCCTTAAACTGGAGGAAACCTCTTTTGGTGATTGCCACAAGTTGTTTATGAATTCTTTTTGCAAAGGGAAAGGCCTAATTCTACAATTGAGTGCCCAACCTACACTAGTGACTAATGAGGTGCAGATACCTGAACTTAGAGGGGTCCTAACAGCTTTTAAACATGTTTTTGAGGAGCCAACAGGGTTGCCACCTGCAAGGTCTCATGACCATAGAATTGTGTTGAAGGAAGGCACAAGCTCTATCTCTACAAGGACTTATTGCTATTCTTACTACCAGAAAACGGAGATTGTAAGAATAGTGGTAGATCTTCTTAAATCGCCTTCCATTTTAGTCTCGATCCTCACTGTGGCTTTTGGATGAGCTAGATAGAGAATAATTAGCTCAAGAGGCTCATCGACTTTGCCTTGTTTCAGGGCCCCTTCATCCTAGGTATCTACCTTGTGTTCAATAACCTTAGGAGGAGGGGTAGGTTTTGGTCCCTTATGGTGGGAAGCTCAGCCATTTTGACTTCCTTGCCCCCATATTTGAGTTCACGTCGTGACATTTTTTGGCAAGTACCTGCTCACCTTACACCTCTTCAACCCTGTAATGGCAAGTACCTTACATTCCCCCCCCACCCCTCCCCCCCCCAAAAAAAAAAAAACAAAAAACAATGTAGGTTCAAGAGCCTGTATATCATATTGCTTAGGCAAAACAACAACCTACTTCATTTGATAAATCAAGTAAATCATTTAACATAGGGATGGGTTCCCATTTTTCTTCGGTGATCCAGTTTATATATGTAAACATTGTGATAGATTAACTTGATTACATTAGTTTTAGCAAAAATGCGATTAATTAGGATGGATTGGGTTTGGGTGAGAATAGGGAAGAGTTTGATTATGTCTAAAAGCAATATTGCCAAAACTTATTTTATATTGAATCTAATTGATAAATATATACTGATCCCTCCAAAATCGCATTTAGATATTTCTCCTAGTTTTTATTGGATTTCTAAAAATACTTTGAAGAACTAAATTTGATTGCTTAAGTATCAGTTGAACATACTTGCCGCCTTTTATTTTATCAAGGACTACATTTTTCATAAGATATACTTCAAAAAGTATTTTTTCCAGTTTGTGCCCTAAATTGAAATTATTTGGGTGACTTTTTGTTTCATCCCTAAAGAAGTTGTCCTAAATTAAAGCTCAAATTGTTTTAATGTACTACCAATGAATAAATGTTGATGAACCAAAATTCCTACTATGCATTGAATTTAAAAGCATTAAATATAAAAATGATCTATGTGGTTTGTAGGGGTGTGCAACCAAATCTGGATGCTAAAATCTGGGCGGTTATTTGCTTGGATTAATCTGGAAATAATTTGAGCGGATAACCGGATTTAATCTGAATATCTGGATTGTAACCGGATATCGGGATTAAAATTATGATATCATGCTTTAATTGCCGAGATTTACAAAAAAAAAAAAAATTAAACACTTTTTAGAAGATTTTATAAAAAAATAAATTAAAGAAAAAAATAAAGAAAAATGAAAAATAGATAATATTGTTGTTACAACACAATGCAAAACATAAATTTACAAAGAATAAAATAAATAATAATACATCACAACTAATTAAACTCATACATAACAATGCAAAATAAATAACATTGTTGAATATTTTCTATACAAGTACTGATCAAATAGCTTGTGTTATCAAATTTGCAACAAAAACAGTGTTTTTTAGAAGAAGAATGAAGAAGAAAAAAAAAAAAAGATTACAGAAAGCTGAGTTAAAAACCGGATCCAGTTACAAATCCGGGTGGATACAAGATTATTTTTACACATCCGGATTTCTGGGTTCCGGATCGAATTGGGAAACAATCTGCCCAGTTCTACACCCCTAGTGGTTTGTTTTTACTTATTGTTGTTTTAAGAAATCTTGTTAGTCCCATTGTCATAAGTCTATTAATAAACTGTTAGAAACGCTACATTAGCTCTAATAGTCATGAAATGTGTTGTTTGTAAAAATTAACAAAGTAAGAATAAAAATAAAAAACTTATAAAAAGAAAGCTAAAATTTAAAAAAATAATGAAATTTAAACAAAATGTCTAAAATAGTAAAATAGCAAAACTAGTATTTAGCAAAGAAATAAAATCCATAAATTTATTAATATAAAAATAAACTAGTTACATCTAAAATTTAAAGTAAATAACAAAAACTGAAAACGGACCCGGTACAAATTAAAAATAAAAAAGCAAATATTTAAAAGAAAAATTAAAAAACCTCACATGAACCAATTTCTTTAACCGAATTTAAAAAACGAAACTATGGTCTAAAGAAGTTCAACAATTTTAATACTCCGAAGAAAATTTAAATGTCCTACTTAAAAAAATATAAAAATGATACAAGTAAATTTTTTGATTGGATATCAAATGATTAGTAGTGCTATTCGAAAGCGTTTAATTTATACCAACACCATCCACATGGTATAATTTAATTTAAAAAAAAAAAAATTTAAAATTTATCTTTCAAATTAAATTAAGTCATATATATGGTGTGTGGTGTAAAAATTTGTAAATAAAATTATTCCTATTTTATAGGCACATAAAAAGAAATATTATACTCAGCAGTCTTACACTACACACATGTTAAGATGAAAAAATAAATAAAAATTTTCTTATATTCAATAGATGTGTGGTATAAAACTGTTAAATAGAATAACAACTAACGTAAAAAATATTTAAAGTACACTAACTAAAGCATTTTTAAAAAAAAGAAAAAAAATTATTATGTTACTCACCATGACTGTCTATTAATTATTTCCCACTATTTTCCATTTTAATAAGATGGCTTCAAGCCAATCCTCTTCCAAATTCTGTTATAAACCTCGTCGTTGTGTAAAGGAGAGAGGATTTGAGATATAAGATAACTAAAAGAAAAGTTATCATCCCGATTCCCGGGAATAATCATCGCTTAAGGATCAAAGCAATGCTGGTCTCTAAAAGTTAAAAATAAAAAATAAATAAACTCGAATTCAATTCAATATATTTATTTAAATAAATAAATTGTTCGTAAACAAAAATTTAGAAGTGATTATAATACTATACAGCTTATACAAAACTTGACTTGGTCAGTATAAACTCTAATAAATATATTACTTGAATTGCTATGAATCTAATTCTTGATATGCATAAATACAAACTTTATAAAACTATTAGCAAAAAGTCAAAAATTGCTTGTAAAAAATGCTAGATAAAGTTATACGATACAATATAAATCTAAATGAAGTAGCTCATAAATAAGTTAGAACTCATTGGAATGTTAAACATATTGTTCATGAACATAAATTCCAATTGGATGAAAAGCTTGAACTTGACTTGTGTTCCAATAAAAAATAAATGGACGAGACTTGACTACTTACTACTTGCTCAAACTTTGCTCGTTTACACTCTTAAATTAGTGATTTCTCTAGTATAATTCAACCTCCAATGTGTTCCACGTGAAAAATTAATGAGTTTCCGCTATAGCCCTTGATATCTCCCAAATCCCAGCATATCCCCTCTCAACTCCAATATATAAAATCATGCTTTCATTTCAGTACACTCATTATGATGGGCTGCCCTTGCACACTTCTATTAGCGTAAGAATTTTAGTCTTTTACTCCGTTTCGTGGCCTTTAATGAATTCAAGAGTCAGATTGTACCATAGATTAGTCTTTTTGGAGTATGACTCACATGTGATTTTGGCCTTTCCTTGGGCTATTCAAATGGTATAAGAGGTCATTCTAACAAGTAATGGGGAATTAGAATTGTGCTACTCTGATGGAATGACCCAGACCCGGTGAGGAATTAGAGAATTTAAGAAGTGGAGAGTGTGATACCGTATAGTAACTATAAGTGATATATATATATATATATATAGAGGATCCTACGGTGCTTTGGACGGAGAAATCTTTTTATTTTACTAGGATTCAATCTTACCATTGACTTGTCCTTTTAAAATAGAGTCCAAATGTGACTTGAGCCTTCTTAAAAAGTGTTACTTATTATTTAAGAAATAATATCATAAGTAAAGGACAAGCAATGAATCCTACTATTTCAATAATAATAATAATGAGAAAGGTATCATTGCCATTCCTTCCTTGCCGAATTATGCCGTTGATTACGGGCGTAAAAAAGAACGAAAAAGTAGTTGAACTGGATTGGACAGGAACCCAATCGATAGATTCGGTTCGATTTATAAGCGGTTAGGTACGTCAACGATTTTTTTATAATCAAAACCGGTCTTAAACTAGTGTGTTACTAATTTTCATATTTTGAAAACTGATTTAAAGTGAATCTGACCGGTATATATATTTATAATTTTTTATATTATATTGTGTATATTATATGCTAAATTACTACTTAATATAATATGAAATTTTAATTTATTATTCAAATTTATTAATATTATATTTCTTAATATAACATATAAATCTCAGTCTTAAACATTAACATTAATATTAAATTATTAATATAAACTTACTTTTGGTTTATATATATATATCAAGGATAAATAAATTTATAGCATAATCAAAAATAATATATTTAATATTTTTGTAAATACATTTTTACACATTTTATATATACTCATATAAAAAGTCTAGAATTTATATAGACTATAGTTAAACTCAATACTATATTAGTATGTGTTAATTATTATAAAATAATGTACTTATATTATAATATAAATAGACTAATAGTTTAATATATGTAAATATGATATTATTACTAACATATATAATCTGTAAAACTAGAAAAATTAGACTGGACCAGACCAAAATTGAAAAAATCAAAAATTTTAGTTTTGATAGTTAATCGGTTAGGTAGCAATTCTTAAATTTTCAAAACCAATATATACGGATTTGATTCTAAAAAAAAATACAAAACTGAACTCAATCCATACTGTTGACGTAGAAAAGACACTGAAGTATATAGGTATCTCTCTAGCTCTGCTGGTTCGTAGTACAATTGATCTCCCTCCAACGTGTTCCACGTGAAAAACAAATGAATTCAGGAGTACTCCAAGCATCTCGAGGACTTGTTCTATGATAAAGGAATTTTCCCATATACGTGCTCTCACTCACCTTAGTTATGGACTCCATCCTTACCAGTTTCAAGTGATAAAGGTGATGATCCAAAATTCTCCACATAGAATAAAAAAGAAATTTTGGCAATAATTATCCTAGAAGAATCCTGATTCGAAAAAATTGCCTGAAAGATTTTTAATAGTTTCTTTACGCTTGCTCCGAAAACAATCTTCAACCAAAATCCATTCCTTGCTTCGCAAGTCTGCCAAAGGATAAAAAAAAGAGAGAAAGTTTATATGCAAACCTTACCCCACATATATTCACCTAATTAATATATGATTTGTCAATATAACCTTTATATCTTTATGTTTAAAAAATATATGTATGTTTAAATAAAAAGATAAAAACAACAAATCATAAATTGATTAGGCCGTGGATATATGTTTGGTGCAAGACTTCCACGTAACATTTCTAAAAATAAAAAAAAAAAATATATTCCTAAGAAAGTATATATTTATAAGATAAAGAAATTTACAACCGTGAATTATACAACCAATGCGTAATCGCTTTGAAAAAATTGAATAAAATATGGGACTCTCATGGAAAATATTAATTTTGTAATAGTAGATTCTACTCTTTCTTAAAGTGATTATGCTGTGTGTATTTCACAATTGTATGAATATTAATTAGTGTCCCCCTTTACTCTATCACACCCCACAATATTATAATGTATGTTCCCACTCAACGGCTAAACCCCTGTATATATAAATAAATGGTACGCCTCCGATCATCATGTGGGCGTTATGAGTACTTGAGCTTCTTCCACTCTTTTAGGAGCAAAAAATTCATGTATCTATCATTGGATTATTCCGACCTGCTCGATATATAATCAGTGGCATTTCTGCATGCATGCGTGTAAGTGTTCTGATCACAGCTCATCTCTCAATTGAAGACTATAATTTGCTTCGCAAGCTGAAGTACGTACGACAACTCGTGATCAAGTGATTCATATTTTTTTTAATGGCACCAAAGTGAATTAGAGGTGAAGTACCCTTTCCCAGGGAAAATCTGATATTGTAGCTACTAGCTAGCTAGCGAATTAAGGTGAATTAGGAATTAGAATGTATTATTTGCATGCGATTCATCACTAACTTACTTACGTACACACATGTTTATTAATTATCAGTACATGGCAATGGATCGTAATGCTGCTTAATTTTATATACTCCTAAATTTTATTTCACTCGCAGAAATGGCGCCATTCTTAGTCCCGGCTTCTTACAGTGAAAGTCGTGAAGAGCGGGGCAAGTACTGGCATAGTTTGGACTTGGAGCGGCCGGGAGGACAACGAGATGATAGTCTGCCTGCAGGAGAGATCAGAGGTATATATTTAAACAGAGACCATCATGATTTTCACACTTTCCACACGTGCACTGTTGCGAGTTCCATTATAATTGTTTTTGTAACATAAATACGTAGAGTATTTGGATGTTTATGTTTTTACAAATCTGAGTCCATAATTTTTAATTTTCATAACATTGATACTTAAGAATCTGATGACTCGAAATGAAATACTTCCTCCATCCATCAATCTTCCGTTAAAAGCTAACCTCAAGCTTGTCGATGACATACAATTAATAGTCTGTTTCAATCTTTGATTCATTACTAACACATGCATGATGGAGTAGTATGCTGCATCCAAAATTCAATTAAAAAAAATACAAAAACATTAAAATGATTTTAAGAAAAAGAAACTTTAAAAAATACGTGATAAAATCCTAAAAATATATTTTAAACTATAATAATCATAAAATAAATCCAAAAGATTAATAAATATAATAAATTAATATATCCTTGCTATATTGTAAAAATTGTAAAGTTTTTTACAATTAATATATTCAATCTTGTTTAATACCCTTGCTGGTCGATGACATACAATATATTAATTAATAGCCTGTTTCAATCTTGTTTAATTTTTTAACTTTTAGATATATTGTAAAAATTTAGATTTTTAAGATTTTCTTATTTATTTATTTATTAATTTTTTAATTTTTACATTTTGAAATATATTTTTATGTTTTTTAGAAATTTTTTGTTATTTTTATACCATGCACTTGGCAGTGCTCCCATTTATTTTCTAATATAAACTTCTTCATTATTAATTAACTTTGTAAAATTTGAAAATCTTGGATCCAATTTATAAAATATGAAAAGTCAGATACTGATTTTGCATTTAAGCCTCTTTTAATTAACAAACATACTAATTAACAATCTAATTAAAAACAATTGTGTAATTTCTCTTGAAATAAGCTTCCGACATACTCTATAAATAATTATCTAATTTACAGAATTTTTATTTATTTTTTCAATCCAACTTCTCTTTTGGACAACTCGTGATCAAGTGATTCGTATTTTTTTTAAAAGGCACCAAAGTGAATTAGAGGTGAAGTAGTACCCTTTCCAAAGGAAAATCATGATATTGTAGCTACTAGCTAGCTAGCAAAGGTGAATTAGGAATTAGAATATATTATTTGCATGCGATTCATCACTAACGTTCGTACATGTTTATTACTTATCAGTAAATGGCAATGGATGATGTTGCTTAATTTTATATAGTCCTAAATTTTATTTTTCACTCACAGAAATGGCACCCAAGCTAGTCGTAGCCGCAACTCACAGAGAAAGTCGTGAAGAGCATATTGAGCGGCGGGCACTACAAGAAATTAGCCCTTTTGCAGCGTTTTTAATTATGCTGCAATTAAAATCGCTGCAATAGATATCCTTTTGCAGCGAAATATTACTCCTTGCAAGATTTTTACATCGATCCACGGTTTAATGAAGCGGGGCGCTTCACTTAGGTTTTTACAGCGAAATTTGAGTCTATAGCGACGACAAAATGCGTTGCAAAAAAATACTTCTTGTAGTGGCATAATATCGTTGCTACTGGCTACGGGCGCGAAATCGGAGGAGAATTTCTTTTTCCCCCCCCAAACCTTTGTTACCGAGTTCAGAGTTCTCCACTTCGCGCCTCTTGCCCATTTCTCCTACCTTCAGTACCCAGGAGACCAACTTCATATCTTCGGCTGGAAATCTACCACCATTGTCGCTTAGGTTCCGAACCCTACAATCTCCACCACCTCATTTCCCTTTCGCGGAAGCCACGGTCCTCGTTTCCTCCCCATCCCGCTGTGTGGGTTTGTGATTTGAAGTCGGTGTGATTTTATTCTGGGGTTCTCTTTGCATCGGACGTTGCCATTGTCAAACCTAACAATTGTTGCAATCCTTCCGTCACCACAGGTATTGATTCTACCATTCATATTCCTCTCTCTGCCCCTTCATCCGCAGTCGCCCATTTGCATAAATGGGAGCTTATTAGCTAATGCAGAGGTTATGGTAGATGTTGCAGTCTATTGACGCCATTATTTTCGCTGAAAATTTTTTTATTTCATTTCATTTATATCTGCATTTTTTGATCGCTGAAGATGTTGGTTGTATGAAATTAGGCCTAAATTTACTAGGTTATAGTTTCAAATTGCACCGTAACCGCTGATTGACATTCCCTTTTGCTTGAAATCCCTAATTATCCAGATTTTAGGTTAGGATTTGAATAGCATCGAAAAATTGGAAGTGAGAGAGGGCTAATTTCTTGTAGTGAGAGAGGAGAGACTAATTGTGTGGTAGAGGAGATAGAATTAACGGGGGATGACAAAACTTTGTAATACATATGGTTTTAATATTCAGGCTAGAAAAATGTTGGTTAAGCACATGCTACCTACAAGAAATTAAGCACTATGTTGTCATCGTCAACATATTTATAGGATTGGAAAGATATATTTGGTCATTCTAAGTTCTAACGGCCATATATATATATATATATATATATATACTGATTTCATGATTATTAACATTAGATGGAATTTGAGATGCATGCATGCCATTCATGACAATAACACAAATGATTTTAATTCATGTGTCATCGAAGTAGGCATCATTACATGCAGGTTGAAGACAAAATATTGTCTCATGAGATTGCAAGCAAGAAAAATAAGATTTTATTAGTTTTCATAAATTTCCATTTAAGGGGAATTATCGACTTTCAAGAAACATCTATGTTGGTTTTAGTTTAAAAATAAAAATAAAGCAGTACTGTTGAAAGTGTTATTTTGTGAAGCTTTGATACTTTTAGCTAAGCTTGTTGTATCAATCATGGTTTGGCATCCATGTGTAATATGATCCCTATGTTTCGGATATGAAAAGCCATGGAATTTGACAGTTAAGTTTGTAAATAATGGCTTTGTATTTTTAGTTCTTTCAAATTATATATATATATATGGATCTAATTAACGTGATTTCAACATGCATGTGAGATTATAAATATTATATATATAATTAAGGTGCCCTTTACTTGCAAGGTTTGACTTGACAAACTAAAAGCTGATAATTTCTCCACAAACATAGAAGGGGAAATGGAGAAAACCGTGTCTTCGTTTTTCCAAATTACATGCTCAAAGGTTAGATGACATGAGCTCCTCTAGCTAGATGTCGAGTAGAATTAATTTGGATCATCTACTGTCAAAAGACTAGGACTTGCAATGATAAGAGAAAGATGAGAAAGATAAATACATAGAGTAGATCCTATAGCATTTACATTTTCTGTTATCTATCTCTCTCCAAGATTCTCTGTCCATGTGATCTACCAAAGAAATTCTTTACTTGATACTTTGCTAGGTGGCTGGTGGCAGATGTATGCATGGTTGGTCCACCTGCTAATATGTCACATGTTTATTTTTTTCTTTTTGCATTGCATAGGAGTTCTTGGTGCCACTTCTTTTACTTTATAAAACCAGCCCTATGAACTTTATATTTTTTTCAAGAAAATTCATTGAAGTATATGAGTTCCATGCCTTGGTCATAGATACACTTTGTTGTGTATGTCTAGTGCCACAAAGACGTCTAAAATTTTTCTAAGCTTTAGTTAATTTTTATCACTGAGTATGGTTTATTTTGAGAAGCAAGTGAAGTTCAATATAAACTTTTTTCCAATGAATGAGAAGCAGTATATGTTTAGTACATTATTTATTCTAATTATTTCTTTCAAGTAGATTGCAAATACTACATTTTGCCAAATTATTGATGCACCCTATATTCTGCCTAACTCATGAGTTTGTCTTGCTAGTGTTTTTCTGGTCTGGTCACCATGCTTGTGCATACCCTGTTTCTCTCTCTCACTTTACAATTTGGCTCTTCTTGGATTTTTCTACCATCTCTAGCTCTTTTCTGACATTTTCCTGCATCTTTTCGTCATTTTGGTAGATAAGTGTATGACCATTTAACCAGCCAGCCGACCTATAAATGTGGAAATTTACTTAATTTTCATTTCAATTGATCTGCCATGTTGTAACTCACAAGTTCCATCATATCTGTCCTCTGTTTTTTGGTTTATTAATGTTAATGTGATGCATGGTGGAACTTAAGGGACCATTGCAGCGATCAATCTCAATAAATGGAATATGGTTTGCAATGTTTGCATAAGTTGTTCTGCTAGCATACAATAAACTGTTTTTTCACATCTAATTCTAAACTCATCAGTCTTTACCTGACTAGCTGAATGCCATAAACAAAAATAGTTTACTATTGGATTTATAATATGATGCAAATGAAGTTATAAGTGATATTGTAATTTTATTATAAACATTGAGAATTGTGTATATTTTCTGAATCTTGAGATGTTTGGATGTTGAGATGGGATGAGATAGATTAAGACCATCTCAACATCCAAACATCTCACCTCAGCAAGTCTAATACACCAAAATTTACATACATATATATATATAGGAGTACTATAATTGCATGCATGGATGATGAAGTTCATATGTAGCAAATTAAGAAAGGTCGACGGCAAGTGGGGCCAGGCTGCCAGGATACGAACGAGGTAGAAGCTGGATTCTGATCGAGGATACATGCTGAAGGTGTGTAGGGGGTGGAAGAAAGATGAGGACTGAGGAGCACCTCAGCTTAGAGCAGGGTCCCATTAGATCACGAGCTTCTTGCATTCAGTTGTGTATATAAGTGATTATTATAGATGACAGTTGACACAAACACAACTGCATGGGCAGGACAAAAAGCTTTCACCCACTTAGTCTATCACGTTAGATCATGACACTACCTCCTCATGCATGCATGTTCGGTTCTTTGATATCTCTTTCTTGGTCTCTCCCCAGCAAAAAAAGCTAATTAATGATAATATAATAATGAGGATAACTCAATGCACTATACATGTTCATGATCATGACCATTCTTTTTACTTATTTTTCTGTGAAAGAAAACAAGTACATTCTGATGTATCCTAAGGTAAAAATGTATCAAGATTTTCTACGGAAAAATCTCTAAATGTGTTAAAGAGAAAAAGATAAGAAAGAGTACCAGAAATGTACTAAGAGCCTGGCATATCATAAGGCCATACTGATAGTTGTTTTCTCGTATATATCTATAGAATGGCTCTAAATGCTTCATGTAAAACTAGGAATATCACGTGAGATTACTTTAGCATTTGTATCTTCTGCTAACCACAATTTAGTGGGTGGCATGGAAGGAAGCATGGAAAAAAAAAAAATGGTCATTGTATAGAATGTCAACTTTCTGCCGTAATGTTGGCCAAACAGAAGGCAAAGCGTGAGAGGTTTGGCCTTGTTAGGTGGCTGTGATCTCTCAATTACAGGCAATATATAGTGGTGAAATACTGGAAGTCCTAAGGTGTTCAAAAGATAGAAAACTTATGTCATGTACATTTACTTTATAGTTTGGATAAGTGAGAAAGTGATTATCTTGATGCTCGGAAAGATCAGATATTGAAGAACTTTTTTGTGGCATTTATGGATAATAAGAAACCAGAAAGTGTAGCTAATTTATGAGACAAAGCAGAAATTAAGCCAACTAATTTTACATGCATTTCAAGAAGCTGCATGTAGAAACATTCCTAAGATTAGTGGAGGCCAGAAAGCTTAAGGCCCCATTTGGGTAGTCGAATGTTCTGAAAAAATTAGTGCACTATTCATTAAGGTTAGTTTTTATTTTTTACATATTGAAAACTATTTTTACTAATATTCATTAAGGTTAGTTATTATTTTTCCTTCATGTTTATCTATGTATAAAGTAGGAGCTGGCTTAATGCTATAATCCTTTTTCATGTCTGTGAGGCTCTAGGTCTCCACTGGTCATAAAACAGAATCACAGTGAGAGATGCTCAGTAGCAATTTGTCAAGAAGGGCTCACTCTCCAAGACTTACCAAAAAAAAAGCTAGGCAACAAAATTGGGTAGCCTAGTCATAAGTGCACTATGCACACAGAGAGAGAGAGAGAGAGAGAGAGAGAGAGAGAGAGAGAGAGAGAGAGAGAGAGAGAGAGAGAGAGAGAGAGAGAGAGAGAGAGAGAGAGAGAGAGAGAGAGGTGCTAAACACTACAGCCTAGTAAGATACTGAGAGAGGTGCTAAACACTGCAGCCTAGTAAGATGCTGTGGTGGTTCACATAAATTTGCAATTGTGTCTGTTGCTGAGCAGCCTTGGTGTTACTTTCTCGATAGAGATAGACAGTGACACAGATAGTAAGTGAGAGTTCTAGATACAAACTGAACATAAAACAGACTTAAAGATATTCTATTAAAATATCTTTCGAAAGCCTAGCACAGATCCCAAATAGATTGTGTAGATGATAGAAGCGAATAATGATCAATTCTTCAAGAAAGTAGTGAGGCTAGAAATTATAGAGCATCAAAACCACTGAAAATTTCCATTAAAGAAGAGTTAAGTGTCGATGGAAGATATTTTTCTGATTATACCTCAGAATTAAACAAATTCAACTACGCTTAAATTCTATGGGCATTTAAACTCAAAGACAGAATTGACTAGCATAGACAAAATGGGTATATTAATTTCTATGTTAGAATTGGACAAGGTATGCTAATTTGAAGTGGTTGTTGGATTGAAAATTAGTGGGTACATGGAGTTACTATGTTGAAAAGACTTTTATTGAAATGAATAGAAATTGTCCTAAAGCCTGAACCATGTAAGACCAAATGTTTGGCTACTTGAAAACATACACACACAGCCCATAACTATTAAATTGTTATGTAAAATTATCTTTTGACAAGCTCAGATTTTTGTGGCCCCAACCTTCTCTTCTTTGTGAATTATGTCCAATGTTGTGGTATGGTTGAGATGGGAATTTTTGGTCAATGTGTATGCTGGGTATAGAAAAACCAGCTGGATTCTGAAAAATCCAGCTTCGATTCTTTCAGCATAGACTTTAATTTTGTTGCTACCTTAGAATCACCACATGATCATTAACTTCTCTACTAAAAAACGAACAGAACCCTTAAACTCCATATATGGGCTTTTGTTGCTTGTGGCTTGGCTTTCAAAATATCTAGAATTTGTGTTATTCTAGCCTCATGTGGAGGACCTTGCTGGGTTTTGATCACTCCTAAACTCTCTTGCTCTCTCTCAAGCACATACTAAATCTCTTGAAACGTCCATCACCTTTTTCACAACCTCCCTATTATTGCCCAAGTACCTTCGTTTACAAGTGCAGTTCATTGAGATATGTTTGCAATTTCTTCATTAAATCATTGTCTTTGTTTTAAATAATTTAAGTACTAAAGTATACCAACAACAAGCTTATACAACCTCCATATCAATGGCCTTTCTTCTTAGCATCTTTATATGCATTCCTACGCCATATACCAACAAATATCCCAGATAGTACAATGTTTAACATGATGACATATGCTGCAGCACTTCAATACTCCTGGCATAGACACACCAAAAGTGAATACACAACCTTCATCATTCTCTTACGACAAACATGACAGTCCTGGTTAGTATAATCACCTCCATATTCTTTACCCATCTATCGTATAGCTAATGACAACCTTAAAGGGAAACCTTATATACTAATATGCTGATTTCAACCATTTTAGATGGACAAAAGCTGGATGCACTTGCCCAATAGACTTCGATCACCTGCATATGCCGAGGGGGTTAACACTTTCCTCAACCTGGCATGAAACCATTCCGGAGGAAGTGATCGCATTTGATGTCCATGTCGTTCATGCTGTAACACTCTCTTCTTGCCTATCTTTGATGTGGAGACTCACTTGTTCTTGAATGGGATCAATCCAAATTATACCTAGTGGATCTTTCATTGGGAGGAGGAAACATGAACTTTCAATGACGACGACGACGATAGTGTTGCTGATTATGCCGATGACTACATTGATGACATGGACCATATGTTAGCTGACATTCAGGCAGGCACATTTGTTGATGTGCCCCAAGATCATAGTAATCCATTGCCAACTGGTGGCGAAAGACCAGATCCCTTTCCAAGTTCATCTTTTAAGTAGCTACTAGAGGATGCCCGCCGTCCACTTTTTGCTGGTTGTACAAAATTCTCAAAACTATCATTCATTGTGAAGTTGTTACACATTAAGACACTTGGTGGGTGGTCAGTAAGGTTGTTTGATATGCTACTTAACTTGTTACAGACTGCCTTTCCTGATGCTGAATTACCACATTCATATGAGGAATCAAAGTCATTGGAGTGGGGTTTGGGTATGAGTTATCACAAAATTCATGCATGTCCCAATGACTGCATCTTATTCTGGAAGGAAAATGCTAATCTTCATAAATGTCCTACCTGTAAGGCTTCAAGGTGGGTGCCTAATACCCACAGGGCTCGTCTTATCCCTCAAAAAGTGTTGAGGCATTTTCCTTTGAAACCAAGATTGCAACGTCTTTTCATGACTACAAATATAGCCCGTGAAATGAGATGGCATAAAGAGCAACGACCAATCGATGCGTCCAGTTGAGACATCCTGCAGACGCAGAGTCCTGGAAGAGATTTGATGAGGACCATAGTTGGTTCGCACAGGATGCTCGCAATGTTAGGCTTGGCCTGGCAAGTGACGGTTTCAATCCCTTCAATAATATGGCTAAACCGTATAGCATTTGGCCAGTATTTCTGGTACCGTATAACTTGCCACCTTGGTTGTGTATGAAGGACCAATTCTTCATGACATCCCTCATTATTCCTGGTCCAAAATCTGCGGGTAATGACATTGATGTTTATTTACAACCATTAGTCGATGAGTTGCTTGATATTTGGGAACAGGGGGTACCTACGTATGATGCTTCCACGAAAGAAACCTTCATGTTGCACGCTGCTTTAATGTGGACAATCAATGACTTTCCAGCATATGGGATTCTTTCTGGGTGGTCAACAAAAGGAAGATTGGCTTGTCCATCTTGTAATGAGGGCACTGACTCCAATTGGTTGAAGTATGGTCGAAAACATTGTTATATGGGACATCGTCGTTTCTTACCGTCTGATCACATGTGGCGAAAGAGGAAAAATTTGTTCAATGGTAAAGAAGATCATCGCATTCAACCAAGAGTTTTAGAAGGATAAGATATTTTAGCTCAACTTCTGATGCTTAGGGATGTGCAATACGGTAAATCTCATCGAAAGAGAAAACGCACCATTGAAGAGTTGAATTGGACAAAATATAGCATTTTCTTCAAACTAGCGTATTGGGTAACCCTGCGTCTTCGACATAATCTAGATGTCATGTATATTGAAAAGAATATTTTTGATAACATATTGTGCACTTTAATGAACATAACTGGTAAAACTAAAGATAATATCAATTCTCGACATGACCTGGAGATTTTGGGATTCAGAAAAGAATTACATTTGAAGTATGATGGAGAACGTGTTACAATGCCACAAGCATTGTATACATTACACGGTGAAGAAAGGAAGAAATTTTGTTAATGGCTGGCCGATGTGAAATTCCCAGACGGATTCGCTTCGAATATCTCGCATTGTGTTTCTGTACGAGATTGCCGAATCTCAGGGTTGAAAAGCCATGACTGTCATGTTTGCATGCAAAGACTACTTCCTATTGCTGTGGGGGGGGTTTACGAACTGATATTGCATTGGCCTTGATTGAACTGTGCACTTTCTTCAAGGGGTTGTGTGCTCGAACCCTGGATGTTTACCAAATATCCCAGTTTGAAACTGATATTGCCACAATTCTATGCAAATTGAAGATGATATTTCCCCCATCTTTTTTCGATATCATGGTCCACCTAGCAGTCCACTTACCCCGTGAGGCCATACTTGGGGGTCCAATACAATATAGGTGGATGTATCCATTTGAGAGATATCTCGGCAAGTTCAAGTGGTATGTTAAGAATAAAGCCCGACCAGAAGGCTCAATAGCCGAAGCCTACATTCACACTGAATGCCTGACATTTTGTTCATTGTATCTCCAAGATGTTGAGACGAAGTTTATTCGAAATGACCGCAACATTGATGGTGAAGTCGAGAATATAGATGGATTCAAAATTTTTAACCAGAAAGTTCGGCCCATTGGTACAGCTACCAACAGGCAATTATCTGATTAACTCCTAACGGAAGCAACATGGTACGTCCTCAACAACTGCGCTGAGGTTGGACCCTACCTAGAGTAAGCATCCATTATCCCTCAAGTGATCACAATATTTGTTGATGGCTTTTTAGGACATCTCCATTTATGTTGTATGTCCTTAGCGTATCTTTCTGAAATTGCTGCATGATTTTGTGTTCTCCAAAATGCAGGGAGCACGCCGAGAAATGTAGGGTGCACATCCCTAATTGTATCGATCAAACACATCGTACTAAATTTCCAAATTGGTTGAAGATACGTGTAAGTTAGCTCGCTCCCTTTATATTTAGATGAATTCGACCCTTTCTGACTACTATAAAGAATCTATAAGTGATGACTTTCCACCAAAATATTATTGTAGGTTCAGGACCACCGTATCACCAACCCAATTGAGGTGACCGATGATCTATATGCATTAGCCTGTGGTCCAGAACGGTGGGTTGCATCCTATACTGCTTGCATTATAAATGGCAAAAGATTTCATACGAAACAACGTGAACTTCGGTGCCGTACACAAAATTCAGGGGTAGTGGTAACTGGGGATGAAAATACTAATAATGTAGACTTCTACGGTGTTATTAATGAGATCGTGGAGTTGCACTACATGGGTTGGCGGCGGGTGTACTTGTTCATGTGTGACTGGTTTGACGTTGGTGATCCGAGACGAGGGGTACGAGTTGATAACCATATGACCAGTATCAACATGGATAGGACTTGGTACAAAGATGAACTATTTGTGTTGGCATGCCAGGCTTCCCAGTGTTTTTACATCAGAGATATAAGGGCCAAAGGGAGATGGTTTGTGGTGCAACACTACACGAACAGGAATGTATATGACATTCCATCGGTGCCAAGAGTGTTAGAAGATATTGATGGCTCCTCGAGTGATGATGATGCATATCAAGAAACTGAGGAAACATATAATTATGCACCATTGCAGTGCGATGCATGTCCAGTGTCAACTCCACTAAATAGGAATGACATAGAACCTATATTGATTGATGCACGAGAAATGACAAGTACGGCTGGTCAAAATGCGAGTTCGACAGACTTTATTGACGATGGCATGATGGATTCTGGTTCAGGAGATTATTCTGATGATGGGGAATATTCAGATGAGGAGGACCTTTCCACAGACGATGAGTCTCTATCAGCCTAGGCAACTGGCTATTACTCGTAGTGGAACTGCTTGCGTAATTTGAGTTTACCTTTTTAGTAATGTGTATATGTACAATATAAGGTATCAAGAAATACAGTTGTTGCTCCTTTCAACTAAGTTTGCATGATTTCAATACTTTTGAGTTTACCAATTGGGAAATAAGTTATGTTGCATTTCATATTAAATTTACATTGAAAAATCCTTTACTTCCGAAAACCTATTACTATGATTGTAGCTGTAATGATGTACATAAATTGCGAAAAAATATTGTGAAAATATTTTTTGTGCTTTTTAATTTAAATATCGATCCCATGCTATATTATATTGGTTTGAATTACTTCTAACTTAAATGAGGTTTTTTAAATAAATGCATGTGACACAATGGAAGAAAGTTCCCGAGGAAGAGGGGCTAGACGACGTGCCCGAGGGCGTCGATTTGTACCATACTCATGTAGAGCACGCCGACCACAAGGAGTTCGTATTAGTTCATACCACAACCCTTCACTTGAAGATAATGAGTCAGGCTCGGATGACTCAACTCAGCCTCCGAGTCATCCATGGGAGCCTCCATGTCCCATTCCGATGCCCCCACCTGAACCGAATAGAGAACCCTCACTAGTTAGAGAACCCCCACCTACCGGGAATAATATTCTTACAATTGTGACCCCACCAAACAGAGAAAATACGGGTACTGTTGTCACCCCACCCAACGGAGACAATATCGGTACGATTTTCAGTTATGTTCTATGCTTTTACTACGAAACCCTCGGGACATGTGTAAACTACGTATGATGCTTTCTTAATAATGATCAAGTACTTTTTGTTATCTTGTAATACAGACGCGACTGCCCCCACAATGACTGCAACAAACCAGGAGCTGCCCAAACGGAAACGTGGGCCGGCTAAGTGTATTGCGTTCGAGATGTTGAGAAAGCAAGGAAAAGTGTTTTTGAAGATTAATGACAGCGAAACTGCACCTTGTTGTACGAACTCATCCCTGTTTACTGCACGGCTCACGCAAATTATAAAATAACATTGCGACATGAGCTATGCGAGATGGACCGATGTGCCACAGGCACAAAAGGACGAGTTGGTCGACCGTGTGAGGGTAAGATATGTGCCTTTCATATTGACTCATTGGAGTGGGAGTACAATAGATTGTTATATTTTTTTAACGTGACGTTCATCCATGTAGGGAGACTTCGTGTTGGATTGGGATCGGGAGAATCATAGGTTGACCGTCTTCAAGCAGCTGCGTAAGAGGTTCAATGCATTCCATCACCAATTACACAAAAAATATGAATCATACGGAAGCCACGAAGAAGCATTGGCTTCTGGTTGTTCAATGGTTGATGTGAACGTTTGGGAAACCTTGTGTCGGAGGTGGGGAAGCGACGAATTCAAGGTAATTACTCGTAGCTCAGTTAAATTAAGCTGAAGGAATTTAACTTTGGAAACGTCTCAGTTTCCGTTTATAATGTGGTTTGGGTAAGCTGACATATGCTACTTAATTTTAGAAAATGTCAAGGTAAAATCGGGAAAATAGAAAGGCTTTAACCATCAACCACACAGCCAGTCGGAAATCCTTTGTTAGGATATTGGAGGAAAAGGTATGTAATTTCATACAGGCATCAGCGTAGTATGATGTCACAACCCATTCTCCATTAAATCTTTCTATCACAACCCTATTGCTACCATGCCATTGACTATGATTTCCCCCGACTTTTCAATTTCCGTTGGTTATTTACTAATATGCTATTATATAAGGTTAGAATGACCTCTTATATAGAATGAGAGAATTAGTTAGTGAGGATGACGTATGGGAGTGGCATAGTCAATGGCAGGATTTTTGGGTTGGGGTTTTATTGCATAACACACAATTGCATGTGTGGCTATCAATTAGCTTCATGTACAATGTCTAGTGTAAAATTTGTGCTTTGTGTTTAATATTGATGTTCTTGATTGAACAACTAGCTGACAATATTACACACTTGTAGAGGGCTGCAAATGCGGATTTGGTGGAGTTCTATAAGGAGACGCATTGGCCAAAGAAGACCGGTAAATTTGTCACCTCAGCAACTGAAGCAACCTATGTGAGTATGATCAATATATTAGGTTATATATTTCTTTTTATATGATGGTTTCCAGCTTGTTACATTAACAGAGATTTTTCATATGTCACTACACGACTGACAAAACTTCATGTTAAAATTTTGACGTGAAGAAGGAGATGGTTGGGAAGCTGGATGGTCTCAAGCCTAAGCAACGCACTAGAGAGGCAGCAGCAAGTGTATTTAGGGAGGTACTTGGCTCTAGACCAGGATATGCAAGGGGGCTAGGTGAGATGGTCATCCCAGAGTCGACAAGACAACGGGACATCCAAAGAGAAAAAGAGTACCTAGCCTTGATTGAAAAACACAAGCTAGATGCAGACACTTACAAGAAAGATGCAGAGAATTATAGAAAAGATGCCGACAAGTACAAGACACAGCTTGATGTACTTCAAGATGAAGTAATGAAACTGCGTGAGAGGTAAAATGAAACAGATAAGATCATGAGGGAATTTTTACTCAATTTCCGTGGGAACACGGAGTCGCTCCAGTCTCGTGGAGAGACTCCGTGAGCGTCGCCGATAAATAAAGAGATGGTATTTTTTGAGTGGGTTGGGCACTTTTTGGTTGTTGGAGATGGTGGGTGACCAATAGTATAAACACAATATATATATATACATACATATATATATATATATATATATAAAGGAAGGTTGTCTACTTTTGTAAAGGGTCAGAGGCATTGGGCAGTTGAGGGGCACTTTGGGCGTGACTGTATGAATATTCATACAGTCACGCATTGCTGTTGGATAAGGATGCATGTGATTGGCGTTGGGAAATTCCAGAATTGGTTTGACCATATCACGCAATTATGTGACGGATTATGGGCATAAGCAACATCCTTCGTGATTCTATGGAGGTTAAGTAAGTCCATAAGTGATTCCAGGAGATTAATTTTATTTTACACAAGTGAATTGTGGTGATCATTAAGGTTGCTTATAATGTTTACACCAAGTGATGGACTTATAAGCAACCAGAAAGTGTTCTTGTTTATCCACAGTTATGTGCATATTTTGTAGTTTCTAAATGCTTAACTTCATTCTGAACAGCTTCATTAAGGCTACATGATAGATGGATAAGTAATGAAAGTGATGTCATGAATTTATGGGTTTGGGTTTATGGGTACACTATCTTCTTATACATAAACTGCTAGATGGATAAGGCATGAAAGTGGATAATTTGTTCAGTATATTTATAGTATTGCCTTGCTGCCTGATCTTATCATGTATTTCTTACGTAACAGTCTTCAAGATGATGTAATTGGTATGCAGCACTTCAGTATTATCAGGCATCCATAAGTGTATTGGAGTGACCGGGGACACATGATATCTGACCAGGTATGGTTTCGTTTTATGGTTATTTGAATGCTAGTGTATCCTTATTTTTTTTGTTACTTGCCACCTTGGTTATGTCTTCCTCTTCCTTTAATACATCACCAAGTGGTATGTGAAAGTTGACCGGCAGGCATTTTATTATAGATTTGGGACATCTCCATTTGGGTGGAAGCAAAACTTGGGATATAGATTTTACAATACACATTATTGTACTGAAGAATACTTCGTCCCAATCTGAAATAGAATCTGTTCTGTTGTTATAGCACTTTTAGGGGACAGGCAATTAATGGCTGAACACAATACCAAGCTTTATGGAGCCTTTATGGAAATTACTGCATTAATCTTTTCATAATCAATGCAGTGCTGCAATTAGAGTTTAGGTGATGCCCTTAGGATCTAGTGTATCCTAAGAGATGATATTAGGTTTACTTATAGAGTTGCAAATAAATTCATTCGCTCAAAGATGGTTTTTGTTGATGAAATTCTAGAGAGTGTTAATAGTTGATCTCACGAGACATTCATTGTAAAGTGACAGCTATAAGGCTATAAGAATCAGTAAATGTAGACAAAAACATGCGTTTAAGGTTATGGTTACATTGTGTGTCTAACAATATGGAGAGAATCTGTTAATGTAACAGAAAAGAGACAGGTAAAGAAAAGAGAAATAT
The DNA here is from genome assembly GCF_018687715.1 of Carya illinoinensis. Lineage (NCBI taxonomy): Eukaryota > Viridiplantae > Streptophyta > Magnoliopsida > Fagales > Juglandaceae > Carya > Carya illinoinensis. The sequence goes on from NC_056761.1 coordinate 30,114,498, forward strand.
CTTTTTATTGGGGTAGTAGTTTTCTATTCACTTACCACTTATGCACCAACATTTGACAATTAATCACTGATTTTTTACAAACTTTGTTCCCAGGTGATTTTTTCCATCCTTTGCCGGGGAAACTTATTAGACCAAAGTAGGTAATACGGTCTCTTCCCTTTTATAATTCAGGTTTTCCGACAAAGGGTCTTGGTTTACCATTCATATGTTCCCATACTGTCACTATTTAACAATTTTTGTTTTCTTCAGATATGAGGATTCAATGGTACACTTCACATACACGGTGTTTTCCTAGCTTTTATAATTCAAGGTATGGTTTTGCACAACATGTGTAATACGTATTGAATCTTCCAACCAGTATTGCATATTTTTCTCTGTGATGGCATAAACTTGGATCTTCATGTTGAGGTGTTTTATGCTACTGCAAATTCAGGTTTAGGACTCATTGAGATGTGTCTATAATTTGGCTTGCTTGTCCACAAGCAAAGCCTCCTACAACACTTTCATAATATGACATGGGGTAAACCTGAAGTGGGTTTATGCTATTTTGACAAGCTGGTCCTTGAAAGGATTCAATGAGTTGTCATGAGTAACTTTGAACATGACACACCAAACTGTAAGACCAGATTGTGGGAAATTTTGTTGGTCATTTTCCTCTTGTTTTTAATGCAAAACCAGGATAGGTATTAGTACTCTCGAGGACAAATGTCCAAATGGTCCCTCAAGAAATACCATATCTGCAAATATGGCTGAAGATGTACCAGTAACTAAACTTTAGAGCCATGAACATTACACATGCTCAAAGGGTTGGATGGGTTTTTTTTTTTTTTTTTTTTTTTATTGGGAATTCATTGAATATAGGAAAAAAGTAATACATTAGGTGAATAGGAAAGGAGAATATAGAATATATGTCTCCTTGGAATCCACGTTAGATAAAAAAAAAAAAATCTGTTACATATGTCCAAACTAATGCTATTCCATGATTAGTTATAGCCAATGTGAAACAGATGTGAAAAGCTTTTATTAACTCAACCATTAATGTTAATAGAGGCTGATTCAACTTGACTAGGCCACGACTTTATTTAAATACTAAGCAGATGGGTAGGTAACAAACCATGAATTTCAATTAAACTTAAATTCTGGGTATGAATTTCTGCACTTGATTCTGGAGTTACTAGTTTGATTGACATTGGAGGTTTCATATCTCAATGTACCTTAATCAATTATGGACTGAAAACAAGCAGAAACAAGTTCAGAAAAATTTGTTCATATCTCTTTCTTGGGCTTAGCATCCTTTTTTACAAACAGCAATATTGTACTAAAGTATTACTGTCTTGCTTCATGTTTCTGATTATGTTTGCACATAAGAGTGAGACTTTTTCTGATTATCTGTGAAATATATTCTTAGAGTGGGCATTAACTTATCAACCAGAGCAGTTGGTCTTGAGGTATACGGGAAATGAGGAAGTGGAGCACTGACAGGTAAAAATGGATGACTATAGAAATAATTGATGTACTTGGAAAAAACTATTTAGGAGAATTTTCAAGTATTTCATTATCATAAAGGTTAATGAAAATAGACCAGCCAGCATACAACATATTCTTCTCAAGTACACTCTCAAGCATCATAAGAAAGTGTTATCTTATGATTTGGTGTGTTTTCTATTGGAAATTGATTAATATCCAATATGAAGGCAATCAGAATCATAAGATTCCGATTAAAACATTATCAAGGATGTATATGAACTATTTTTCTAGTTTGATTTTATGATGCTTGGGTGATATGTTGGATTTAATTTAACTTTAGGATGTGATATAAGTGTAGGGGGTGGCTTTGATGATACTTCAGTAGTTTTGAGTCAGTGACATTCTTCTAAGCCAGTACAACCAGATCAGAATCTCATGGTTAGCAATCCATGGTTAGGTTTGCACGACAAATTATGGGGTGCCTCTATTAAAATATGCACTGAGATCTCTCTCTCTTTCTCTCTCTCTCCTCCTCCCTCTCCCCAAATCAAGTGGTTTGTATTCACTTAGATTTTTCTGTGAAATTTAAATGTTAGGAGCAGCAATTATTGCTGGTTAGATGTTGGCAAAATTTCTTTCTAGCCATCATAAACTCCCATGTTGTATACTGCTGGGTATTGCATGGTGCAGTCCTTAATTAGATATGTCCATATTCTAATTAAATGTAATGATTTGGAGATGTTTGAAAGTTGTAATGCAGAGTTTTTTTGGATCTCTATTAGTTGAATATGATCACATCTATTGCTGAATGTATTGGACATTCCATACCAGTCACTGTTGTTTTTTGGTTGATTGGTTTTGATGATTGCCCTGATATAGATGTATCCTAAGGATGCAGAAATAGTGGATAGTGAAGTAGAGAGTGTGCACGATTCTCCAGTGCACACTTACCCCGTGTACATTTTTTAGCTAAGGCTCTACAGCAGGCATTTGTTGAGTTCTTGATAATAAAAAATACTATATTACTAGAATAGTTATTAGAAGTATCATGTCTTTGTGAATTTTGGGGACTTATTTCTATTCTTGATAATAATAAATTGCTACTTTCCAGCAATTTTTTTTTGCATTGACTAGTCATTTCTGTTATCACTGTTAGGTTGGAGTTGGAGAGAAAGAAGAGAATATAAAGAATGCAACAGATCAATTTTCCCCGCATGATGCAAGCCAAGAAGTTGATATATCCTGCCTACAATGCCCAGGTGCACTTGGTGTAAATAACATTTTTAAATATAAAAGAGCAAGACTGGTTGCACTATATATTTAGTAGTTAGAAAAGTTGCAGGATCTTGGTTCCATTTGGTCCACCCCATTGTATAGCCCATAACTATATTAATGTGAATTCCCAAAGAGGATTAGATTCCCTCTGTGTTTGATGCTATATCAAAAGATTTTTTATCCAAGATATTTATTAATGTATATAAGGCGTGGCCATGAATTTTTTATTATGTTTACTAATTTATAAGTACTTAATAAAGTGATTATCAGCTAGGTGTCGTTTCATATAGGTGAAAAAATATTGAAAATATTTTTAATTGGGTTTAAGGTATTAAAACACAAATAAACTATTATTTGGACATATAAATAACTAACAATTAATAATAATATTTGGACATAACCAATTTATTATTTTAAGTTAGTTACTAAATTGGACATTTAACTAAGTTAGTTGACTTAGTTATAAGATGAAGCGGAGGAAAAAAAAACTGTAAACAACCTTTTGCAGCGTTTTTTGATCGCTGAAAATATAAAACAATCAAAATCCGAGTTTTACAAAATAATTTTCAAAATTGCTGCAATTACTCATTTGCAGCGTTTCTTAACGTTGCAAACCATCAAAAGCTGCATTTCAGAGCGTTGCAACAATATTTCAAAGCAATGAAAATAAATATGTTGCATTTGATTTCTATTCTATTGCAGCGCTTTATACCAATTTGCAATGAAAAAAAATTGTTGCTTTAGTATGATCAGTTTCAGTGTTTTTATATGTTCTTGCAGCGATTATGAGACGCTGCAATTAGTAACAAAAGCAGCGTATATTGATATATTGCAGTGATATTAAGTATTGCAATAAACTATAAAGCAATGAACCAGTTGTAGCGCTGCTGTTGTTGAATGGCTAATGCAGCGAATTTTATTGATTTAGCAAGGATAATTTTCGCTACTATTGATCAGATGCAGCATCATGGCATACACATGGGTAGGCCTTTTGTAGCGTGAAATTACTTACTTTGCAGCGGTAAAAGAACGCTGAAAATGATGCCTTTTGTAGCGTTTTTTTTTGTAACGTTGATATTGATAAAAAATATCATGTTTATACTGTCGAACATGCAAGGAGGGTAATAACGCTGCAATTGATTAATTACAGTGTCTTTTGAAGGTATTTGCAACGATTTTAAGCGCTGCAAAAGCGCCGGTGGATTAGTTCGCATATAGAAATGGTTTGATTTCATTTTATCATTATAATATTTTTCAATTTGTATATAAAATATAATAAATAATTCAACTTTTTCAAATATTAAAAATAATAATAACATTAAAAAATAATATTTTACTAATATTTTATTCAATTTTTAACTTTAATTTCATTTAAAACCCAGCTATCTTATCTCATCTCATTATTATTTTTTTTTTTGAAACTATCTCACTATCTAAACTATACCTAAGGTAAGCCGCGGACTGATTGATTTGATCTCCATGCAGCAATTAGGCATCAATGACTTTTTAAATATAAATTAAATACCATATTATTTTTAATAAGAATTCACACCCAAAAAAAAAAAAATCATTTTTCAAAATTACTTTTACTTTGGTAAATACAAGATTGAAAATAGTTTTTCATTTTTCAAAAACTCTATTCATCTAATCATTTAAATCCGACTTTCATTAGTACAAAAAAAGAAAAAATTATATCCTACACTTTTATCCAATTTTTATCATACTGTAATGATCTGGTACGTCTATATTATCTATCAACTTTTAAATTCTTTTATTTAGAAAAACCTAATTGTGATATATATTTGGTGGGTAAGTAATGTTATCACAATATGATGAAAATGGGTTGGTCGAGAATATAACATATATAATAATTCTAAAAAAAGCTATATTATACCTCTGGACAATTAATTATAATAAATTTCATGATCATGTTTTAAAAATGTTGATAACAAAAATCGTATAAACTGTCTTGATTGAAACATATTTTGTTTGAGTTTCATCAATTTGGCAAGATCTAATAAACCTTAATCTTTATAAATTTTCTAAATGATTTTATTTTATTAAAAAAAAGAACGAGTCAGCTGAAAGAATTTGTTCGGGAGCCACTAAAAGAAATTTGGCCTATTGCAGCGATTTTTGACTTGTTGCAAAAAAAATTGTTGCAACAAGTTATCTATTACAGTGTTTTTTAAATCACTGCTGATTTTGGTGTTTAAAAGTGAAAAGATTCGTGATTTTAATATTTACAGTGAAAAATTTAATATTTACAGCGATTTTGACCGCTGCATTTGTAAAAATACTTTTGCAGCGCTTGAAAATTGTTGTAATTGAGTCTGGGCGCGAAATTTCATTTTTTTTATCCCCCCGATTCCTCTTTCTTTTCCCTCCAGTGGTCTCGCCCCCCCCCCCCTCCCCCTTTCCCCTCTCTCGGTCCCCATCGATCTTCTCCCTCGACCTAAGCCGCCGCACACAACTCGTCTCCAGCGGCCCCACCACGTCATCGCCACCTCACCTCAACGTCCGCCCCCTCCTTCTACCCCAAACCCCATGCCGGAAATGTCATTTTCCCCAAATTTGGCATCACCCCATGCCGGAAATGTCATTTTCCCCAAATTTGGCATCACCTCTCTCTCTCTCTCTCTCTCTCTCTCTCTCTCTCTCTCTCGGATTTCTTTGTATTGCCGTCTCTAGGGGCGCCTTTCGCCACCACTCACACGTCGACGGCATCGCCAGTCCTCTATTGGAGCCCCCTTCTCCTCCGTGCCTAGCCCAGCCGCCCGAGGCCCTCGTTCTCTCCCTTGCTCTGTTCGCAACCCACGGCCCCCACGTGGTTTACATCTCTTACTAAGGTTAATAACCTTATTTTTGGCCGTACTTGGGTTGATTCACCAGGCGAGATGATTATGACGAATTTGACCACGGGGGACAAAGTTGTTCTATACTTCCAGCCATGTGGCTGGTTTGGGTATTGCACATCTCTCTTATTATCTGTATTTCTTTTTTAATTTCTCTGCATTTATTCACATATTTGTTTTTTGAGTATTTTAGTGGATCTGTAAGTCGTTCAAGTTGGCAGCATTCTTGCAAATGGGACTTTTGAGTTAATATTAATTGAGATGAAGATGGCCTCATTGGATATGTTTTTGGATCTCTCATGATGCTTGTTTCGCTTGATTCTGTCACCACATTCTTGTGAATCTGTACAAGTTAGAGTTGCTTAACAGATTTTTACAGTTAATGGAATTACTCCAGTATTTCTCACGTAACTTAAAGGTCCTGTACATTAAAAGAGAGAAAAACTCAGCAGCTTACTTTCAGGGACCATCACAGCAATTGTTTTTTTATCATTAGAATAGGTCTCTTTTGTTTTGTCCATGACCTGATGTGTATTGCAGTGTTTTGGTTTCATTGCTGTTGTGTGTCCTAAGATTACACCATCAAACTTGTAGCTTAATAGATAAAGGACACTGTTTTACATATATGAAGAGGCACAATATCAGGGGTTGGGAAGTTTGTTACTGCAATTTTCAATAATAGAGCATTGGGATATGGTGAAGTTTTCATAAAAGGATAGCTAGTTGAGTGAGAATGAATAAACTGGTTCTGCAGCCATATAGTTTTTTAGTAAATTTATTTGCAAGCCTGTTGAAACACACTGCTCATGTAAAAACCTTCCACATCAGCTTTAGTAAGAATGATTGGTAATTTAATATTTTTTTTCATGAATATAATGGATCCTACACTAAGTAGTCACACTAGGCTTATAAATAGCATACTCATTGGGTTGTCAAAATTTGTGATATCTACTTATCAAAAAAAAAAAATTGTGATTTTTATTGGATGTGCACTCAACTACAATCTAGTAATAGTATAAAATGGCATCTGCGTGGGGAGCTGACATGGGTTAAAAAGATTCCTTATTCAAGTTCTACTCCAGTTTGTCTGGTTGATTTGAACTTCGATTATTTGAACTTACATTGTGATATACCCTCCATGACTCAAACTTATTTTGGATCTGAGCTCAGGTTCCTGCATCTGTTAGAGTGAGGAGAGAGACTGCTGTCCTGAAAGGAAAGCCAAAATCATCACTCACAAGTGTTGCAATGGCCAGTGGGCCAACTGGTCCTACTGTCATGAAGCCAGAACCAGCAAACTCATCATCAGCACCAAAGAAACAGAGCATTGATGACTCATATGTGGCCTTTTTGGAGGACATGAAAGCGCTTGGTGCACTTGATGGTTGAGACTATTGTAGCTGGTGAGAAGATGCAAGGAATATAGAGGAGGCACACGTAATCAAAAGAAACCAAGTGTACATGTTACTGTATTTGATTTGGGGAATTGCAGCATTATTCATTGTTGCCAGTAGCCTCTGTTTGCTTTGGTGCTGTTTCATTGGAGAACCTCTCTTGTACCTGTGGTAATTAATTTCTCAGACTGCTTTGTTTTAAAAATCTTAGTTCTGAGAAAAATGTGTAACTAGAGCTGATATCCATGAGAGAATGATAGATCATGAAAGCAAATTCGAGGTTGTGCTACAATTGAATTAGAAGATAATGACACTCATGCCTTTGATAATACTCAAGAATTACTTTTTTTTTTTACCTTTTCCCTCTCTAGATTGTCGTTAGATGCTGAAGATGCAAACTTATGATTTTCTGTTTCTGTTGATGAGAAAAAATAGGAAATGGTTCTTAACTTAATATGTTCCACATTCTGACGTCTTCAACCAAGTATTCTTGGAGACAAGGGGTGTTGCTTTCTCTCATTTAAGTGTGGCATGAAACATGCAGATGTGCAATGTGATTCTGCAAAGCTTGGGGTAATTGCAGAGTTTAGTGTTTATGATTCTTCATTGAAACCTTCCTCGGTAGGCATCCATACCTTGAACCAAATGCAATGAGCTCATATACTTGTATATATATTCATACTCAGTTTGACTTTTGCTTATCTAACTTATTGGACAGTACTCAGTTTGGATGTGCACTATGCCTTCAAAATCAGTTCTCTTCACCAGCACTGTGCTTGATTTTATAAAATCTCCTTTGTTATTTCTAACTGTTAACAGGACTGTGCATAATATTAGTTGATATTGAGTGTATTGGGTAGGTTGTGGAAATGCATCGTGTCCATTATGTGTGTTTACATGATATGCTTTTTGTTGAGGCTTTTATATATCTATGGAATATTACTATATTATCAATAGCTAGGCCAGATGCTATTGTTTTTTTTTTTTTTTTGATTGGTAACATGCATAAACCTTGTTAAAATTAACCAAGCACATGATGATCTCATGACTTATACTTTGTTTAAACTCACCATACATAGAGTATCATAGGATAACAACCAATACATATTAGTTTGAGTCAATGAATAATTATTCCAGAAGAGAGAGAGTTCATTTTCTGCAGTAGTAACTTCATACTTAATTGGAAATGAAAGAGATAAAGTGATCACTTGGGAGTCATTTTTATGGAAATAGAATTAGGTTTGGTTCCATGAAACCCCAACAAATATTACACCAAAACCAAAATCGAATTCTTAGAGGATCATTTCACCAGTCGAGTGCCATTTTAGTAAGTTATCTACTGTAAAGATATTACTCCCTTCATTGCCTGATAACTGGTAACATAACTTTGCATAGTTGTCATGGCTAGTAAATTTTCAACATACAACTGGTTCAGACATTTACACATTCACACATACTAAAATCAAAATGTATACACGATGAACCCAGTTATGGGTGTGTAATTTTTATTTTCTTCTTTAATGATAACTCAGTACTTGTCCATGTCAACTAATTACAAAGTCCACATTCTTAATTACAGGATTTTCAGGTGATAATCAGAAGAACAGCTTAGACAAAGGACATTGTCCTGATGGTTGAGATGGAGAACAAGGTATTTTTGAGATGCTTGTGTTGGGTGAAAATTCTAGATTTTTTGTACTTCCTTGTTCTCTTCTATTTCTAAGTAAATTCCTATCATTTCTACATTCTTAAACCATGATCTTCATATATCTTTCATGTAGAAAATTGAATGACCTTTATTGGACAACAAGCATGCTATAGTTGGAGGTGGCTTTGGCCGGAACATCTTATTCATTTTTGCAAAGAATAGGTGCAATAATGATATGTGTTGGATGATTAGAGAAATTTTAGCAGTACTTTGAAATGTATCAAGTTACCCCTCCATCTATATAAATTATAATGTAAATGAATTTATAATTTGACTTAGGTAAGGATCCTTGAGTACTTTGTTGTTATTTTTTATGTACTCTTTGTATTATTAAGTAAAGGGAATTAAATCCTAGTTGATCTACTAACTTTGCTTCTAATACAAGTGAAAAAAAATGACTGAAACTGTATGTTTCAGTAGTAATTTTTTTTTTTTTTTTTAATTTCGTGATTGAGTATTTGCAGCGATTTTTACTTGTTGCAAACAGGTCCAAACTTGTCACAGTTGATCTATTTCAGCGATTTTAGTCATTGCAAAAATGTTAAATGCAACAAATGAAGCAAGCGTTGCTTTTGATATTGGGTATTTGCAGCGTTTTTTGATTTTTTTGCAGCGATTTTCATCATTGGAAAAAATGTTCAATGCAACGAACAAAGCAAGCGCCGCTTCTGATATGACGCATTTGCAGCGTTTTTTGAGTTTTTGCAGCGATTTTAATCCTTGTAAAAAGTTTTAAATGCAACGAATGAAACAAGCGCTGCTTTTGATATGTGGTATTTGCAGCACTATTGAAAGATTTTGTAAGGATTAAAATCGCTGGAATTTCTCAAAAGCAGCGATCTTAATAAGGATTTCATAACCTATTTCCAGCGTTCCATTTTATACTTTGCAACGAAAATAAAACGCTGCAATTGATATCTTTTGCAGCATTTTTTCAATAACGTTGCTATTGATCAAAAAGTACTCACGTTTATAGTGTCGAAGATGCAAGGAGGGTAATAACGCTGCAATTGATCAATTACAACGTTTTTTGAATGTATTTACAACGATTTTAAGCGCTGCAAAAGGACTAATTTCTTGTAGTGAGCTTTGGTCTTGTTTTTCGAGAGTTTCGAGGCTGCCGCTATGTACGAGCCCGTCGGCTTTGAAAGATGAAATGCCTGGAGTACGAGATCAACCGACGCCTTCTACAAGCTGTACGAGAGGTATATATTTAAACAGAAAACATGATTTCCACACTTAATTCCCACATGCACGTGCATTGTTACTAGTTCCATTTTTTTATAAATCTGAGTCCATAATTTTTAATTTTCACAACATTGATACTTAAGAATCTGATAACTCGAAATCAAATACCTCCTCCTCCATCAATCTTCCGTTACAAAACTATCCTCAAGCTTGTCGATGACATACAATTAATAGCCTGTTTCAATCTTGTTTAATTTTTTAACTTTTAGATCATATATTGTAAAAATTTAGATTTTTAAGATTTTCTTATTTATTTATTTATTAATTTTGTAATATTTAGATTTTGAAATATGTTTTAATGTGTTTTAGAGATTTGTTGTTATTTTTAGACCATGCACGTGGCAGTGCTCCCATTTATTTTCTAATATAAAATTGACATGAGAAGTAATTGATTGCGGAGTTCTTAAATTCTTCATTATCTACTTTGTAAAAGTTGAAAATCTTGGTTCCAAGTTGTAAAAGGTGAAAAGTCATGCAATGATTTTGCATTTAACTCTGATCTTTTAATTAACAAACATACTACTTTAATTTGTTAAAAATATTTGTTAAAAAGATTAAGGAGAAGAAATCTATTTATTCTTGTGCTGAGGGACAATGCTGAATAGTTGTTTTCGAACGTACGCTTTAGTTAAGTCCTGTTATTTATTAGCTATTTTATTTTGTTTTGTTTTATTATTTTCGTGGCATTTTGGTGCAGACATATCAAATTAATTAGATTGATAGACAATTTCTTTGAATAGTATTTAAAGTACTCGGCAAGTATTCATTAAACATGTGAGAATCGCCATTATTTTAACAATCTAATTAAAAAAAAACTGTCTAATTTCTCTTAAAATAAGCTTCCCACATACTCTATATATAAATAATAATAAAATTTACAGATCTCTCTTTTTCTTTCTTTTTTTTCAATCCAACTTCTCTTTTGGACAACTCGGGATCAAGTGATTCATATTTCTTTAATCCTAAATTTTATTTTTCACTCACAGTATTATTATTATTATTTTGAATCAGAAAGATCTTTGTATTCAATTATGATTAATCTCATCGTTACAATGCTTTTCCTTTTCTATACATTCAGAAATACAATTTGGCACTTCTTTCATCCATATTATATTATCTCTATATCTAATTGTAATGCCTTCTTAACTAGTCGATCTATGTGCTACTTCATTCAGTTATTTATGAACAAACTGAATCTTCCATCCTTTTTATATTAGAAGCATCTTCTTAGCATCCTGAACAATGCTACTATACAAAGGAAAATCTGAATTCTCTTCATTAACGGCTTTTACAATTAAATGGGCATCACTCTAAAAAATAACTCTGCAGAAACCAAGATCTCTACATAATTCCATAGCTCTCCATAGTGCTAAACATTATGCAATAGCTGGACTCTGGACATGCAATTTTTGATCACAGCAAACAATACGAGCCTCCCCCTTTCCATCCCTTATAGCAATTCCAAGTCTTAACTTTTTTCTGATTCTGGTTAAAAGCCGCATCCCAGTTTGCCTTCACACTTCCTACTAAAGGTCTCTTCCATCTATCTTGCCTCATGAGTACCCTATTACGAGGATTATGATCTACAACTATTTGAGCCATCTGGAATTGTCTAAGTTGCTCCCCTATTGCAGTAATTATGAGCTGCCCTGGTGGTATGAAATTATTTTCAAAAACAAACCGGTTCCTTCTAAGCCATATGCTCCTCATAATCATTGCTACTTTAGATAGAGGCTGTGACATCTTTTCTATCAATAGGTTCGGTTTAGCCACTGAAAATTTTGAGTTGAAAATTTTGAATTTTAAGATGAAAGATTAAAATATTATATTTTAGTATTATTATTGTATTAGGCTTTGAAAATTTTAAATTTAAATTTGAAAAAATTGAATTGTTTATTATATTTTATATAAATATTTGAAAAAATTATAATGATGAGATGAGAATTTTAAATTTGAGATTAAAATTCTACTAGCCAAACCGAACATTATTTGATCATGATGTACTCCATTTCTAGACTTTGGTACCTGATTCAAACCACACGCCAGTAGAGGCAGCACACTGCCACATAACATGCATAACTGACTCCTTTTGTGCTTTGAAAACTAGACATAGGTCACTGTTCACTAGATTTTTTATCATCAGATTTCTTCTTGCAGTATTGAATCTTATGGAATATTTTAATTGTTGGGAAGAAAGTCCTATACATGAGCAGCACCAGACCGTTGAGGTAAGCCTTGTACTGATTGATCTGATCATCTCCATGCAGCAATTAGGCGTCAATGACTTTTTAAATATAAATACCATATTATTTTTAATAAGAATTCACACAAAATAAAAATCATTTTTCAAAATTACTTTTACTTTGGTAAATACAAGATTGAAAATAGTTTTTAATTTTTCAAAAACTCTATTCATTTAATCATTTAAATTGACTTTCATTAATTAATACAAAAAAAAGTCGTTGTTACACTACAAGAAAAAAGACCTTTTGCGACCAATTTATAGCGGCGAAAAGACTATTAGCAACCAAAATTGGTTGCTAATAGTCTTTTCGCCGCTATAAATTGGTCGCAAAAGCTCTTTTTTCTTGTAGTGTTATCTAACAACTTTTAAATTTTTTTTATTTGAATATATAATATATATATTTGGTAGATTAGTAATGTTATCACAATACGAAGAAAATGGGTTGAGAATATAACATGTATAATAATTCTTAAAAAACTTATATTATACCCCTGAACAATTAATTATAATAAATTTTATGATTATGTTTTAAAAATGTTGAAAAAAAAAATCATATAAACTATCTTGATTCAAAAATATTTTGTATGAGTTTCATCAATTTGGCAAGATCATCTAATAAACCTTAATCTTTATAAATTTTCTGAATGATTTTTTTTTATATATATATATATATATTAAAAAAAGAAGAGGCAGATGAAAAAATATGTTCGGTGGCTTCCTGTTTGTTTTTCGAGAGCATTGGATTGTTTGCTGGGAGTAAAAACAAAAACCTTGATAGCTCCTAGAAGTAGCCCCCCTCAAGATCAAGATCATCCACCAGGAGATGCAGTCCCAGAAACAGGAGAAAGAGGTATATATTTAAACAGAAAACATGATTTTCACACTTACCACACGTGCACTGTTGCTAGTTCCATTATAATTATTTTTGTAACATAAATACAGTATTTGGATGTTTATGTTTTCATAAATCTGAGTCCATAAATACCTCCTCCATCCATCAATCTGCCGTTTAAAAACTAACCTCAAGCTCGTCGATGACATACCATTAATAGCTTGTTTCAGTCTTTGAATCATGACTAACACATGCATGAGTAGTATGCTACATCCAAAATTCAATTAAGAAAAAACAAAAGCATTTAAGAAAAAGAAACTTTAAAAAATACATAATAGAATCATAAAAATATATTTTAAACTATAATAATCCAAAAATAAATCCAAAAGATTAATAAATATAATAAATCTAGGCCACCAAGGCTTGGCTGGGTGGCATGTTTAGGTTATTTCTCCCCTACTCGCCTGCCTTCTTTTTTTTTTTTTTTTTTTTTTTTGTACTAAGATCTCTATTTTTATTTTTTCTCGCTTTCATGTTTTAATAAATTATTAATTTGTTTGTTGAGTTTTTCCTGTATGTTTAATGGTTTTTTAAATTTTTTTAGTTTTATATTTTAATAAATATTGTTTAATTTTTTAACTTTTAGAGATATATTGTAAAAATTTAGATTTTTAAGATTTTCTTATTTATTTATTTATTTTATAATTTTTAGATTTTGAAATATAATTTTATGTTTTTTAGAGATTTGTTGTTATTTTTATACCATGCACGTGGCCGTGCTCCCATTTATTTTCTAATATAAAATTGACAGCAGTAATTGATTGCGAGTTCTCAAATTCTTCATTATCAACTTTGTAAAAGTTGAAAATCTTGGTTCCAATTTGTAAAACGTGAAAAGTCATATTCTGAGTTTGCATTTAACCCACTTTTAATTAACATACTTCTTTGTTTAATTATATATAGAACTTGAGTATGTATAGTGAATGTGATGATATATTCGCTTAGTGAATATTTTAATTATACTTATTGAGTTTTGCTACATATAAATACAGTTACGTATTAATCTGTGTACCAACACTGATTTATTCATACTTAAAAATTAAATTAACACTGTTTTCAATAAAATTTACTTTTTGACCAATTACATTACATTGGTGCACAGAATAGTACATAATTGTACTTACAACTATACTTTTCCATACTTATTTATGCTTGCATCCACATTATCGATGCAGAGATACCAATCGATGATCCTAAATGCCAAGAAATGATAAATATGATCTCTAAGAAGACCCCATGGTCACTGGGTGTAACCGTCAGCAAAAGCACATGTTGCGTCTTCAAAGTCCCCCATACGTTCATCGGCAACTCATATCATCCTTCTGTTGTCTCCATCGGGCCCTATCACCACAGCAAGCCGCAGCTCATGATGATTGAGGAGCACAAGTGGCGGTATCTCAACTACTTGCTCCGGAGAAACCCTACCAAGACCTTAGATGACTACTTGGAAAGCATAAAGCTACTTGAAAAGGATGCAAGGGAACACTATTCGGAGATCATTCAATTTGAAAGCCCTGAGTTCATCGAAATGATGGTTCTCGATGGCTGCTTTATAATAGAACTTTTTCGCAAGATTAAAGACCAGAAACTATTCGAGCCCAATGACCCTCTGGCCACCGTTGGTTGGGTATTACCATTTTTATATAGGGACTTCCTCCTGCTCGAGAATCAGATACCATTCATTATACTAGAAAAGTTATTTGAAATATCCAAAATGCCTAGCGAGGAGGAGTCTAGTTTGTCCTTGCTTGCTATGCAATTCTTCAACGAAGCTATCGCATTGCGAAGACCCCATGATTTCATATGCCGCCGGTCTCGTGATCTAAAAATCTGGCATTTACTCGACTTGGTTCGTTTAAGCTTTATACTCGAGGAATTAAAAAGACCACAAAGCAGTGACACACCAACCCATGTTATGCACAGCTTCTCAAGGCTCCGCCGCTCGGGGATTAAGCTCAAGCTGGTCTAAGAGGAAAGCTGCTTCTTGGTTGTGAAATTCAAGAATGGTGTGATTGAGATGCCTCGTCTAACACTTGACGAAATCATGGGCTCTTTCCTGTCAAATTGTGTGGTATTCAAGCAGTTTCATTGCGACGTCTCCAAACACTTCACCACTTATGCAACCTTCTTGGACTGCCTCGTGGAAAGTGCCAAGGATGTTGGGTACCTACGCCACCACAACATTATGGATAAGAATCTTGGTAACGATGACGAGGTTGTGCGCTTCATCAACCAGATGGGAAAGGGCGTGGTGATTGATACGAATTGTTATTTGTCCAAGTTGTTTGAGAATGTGGACAAGAATTATAGAAGTTGCTGGAACGTGCAACGGGCGATCTTCCAGCGTAAGTATTTTGACACTCCTTGGTCGTTCATTTCGACGTTGGCTGCGTTTGTGCTCTTATCGCTTGCAATTGCACAAACTTTCTACACCATCTATGCTTACGTGCATCCGAATGATGGGTCGCCTCCGTCAAAGTGAATGCGAGTGAATTTGTATTTAGGAATCATATGTAATTAGTTTACATCAAGTTGTTAACAGAGATATTGTGGAAGAGATGGCTCAAGTTGTAGAAAATCGTCCCCAGCTTTTGGTAATTTCCGATGCACCATATGTACACAAGCTTACCGCTGCTTATGAGTGCCAAATTGTTGAAGGAATTCATAACCATCAACTAAAGCAGTTTGTGGTAGATGGTAAAAAGGTTGTACTGAGTATATATGTTTTCATCCTGGTTGTTCCAATGTTCTATTTCTTTTGCTTGTGTTTTGTGGTTTTTTTTGTTTGGGTATAGGAGAACCTTAATTTAGGTGTTTGGAGTAGTGATGCTAGTAAGATTTATGAAATTCTCCTTGGGGGAACAATAATCGAGCAGTCATTGGAAATGGGAGGGTATGACCCTAGTTACTTGAATGGGTTTGTTCAGGCATGAAATCCAATGGGAGGGTATGACCCTAGTTATTTGAATGGGTTTGTTCAGGCATGAAAAGCTATTTGACGAAATACCCGATGGGACTTTGGCTATTTAGCTTAGCAAATAGAGTACAGTTACAAAGAGATTATACAAAAATAATTCCACAAACTGACGTGGTTTCATATAGTCTATTAGATTGATATACTTTACTATACAAAGTAATTTTATAATCTAACGAACCATATCATGTCATATGAGTTTGTGAGATTATTTTTTGTGTAATTCATTTGTGGCTTGAGTATTTTCCTATAAAATATGGTGTTGGCTAACCTTTCTGGTATGCAAATGGAGCTACCATTCAGGTACCTTTTTCCTGTGTAATGGCTATAGAGAAAAAAGGAAAGGCTCCTCATACTTGTAACGTTTGTGAAATTGTTAATGCTTGTTGGGGAACTATTGCACACATTGTTTTCCTTGCCTTCTATTTTTATTTTTATTTTTATGTTTTTACTAATATTAGTGTAACAACAATGTTAATCCTTGGTGAATCTGCTGTTGTAAATGCACTTATTGGAGTGAACATTTATGCTGTTAGTTTTCTCATGCCACTGAGGGTTATCTTGTACACCGTAGCTGGAGGACTAAAAGCAACCTTCCTAGCAAGCTATATACATTCTGTTCTAGTGCATATTATTTTAGTCATCTTTGCCTACTTTGTTTACATGGCAAGTAATGTGCAACCATCCAGTTGAGGTAGCAAGCAAATCAAGAACATGTGAGGAGCAAGTTTCCCATGATGGGCAATCTTGTGGCCCTGCTAGTGGGAATTACAAGGGGTCTTACTTTACAATGTTGAATTCAAGAGGACTCGTTTTTGAGATTATCAATATAGTTAGCAACTTTGACAATGTGTTTGTTGACGATGGATATTAGGTGAGTGCCATGGCTGCCAGACCTTCATCAACTCCTTGGGACTACTTGTTGGATTGGTTCGTCTGGATTGCAATCCTAGTAGAGAAGGGGAAAAAATTCTCAGCTATACAGCCACTCGGACTAGAAAATTTACGGATACCATTCAAGGTGCCTCGCTCAAATGAACCAAATTCCTGTATGCTTGCAAAATCAAATGCTTGCACATTTATGTTGGAAGTTCATAATAGACCCAAAGGGGCTCCAATCCTCCAACAACAAAACATTCTTGATTTCTTTCCTAAAGCCATTTGATCAAGCATTCTCATTATCTCCTTTACACTTCAATGCGTGAGAAAACCATTGCTTCTCGAATCTTTCATATTTAAGGCACTATCTATGATCCAAAGGATGGAAAAATTGTTGACTGGACTTGCTACAGTATGGACGTCAATTTGCAAGCCATGGCAAAATTAAGTGTTGTTTGCAATGATGCTGGGAACACAACTACTACAATTGGCAATGAATTTGATGTTGGGTCCGTTGCTCATATCTCCTTGGCTCTACTAGAGGCCTCTTTCAAATAAATACTGCCAGAAGAGGTTGGAATCTTGGCCATAGAATTGTATCATAGCTCTAAACCTTGAGGACAAGGTTCTTTGGAAGGGATGTTAATATAAAAAACCCAGTTAAATTGGGTCTAGTGCTAGCCTGAGTCAACTGAAGAATTACTTCCATGATAAGCCAAGCAAATGGGATCATGTTGTGTAGTTTTTTAGTATTTTAGCCTGTGTTCGTAGGTGGGTCGGGTTTATGTTCCATGGGCCATTTGTGTTATTTAGTCTTTGTAGTCGATATTTTAGAACATGCCTTCAGCCTTTTGTTTGTTGGCCCAGGGCCTTATGGCATTTCGGCTAGTTTCGATTCGCGTGCCTAACGGTATATGTGCTTGAGAGAGTTGTTTGTAGGAGTTTTTCTGGCCATAGAATTGTATCTATGATCCAACAGCAAAATTATTGTGAACACAGGCGACAGTGGAGGAAGGATTGCTTCGAATAATCCAATATATCAATACAATCAATCGTATCACTCAGTTTGTCTCAATCTTCTCTCATTTTATATTTCTTCTTTCAATTTATGTTTGTTCTTTTGCATTACATCCAGAACCATAACATAGACATTGGTTTAATATAAGAATCACATTCTTAAATATTTTACACTTGAAAGAAATAGAGTTTTTTTTTTTTTTTTTCCAATTAGTATCTTCTAATATATATGAATTCGACAAATTTGCAACATTTATCTTCTATTTTAAGCCTTCTTTCATTTTTTTTTTGGACAGGAAAAAAATATATAAATTTATATTAAAAAGTACATCATCACTCTTTTGGAGCCTTGGATAGTAACTTGTATTTGAATGTTTAAACTGAGTTGAAATGAATTGGATTTTTTTTTATAAATAATAATAAATTTTGATGATACGGTGAGTTTTGTGAGTCCACTTAAGATATTTTAGATGCTCGGTGTGATTTTCTCATTAAGAGTGAAGATGTATATAGACACATTTGTACGAACCATTCGATTTCACTATCCGAGTTGAATTCCTTACAAGGTTGTGGTAGGTAAGCCTAAGACTGTTCACACGACATGACCCGAAACCTCTTCTGACCCGACCTGATACAAGAGTCTTCCAATTGGTTAATTACCTGATCACTCGATAACCTGACCAAAAAACTTATGGAAAAAGTTAGTATTCCGACCTGACGTGATCACCATTTTTTTGAAAATATTTAAAAAAAAAATAATAATTTTATTATTTTTAAAAATATAAATACTAGATTTATTACCATTTTATACTAGATTTACCACTTTCATTCTTAATCATTTAAAAAAATATAAATTGTTGTAAAATAACATTGTTGTAAAATAAATTGTATGACCACCTTGAGCTAGTCGTCAAATGCATAGTGCATAGTGCTAGCATAGTACTAGCATAATGAGTTGGCTGACATATGCATAGTGTATAGTGCCAGCATAGTATTAGCATAGTGAGTTGGTCGACATATGCATAGTGCATAGTACCAGCATAGTGCAGCATAGTGAGTTGGCCGACATATGCATAGTGCATAGTACTAGTATAGTGCAGCATAGTAAGCTAGCATAGTTCCCTTTGTACGCCTATATATATTGTTGAATTCTTTAAGAAATTTATAAGTTTCATAACTTCTCTGAGCTCTCTCTCTCTCTCTCTCTCTCTCTCTCTCTCTCTCTCTCCTTTTGATAGTTTTATAATACATTATCAGCACGAAAGTTCTGACGATTTTGAAGCTAATGGTCCTCTACTTCAAGTAAGTCTTTCAATATATTTTTGTAGTTTTCAAAATGAATATGAAATATTAAACATACTTATGTTACTGATTTATATATGTAGAAAATGTCAAATCTTACAAAATTGGAATTCGTTGCTCTCGACATTTCTGGGAAAAATTATTTATCTTGGATCCTTGATGCTGAGATCCATCTGGATGCAATGAACCTGGGAGATACAATTAAAGAAGGAAATCAAGGGTCCCTGCAGGACCGTGCTAAGGCAATGACTTTCCTTCGGCACCATCTTCATGAAGAATTAAAAACTGAGTATCTAATGGTGAAAGATCCACTTATTTTGTGGAATGATTTAAGGGAGAGATATGAACACCAGAAAACTGTAATCCTCCCAAAAGCTCGTCATGATTGGATGCACCTGAGGTTGCAATACTTCAAGAGTGTTAGTGAGTATAACTCTGCACTCTTTAAAATTAGTTCGCTATTGAAATTATGTGGTGAAAAAGTCACTGATGATGACTTGTTAGAGAAGACATATACTACTTTTCATGCCTAGAATGTGCTCCTGCAGCAGCAGTATCGAGAGCGAAAGTTCAAGAAATATTCTGAACTTATATCTTGTCTTCTATTAGCTGAGCAAAATAATGAGCTTTTATTAAGAAATCATCAGTCACGTTCTACTGGTTCTATATCATTCCCTGAAGTGAATGGTACTAGATTTACATCATTCCCAAAAGCGAATGGTGCATCTTTTTAAAGAAAAAAGAGAGCGTGGACGTGGTAAGAAAAACTATAGAAGTGGAGGTCCTAGAAGTGACCACACTAAAAGGAAAAATAATAGATATACACCGTACCACTAGAAGTGGTTCAACTCAGAGAAGGGCAAAGGTCCTCAAAATAAATTTGTAAAGAAATATGAAGATGAATGCCATAGATGTGGTATGACTGGACATTGGTCTCGTACCTGTCGTACAACTAAGTACTTGGTTGACTTATACCAATCTTCTATAAAAGAAAAAACAAAGAAATTTGAAACAAATTTTGCTGAACCATCATATGCTTTAAATTCTATAGATGGAGAAGATATTACAAGCCTTGATGTTTCTGATTTCTTTGAAGATTCTAGTGGTAGAATTAATCATGGAAGTGTTCCTTTTTAATTAATGTATTTTCTTTATATTATTGTAAAATATTTTTATTCTGTAATGTTTTTTATTAATGAAAGTTTTATATATTTTGTAGAATCAGGAGTCTTATTGATGAACTTTCTATCTCCGAGATGAATAATAAAGATGTATGTCTGGCTGACAGTGCTACAACTCACACAATTCTTAAGGATAAAAAATATTTTCAAAATCTAACATTGAGTAAAGTTTATGTTCATACCATTTCTAGTTCATCGAATCTAATTGAAGGCTCCGGAAGAGCTTATATTGTGTTGCCTAATGGCACCAAATTTTGTATTAATGATGCTCTATTTTCTTCACAATCCAGAAGAAATTTATTAAGTTTTAAAGATATACGTCGTAATGGTTGTCATATTGAAATCATTAACGAAGACGATAAAGAGCATCTTCTCATTACTAAAATAATTTCGAGCCAGAAGCTCGTATTAGAAAAACTGTCTGCCCTCTCATCTGGATTGTATTATACAAAAATGAGAACAATTGAATCACATGTTGTAATGCACCAGAAGTGCATTGATCCCAAAATATTTATGACTTGGCATGATCGCCTAGGACATCCGGGATCAATAATGATGAGACGAATAATTGATAATTCATATGGGCATCCCCTAAAGAATCAAAAGATTATCTTACACAATGAATATCCATGCTCTGCATGTTCTCAAGGTAAATTGATTATCAAACCATCTATCTCAAAGGTTGTTTTTGAATCTCCATCTTTTTTACAAAGGATTCATGGGAATATATGTGGGCCTATTCAACCATCAAGTGGACCGTTCAGATATTTTATGGTTTTAATTGATGCATCAAGTCGATGGTCACATGTTTGTCTACTTGTCACTAGAAATGCTGCATTTGCTAAACTTCTTGCACAAATAATTAAGCTACGAGCACAATTCCCTGACTATCCAATTAAAACTATTCGATTGGATAATGCAGGAGAATTTACATCTCAATCTTTTGATAATTATTGCATGTCAATAGGAATAGATGTTGAACATCCAGTTGCCCACACACACACTCAAAATGGTTTAGCTGAATCATTGATTAAAAGGCTTCAGTTAATCGCTAGACCTTTACTCATGAAATCAAATCTTCCTATTTCTGCTTGGGGACATGCTATAATTCATGCAGCATTATTAATTCGAGTTAGGCCATCAGCATATCACAAATATTCACCATTACAGCTTGCATTTGGTCAGCAACCAAATATTTCTCATCTTCGTATTTTTGGATGTACTGTATATGTTCCAATTGCACCTCCACAACGTACAAAGATGGGCCCTCAACGTAGAATTGGGATATATGTTGGGTTTGATTCTCCATCTATTATCAGATACCTTGAGCCTCTTACAGGGGATATGTTTAAGGCACGTTTTGAAAATTGTCATTTTGACGAATCCATTTTTCCAACATTGGGTAATGAGAAGTCGGTGCCTGAAGCACGACAGGAAATTATTTGGAAAAATAAAGCTCTTTCCCAATTTGATTCTCATACAAAAGAATGTAATCTAGAGGTTCAAAAGATTATTCATTTGCAAAGTGTTGCAAACCAATTACCGGATGTATTTACTGATACTAAAGGTGTGGTAAAATCATATATTCCTACTGTTAATGTTCCAGCAAGGATTGCAGTCCCTGAAGGACAAGTTGCCAAAATAGCAATAGGCGAATCTAAGATACGCCTGAAGCGTGGACGGCCTATTGATGCTAAGGACAAAATTCCTCGGAAGAGAAAAATACAAAATGAATTTGCTACTCCTGAAGAGTCCATACCAACACAGACCATAAGAGTAATTGATGCTCCTGAAGAGAGTAAATCTGCTAAGAAAGAACCTCCTGAAGAGGTATTTCATGAAATGCCTTCCCTTGAAGAGGGACAGGTACCTGAAAATAACGAGATCTCGATACATTTCATGAGTACAGGAGAAATTTTGAATAGAAATAAAACTGTTGTCGACAACATATTTTCATATAAAATGGCTCTTGACATTACCAGAAGTAATGAAGAAATTGAGCCAAGAACTGTCGAAGAATGTCGATGTAGAGATGACTGGCCAAAATGGAAATCAGCTATTGAAGCTGAATTAAATTCGCTAGCAAAGCGAGAGGTCTTTGGACTAATTATACAAACACGAAAGGGTGTAATGCCTGTTAAATATAAATGGGTATTTATACGAAAACGTAATGAAAGCAATGAAATTGTGCAATATAAAGCATGACTTGTTGCACAAGATTTCCTGCAGAAACCGGGGATTGATTATGAGGAAACATACTCTCCTATTATGGATGCAATCACATTCAGATATTTGATCAGTTTGACAGTTATAAAAAGATTGAATATGCAATTGATGGATGTGGTCACTGCATATTTATATGGATCATTAGATCATGACATATATATGAAAATCCCTGAAGGATATAAAATGCTTGAAGCTTCTAATCTAAGTATATCCGAAACTATGTATTCTATTAAGTTTCAAAGATCTTTATATGGGTTAAAACAATTCGGACGCATGTGGTATAAATGCCTTAGCGAATATCTATTGACAGAAGGATTTGAGAATAATCCAATATGCCCATGTGTTTTTATTAAGAAATTAGACTCCGGATTTGTTATTATTGTGGTTTATGTTGAAGATCTAAATCTTGTTGGAACTCCTGAAGAGATCAGAAGAACCGCTACATATTTAAAGAATGAATTTGAAATGAAGGATCTTAGCAAAACGAAATTTTGTCTCGGCCTGCAGCTCGAGCATTTGCCAAATGGAATTCTCATTCATCAGTCAAATTATACAGAGAAAGTCTTGAAACACTTTTACATGGACAAAGCTCATCCCCTGAGTACTCCAATGGTTGTTCGATCACTTAATGTGCAGAAGGATCCATTTCGTCCTTGTGAAGACAATGAAGAAATTCTTGGTCCTGAAATACCTTATCTCAGTGCAATTGGAGCCCTGATGTATCTTGCAAATTGCACTCGGCCTGATATTGCATTTTCAGTTAATTTACTTGCAAGATATAGTTCCGCACCAACTCGAAGACACTGGAATGACATTAAACATATCCTTCGATACCTTCGAGGTACGGTTGATATGGGATTATTTTATCAACATGGTTCAAATCCACAATTAGTTGGATATGTAGATGCAGGTTATCTTTCAGATCCACACAGAGGTAGATCTCAAACTGGATATGTATTTAATTATGGAAATTCTGCTATATCATGGAGATCTGTCAAACAAACATTATCTGCTGCCTCTTTGAATCACTCAGAGATCATTGCAATTCATGAATCAAGTCGAGAATGTATTTGGCTAAGATCAATGATCCAACATATTCAAGAAAAGTGTGATCTTCCAGTGATTAATGATAGCCCAACAACTTTATACTAAGATAATGCTGCTTGTATTACTCAAATTAGAGGAGGATATATCAAAGGTGATAGAACCAAACATATTTCACCTAAATTCTTTTATACTCATGAACTTCAAGAGAAATGTGAAATTAAAATCAAGCAGATACGATCAAGTGATAATCTGGCAGATTTATTCACAAAAGCATTACCAACTGCAACATTTAAGAAGATTGTGCAGAACATTGGAATGCGAAGACTTGAAGACCTTTTATCATGCACTTTTCAGGGAGAGTAATGTCTTGAAAACTTATACTGATTGTATTCTTTTTCCTTCGCTAAGGTTTTATTCCACTGGGTTTTCCTTTGCAAGGTTTTAATGAGGCAATCTTAAAGCATTTTACGGTACACATGAATATTGTACTCTTTTTCCTTCACCATTAGTTTTTTTTCCCACAGGGTTTTTCCTTGGCAAGGTTTTAACGAGGCATATTCATTATATGTGGTCATCCAAAGGGGAGTGTTGTAAAATAACATTGTTGTAAAATAAATTGTATGACCACCTTGAGCTAGCCGTCAAATGCATAGTATATAGTGCTAGCATAGTACTAGCATAGTGAGTTAGCCGACATATGCATAGTGCATAGTACCAGCATAGTGCAGCATAATGAGTTGGCCGACATATGCATAGTGCATAGTACTAGCATAGTGCAGCATAGTTTCCTTTATACGCCTATATATATCGTTGAATTCTTTAAG
Organism: Carya illinoinensis; assembly: GCF_018687715.1. Lineage (NCBI taxonomy): Eukaryota > Viridiplantae > Streptophyta > Magnoliopsida > Fagales > Juglandaceae > Carya > Carya illinoinensis. The sequence continues at coordinate 30,139,032 of NC_056761.1, forward strand.
AAATTCATAAATTTCATAACTTTTCTGAGTTTTATCTTTCTCTCTCGTTTCGATAGTTTTATAATATAAATTTATTAATAATATATTTTTTAATTATTATAATGACATTGGTTTCATTTGTCAAAATTTCCTTGAGTGCTTTGACTCATTTCAAGTTTCCAGTACAACATTCTGAAAAAAGTAGGAATAATGATTAGTGAGATAAGAGTCATAGACAGAGTCACAAGCCAAACATACTGCAGACTGCACCTCTCTCCCTCATTCAATACAGAAGTTGGCGGCCAACCTTTTCGGCGATCACCATCATCGACTTGTCTAAAGCTCTCTCCCTGCACTCCTTTCTTCCTGCCTCTGTTTTCTCTCCTTAATTTCTGTATTTTTTATTTTGGAATATCGATTCAGAACCCAGTTTTGTTTTATTTGTTTCTGCACGATTATGTCTTGCATGTTCTTGGTTTTTCCCATGTTTGATTGGCGTAAGCTTTTGAAATTTTCAATGATTATATAGACAGAGAGATAGAGAGAGAGAAGGGGGGGTGGGAGGGGGAGCTTCCAAAACCTGATAATGGCGTTCGAAATCCCATACGATTTGATCAGGACGTAAAGAAGCGAATATCTCTTCCTACGACCCGGAAGATCCTTGCTCCCAAGCCTCCCTTCTCTGCAACAAACCTTATTCCAACTCGATCCCTCGCATTCTGTCTACATGTGTAGCAGTTATTCGGTTTCGGGTATCCACCGATTCTAACCGTAGCTTTTTGGAAATAAAACGGAAGAGTTCCTTCCGATTATTCAATTACCGGTCGGGATACCGGGTCGATTCGGTTGTGCAGTTTAAGGTGAGCCAGTTGTAAGGGAAATGGAGACTCTACCATACCGACTAGGACAGAGGACGTCACTGCTGCCATCATGAGGTCGTTGCCTAGAGCTGTTTGCGTTTGCTTCGATGATGATAGCTTGCACATAGGCCACTCGTGGATTTCATGGTGGAGATGCGCTATGCCTCTTCTACGATCTTTAAATCTAATGCTAGGGTGACACCCATTGCTAGAGGAAATGAATGTGGTCAGTGTACGTGGGGGAAGAACTAGAGAGGAAGGATGACACCGCATCCCGGAAGAGGCGGGATTTCTTGGTTGAAAGCCTTGGAGTTGATAAGAGAGGGTGTCAAGCTGACACTCAAACCAACACCTGATGGTGACCAAACCATACTTAAAGCCGATTCGGAGCTCCATGTCACTCTCTCTGCTCAACTGAAGCTAGGTGGCACCTCCTTTCTTGTATATGAGCTCACTGATAAAAAAATCAATTGGATATCTAGCTGCCTTAAGGGTTCTATTATCCCCAAAAGACTTCTGGAAGAGATGGCTCCAATTGTAGAAAATCGTCCCAAGCTTTTGGTATTTTCTGATGTAATATATGTACACAAGCTTGCCACTGCTTATGACTGCCAAATTGTTGAAGGAATTCTTAACCATCAATTGAAGCAATTTGTGATAGATGATATCAAGGTTGTACTGAGTATATACGTTTTCATCCTAGTTATCCCACATAACAACTGTTAAAAGAGTGTTCAACTGGTTTCAGATCGGGTATCCGGGTGCACCCGGCCCAAAATTCAAGTTTTAAATTTAGGCCGGAACCCGGTGCAGGTATATCCAGTTATGACCTAGTTCGAAATCCTGATTAATCCGAGTTTTTACAACTAGAAAATCTGGATTCTGGGTCAAACCCTTTTTTTTCTTTCTTATTTTTTTAAAAGAAAAACATAATGGTGAAAAGCATTTTTTTTTAAATTAAAAGCTTATATTTTATTACAAAATTTTCAAGAAAAAATTTTGAAAAACATATTTTTTTTGTATATATAATAGAATTAATTACCTTGTTAACTAAAAAAAAATTCAACATTTATCATGTAAAATGCATGCAACACATAATGCAATTCACTCCATATTACATTATTTAGTATTTATACATTACATTACAAATATAAAATTACAATATATAAAAATTACATATCTAATGGTTCTGTTTTATTACAGGACCCATGAAAATAAAATATCTATGGTCTTTTTGCAAGCTATAGCAATTTCCCATAACACACCTGCATGTCAATTCAAAAGAAAATAATGTAAATAAATTATACAATAAAAATATTCTATTAGTTGCAAAAAATGTCAACAAATCTTTTAACTTTTCCAAAACACAAATAGATGATGGTATGGTCCTTCAGGTCCAGTAGCAATCATTTCACTCACAAATCCACCTGCAGTTTAGCAATAAACTGAAACTGAGTCCAAAGTATTCTCTTCCGGATACAACTTCAATGCAACTTACATAGTGACTGTTTCTTGAAGAATTCAACTATAAGGCGTTATAATAGCAATATAATAGTTAACACTATAACGGTGAACAATAATACGGCCATTGTTAAGCTGTCAATGAACTTGCAATTCACACAAAAGAAGCAGTTACTCTAAAAGTAAAGGGTGGGTAAGTAGCGTTTCAATATCAAAAGCCAAAAGGGTATGTTTCTTCCAACGCCCTACCTTATCGTCAAAGACTTGAATGAAAATAAAGGGTCCAGCAATCTTAAAAAAGCTGTATTATACCTCTGGACAAATCATTTTAATAAATTTCATGATCATGTTTTAAAAATGTTGATAGAAAAATCATATGAACTATCTTGATTCAAACTTAGTTTGTATGAGTTTCATTAATTTGGCAAGATCTAGTAAACCTTAATCTTTATAAATTTTTTGAATGATTAAAATAAATAAATAAAATGAGTCAGCTGAAAGAATATGTTCGGCGGCTTCGGTTTTGGTTTGTGAGAGCATTGGGGCCGCTGGGAGGACGACCAGTGCCAAGTATTATTATTATTATTTTGAGATTTAAAAAAGTTAAAAAAAATTAAATTATTTATTATATTTTATAGAGATTTGAGAAAATTGTTATGACGAGATGAAAATTTTATACAGCCAAACCGAACCAATCAAGAAAGTCAGCCTCTAGGAGTTGCAATCCCAGAAAGAGAATAGACGTCTTCTATAAGTACGAGATCATGTATATATATATGAGTAATGTTACATACAGTCGTGGAGTGTGCAAATGCCGCGCGATCGCTTTGAAAAAGAGTGAGGTCTAAGATTAAAAAGTTAGTTTTCTTTCATATGGATCCCTTATTAATTCACTTTGTTCAAAGAGACTGAGCAACGCTTGCACAACCACGACTGCAAATATCATTTCTCTTTAATAAATTATTTTTTTTTTGAGTTTTTCTTGTTTAATGGGTTTTTAAATTTTTTTAGTTAACTTTTAGATATATTGTAAAAATTTAGATTTTTAAGATTTTCTTATTTATTTATTTATTAATTTTATAATTATAAGATCTTGAAATATATTTTTATGCTTTTTAGAGATTTTAGTTATTTTTATACCATGCACGTTGCAGTGCTCCCATTTATTTTCTAATATAAAATTGACATGAGAAGTAATTGATTGCGAGTTCTAAAATTCTTCATTATCAATGGTGTAAAATTTGAAAATCTTGGTTCCAATTTGTACAAAGTCAGATACTGATTTTGCATTTAAACCTCTTTTAATTAACAAAAGTACTTCTTTATTTAATTATATATAGAACTTGAGTATGTACAGTGAATGTAATGATATATTAGCTTAGTAAATATTTTAATTATAATTATACTTGCATCCACATTATCGATGTAGGGATAACAAGCATTAATAAATGCCAAGAAATGATAAATATGATCCCTAAGAACACCCCAAGGTCACTGAGTATAAACGCCAGCAAAAGAACATGTTGCATCTTCGAAGTCCCCCATACGTTCGTCGGCAACTCATATCATCCTTCTGTTGTCTCCATCGGGCCCTATCACCGAGGCAAGCCGCAGCTCATGATGATTGAGGAGCACAAGTGGCGGTATCTCAAGTCCTTGCTCTGCAGAAAACCGACCGAGACCTTGGAGGACTACCTGGAAAGCATAAAGCTACTTGAAAAGGATGCAAGGGAATACCATTCGGAGATCATTCAACTTGAAAGGCATGAGTTCATCGAAATGATGGTTGATGATGGCTGCTTTATAATAGAACTTTTTCGCAAGATTAAAGACCTGGAATCTTGAGGTATAGCTTAATTGGTTAAGTTTTGGGTTTGTTTCCTAATAGTCACTAGTTTGAATTCCCTTAAGGTCATTAGAAGTTTATATGGCCGTTAACTTTAGGGTCTCGTGAGATTAGTCGAGATGTGTGCAAGCTGGACTGGACACCCAAGGATATAAAAAAAAAATAAAAATAAAAAAAATAAAAAAACTATTTGAGCTCGATGACCCTCTGGCCACCGTTGGTTGGATATTACCATTTTTATAACGTACATCTAGTGTCCAATTCTCTCTTGACTTTTATTTTTCAAAATTCCGAACTCTTCATTAAATGAGAGAGAGTTTCTAGACGATGGATTGCTAAAATTAAGATCTTCAATTTCTTGAAATCTTGAATAAAATTTAAATGACAATAATGAATCCTAAAATTATAAAAATAAATAAAATTAGATTAAAGTTTAAAGTTAAGAAGTGATAAAATATACTAAATTATGCAAGTCATCAAACACCCCCAAACTTAAAACTTTCTTTGTCCTCAAACAAAAATAAAATAAAATAAAAGACATCTATAGACGATATCAACTAGACCCCATAGAGAAGTATCATCACTTACCAAGCCATGATCTAAATTTAGATTTCATCACTAGTATCTTACTCTTTTAACATTAAAGATAGCAGGAAAATCAATAAAAAATTTAGCAATTTGTCAAGCAAGAGTTAAGCGTTTACTTCAACATAAAGCTAAGACCTTGAGTGTGTGTGTGATATAGTCAATTTAATTTCAAACCACCTGCAAATTCAGATAAAAGTAAAACAACTAAAATCAGAAGAATTCTTTAAAAATTTAATCCCATAAGTCCAATTTTTAGAAATCCTCTTCACTAATATAGTCAACACCAAAATCATAAATCAAAAGGTTTTTCATCTGGTTGTAATGACAGACCAAGGGTGAGGCTAAGAAATAAATGGATATGGAGAATCAAAGCAAATTGGAAAAATACTTGGTGGAAAGAAAAAAAAAAAAGAGATATTCACAGGATTCAAACCATAGCTCTTTCTTGACTATATGTTCATACTAGTGACATTATTATTGATGTAATCAATAAAGCAATAACAAGTATACGTTTAACAAAATTTGAAGTGATCCATACTCCATTTAGTGAGTTTCCTCTTTTTTTTTTTTTTTTTTTTTCATGATGGATAAATCACCTCTAAGCAAAAGATAAACCCAGCAAAAAATACTTCTCTTTTCTTTTTCAGCCTTTTGTTTTTTAGCCACCTCGATTCTTGTAGTCTTTTCAAATTCTCAACCACTTCATCATTTTTTTATTTTTTATTCTTACCATTCACTTTTTTTTGTTTTTAACACTTTAATCAAATAGAGTAAACATAATGTGGATAATTTCCTTTGAACTAATTTTCTCTTTAAATGTAAATTTCTACCAAAGTATTTTCTCAAAGTGTAAAAGGTAAATTAATGGTTTTTCAAGGTTATAACGGCATTGGTTTACGTAGTTAAAAGAACAAATAAAGGCTTATATTACATAAGGCTCAAGGGGGTAGACTATGGAAATACACCATGCAATGATGGCATGATAACGAGGATGGCTGGGAAAGCTTTTTGGTTATGATAAAGAAATGCCTAAATCATTTATCTAATATTTGGTATCAACTAGGATTTCGACTCATGGATTCATCAACGGATTCTAGAATAAAGCAAGATTTAACTTTCCTGACCTAGTTAATTCAACTTCTTCTTTTCATAAGCAAAATGGAATAATAATAATAATAATAATAATAATAATAATAATAAAACAACTATGTGCTCAATTATGTTCAAGGACAAAGATTTAAATCATAGTACCAACAAAACTCTGCCTTATATAAAAGAAATTTTTGAAAAATTTTCTCAATCCTATCCTTAATCACAAATTTCAGAGTCATAGAGAATTCAATCATACTCAAATACATGTTTGGTAAGTGTATTCAACAACTCAAGACTTATAAAATCAAGTAAAAATAATAATAATAAAATAACCAATAAAAAATGAAATCAAATAAACCAAAAGATTATAGGAGTTTACACCCCCAAACTTAAACTAAAAAATGTTCTCATTGTAATTCAAAAGTGAGAAAGATTGAAGAAATGAAAAGAACTTCCCTGGTTTCATTGTGAATTAGTCGTAGTTTGTAATTTTTAGCTCTTTATTTTTGCTAAATAAGTCTGCATCAAAATCCAAATTATTCAAAAAAAAAAAGAATAAAAGAAAGTTATATGGGCTGCCTCCCATAAGCGCTTGTTTTAAAGTCTACAACCAGACTTTTCAATTTTCATCAATTAGGATATCCAAGAAGAATAAATATATAGTTCCTATCCACTTATTCTCCATAATAGAGATTCAATCTTTGACCGTTAACTCTAAATGTATTCCATCTCTTGTCCTTTAAGTCTATTGCTCCAAAAGAAGAAACTTTGTCAATTATATAAGGACATGTCCACCTTGATTTTAACTTACCCGGGAAGAGTTTGAGTCATGAATCGAAGAGTAAAACCTGTTGTCCTAGTGCAAACTCACGCCTAAGAATTTGTTTGTCATGACACTTCTTTGTCCATTCTTTGTAGATCTTTGCATTTTCATAAGTATCATTTCGGAACTCATCCATCTCATTTAATTGAAGAAGTCGCTTTTCCCTTGTTGCCTTCAAATTAAAATTAAACTTTTTTTTACAGCCCAATAAGCTTTATTCTCCAACTCAATAGGGAGATGACACGCTTTTCCAAATACTAATTAGTAAGGAGACATCCCGATAAGTATTTTAAAGGTTGTACGGTATGCCCACAAAGCATTATCAAGCTTTTTTGCCCAATCCTTTCTATTGGTGCTGACCGTCTTCTCAAGGATGTTTTTGATTTCTTGATTTGAAATTTCAAATTGGCCATTAGTTTGAGGATGGTAGCCAAGTGCTATCTTGTGTTTCACACACCATATTTAGAAAGAAGGTTGTCAAACAACTTGTTGCAAAAGTGGGTCCCTTTGTCACTAATAATAACTCGTGGAGTGCCAAATCTTGTGAATATATTCTTATGCAGAAATTTGAGCACTACCTTTACATCGTTTGTTGTTGTAGCAATTGCTTCCACCCATTTTGACACATAATCAACTACTAACAAGATATAAATAAAGCCAAAAGAAGGACTCAAAAGACCCATAAAATCTATTCCCCAAACATCAAATAACTCAACCTCTAAGATATTTTTCAATGGTAGCTCCTGATGCCTTGAAATATTTCCCATATGTTGGCACCGATCACAAGTTTTCAGTAAAGTATAACTATCACAAAAAATAGAAGGCCAAAATAAATCACTTTGAAGTACCTTAGCTGCTGTTTGTCTTGCTCCAAAGTGTCCTCCATCTGATGAGGAATGGCAATGATGGAGAATGACTTACATCTCTTCTTCTAGCACACATATGCGGATGATTTGATCAGGGCATCTTTTGAATAGCAAAGGCTCATCCTAAAGATAATATTTTACATCATGCAGAAACTTCTTGCGTTGGTGGTAAGTGAGATCTCAGCATACCCAGGAAGCTTGATCTCACATGCAAATAACTGATCATCAGGACATGCTTCTTGAATCACTGAATCTGGTTTTTCTTCCTCTTGTTCCAGCTAGAAGAGATCATCAACAAAGGAATTTTCGCTTCCTTTCTTATCTCGAACCTCCAAATCAAATTCTTGAAGAAGCAGGATCCAATGAATCAGCCTAGACTTAACATCCTTCTTGCCAAACAAATAACAAATTGCTACATAATCAGTGAACACTATCACCTTTGTACCAATGAGGTAAAATCAAAATTTGTCACAAGAAAACACAACAACAAGCATCTCCTTCTCAATTATTGTATAATTTAATTGAGCTTCATTCAATGTTTGACTTGTGTAATAGATGACCCTAAACAGTTTGTCTCGCCTTTATCCCAACACTGCTCCAATTGCAAAAGGTTGACTCCACTTAGGTATAGTCATAACTGGTGCTAAAATTAATTTCTCCTTGATTACATTAAAGGCCTGCAAACAAACATCATCAAAGTCAAATGTAGAATTTTTTTTAAAAAGATTACATAAAGGTTTAGAGAGTTTAGAAAAATAATTTATAAATATTCTATAAAATCCCGCATGTCCCAAAAAGTTTCTGATTCCCTTCACATTCTTTAGAGGTGGTAGTTTTTCTATGGTTGCAATGTTAGCTCGATCAACCTCAATTCCTTTAGATGCCACGCTATAGCCAAGCACAATCCCTTCTTGAACCATGAAATGACACTTCTCCCAGTTTAAAACTAGATTTTTATCTTCACATCTCTACAAAACAAGAGCTAAATTATGCAAACAATGATCAAAAGATGTAGCAAAAACTGAAAAATCATCTATGAAAATTTCTATTATATCTTCCGCCATATCAGAGAAGATAGTCATCATGCAACATTGAATTGTCCCTGAGGCATTGCACAATCCAAAGGGCATCCTCCTAAAAGCAAATATTTTGTAGGGGCATGTGAATGTAGTTTTCTCCTAATCTTCGAGGGCTATGACAATCTGGTTATATCCCGAATAACCATCTAAAAAGCAATAGTAGGAATACCCAGCCAATCGATTCAACATTTGATCAATGAAGGGAAGTGAAAAATGATCATTCCTTGTTGCTTTGTTCAACTTGTGGTAATCCATGCATACACATCAACCCGTGACTGTTTTTGTAGGAATAAACTCATTGTTGTTATTTTTCACCATCGTCATTCCACCCTTTTTTCGGTACAACCTGCACTGGACTTACACATGAGCTGTCTAAAATAGCATAGATAATTTCAACATTGAGAAGCTACAAAATTTCAGCTCTCATGACTTCCTTCTTTGCTGGATTTAATCTTCTTTGGTTCTCGATCCAAGGTTTGTAAAGTTCCTCAATTAAAATCTTGTGCATGCAAATGGAGGGACTTACACCTTTGATGTCGGAAATAGTCCATCCCAAGGCTGTTCTATGCTCCCATAACACACGCAGCAACTTTTCCTCTTCTTCGGGTGTGAGTGATGCAACAACAATCATTGGAATGGTATAACTATCGCCCAAGAATGCATAGCCAAGATGCTCAGGTAATTGCTTCAACTCCAGAGTTGTAGTTTAGTGCATATTTTCTTTAGAAATTATAGAACCTGTCTTTGCTACCATCGGCTCTAGCCTCCCCACTTCATTGCTAAGTGATGTAACCTGTTGCAATGCTCCCAAGACAAATACATAGTGGAGAAATTCTTCACTAACAAAAGGTAAATCAGATTCACAAACAACAGAGTTATTAAAATTATAAGCTTGAGATAAAGTGGTGATACATCATTCTACGTGATCAGCTGGTACATCTTCTTGAAAGGCTTCTTGTACACATTGCTTAATGACATCTACCCGAAAAGAAGTGCTTGGATCTTCTGGAAATCTCATGGCTTGGTAGATGTTGAACATAAGCTCTTCCTTGTTAACTCTCAATGTTAATTCACCATTTTTAACATCAATTAAAGCCCTTCCCGTAGCCAAGAATGGTCGGCCAAGAATTAATGTGACTTCTTGGTCTTCCTCCATATCTAACACCATAAAATTAGCAAGAAAAATAAATTTATCCACATTTACCAATACGTCTTCTATGATTCCACATGGATACTTGATGGATCGATTTGCTAGTTGCAAAGAAATGGTTGTTTGTTTTATCTCTCCAAGTCCTAATTTCCTGCAAACAGAAAGTGGCATAAGATTAATGCTAGCACCAAAATTTATCAAAAAATTTATCAAAAAATGAATTTCCAATAGTGCAAGGCAAAGTGAAACTGCACTAATTTTTTAATTTTTGAGGTAATTTATTTTGAAGAATGGCACTGCATTCTTCAAAAAGCTTCATTGTTTTGAACTGCTCTGACCTTCTCTTCTTGGAAATGATGTCCTTCAAGAATTTGACACAATTTGGCATTTGTTCCAAGGCAGCTACAAAAGGAATATTTATGTGAGTTTCCTTAAAAATATCCAAAAGCTTAGAAAATTGCTTATCTAATTTTTGTTTTTGAAAACGTTGAGGATAAGAAAGTGAAGTAGAAAAGAATAGGAGGATTGTCAGTAAATGAAATTGCTAGAGGCATGTTAGTCTCTCTTAGTATATCATCAACAATATTCTCTTCTTTCACTTTCTTCTTGCTTTGGCCATTGTTCGCAGCTGTAAGGGTGGACTTGGTTTCCTTTGATGGTGACCTCTCAATTTCTCTTCCACTCCTAAGGGTGATGACCTTGCATTGTTTCTTTTGTGATGACCCGTTTTTACGTGTATTTTCACTGAAAGAGTGTTTTTAATTTAAGTTATATATTAGCTCTTTTATTTTAAATTATTGTATTTTAATTGGTTTTATTTTATTTGACGTGGTGTTTAATTTATTTTAGTCGTTTTATGTTTTTTAAAATCATTTTCGCCGGATCAGTTTTTTGGATTCCGGAAGTGAGGACTGGACCTCATTTCTTTTCCCTCATCTTTTCTTTTTCCCTTTTTCTTTTTCTCATTTCTTTTTCTTTCCTTTTCTTTCTTTTTCTTTTTTTTTTCCTTCTTCTTCTTTCTCCTTCTCTCTCCCTGCGCGCGTACAACCCTCTCTCCTCTCCCCTTCACCATTCAGCCCAGCCACCCCGACCCATCATCGTCCGGCCGACGTGGCCAACACAGCCACCACCATTCGGTCCCCCTCCGACCAGCGCACCACCCCACCGATTTCCAGCCCCATCCGTGCCGCCGATCACCCCCTACAGCCCATTCTTTCTGCACGATTTTGAGGCATTTTCGGCGCCGTCGCTCCACCTCCGGCCACCATCTCTTCACCACTTCTTCCCCTACCTCTTGTCATCCTAACCCACCCATTTTCAGCTCTGATCCGTCGCTGGAGCAGCTCCCACAAACTCAACTCCGTTCAGCCCCTTTTTGCACTTCCACCGTCGTTTTCACCGCCACCCACAGCCAAAGCTCACTTCCTTTAGCTTCATAAACATCTCAAGGCCATTTTCTATCAATTTCATGTCTTGGTTTGTTCCCGTTTGAAAGTGGGTAATTTACTACCCACGACCACAGTATAAAATACACTGTTACGTTGTTTTTCCTCCGATGTTTGCAACGTCGTAAGCTTTTAAAAAATACCGTATAGCACTGTAAGTATTTTCCAAACCCTACTTTTAGATTTAAATATATTTTGCTCTTACAATAATTATTTGACTGCTGGTTGATTGATTCCGGACTGAGTCCGAGGAGTTTGGGGGTTGGATGGATTGAGGACGGAGTTGCTTGGTTTGGTTGTTTTTTATGATTGGTTGGTTATTTGTGCCTTAAGGTTGCATTTACATGGTGCATTCACGTGCGTTTTATTTAAATTGAGAAAATCTGATTTTATTCGTGTAAATAGATTTTCGGGTGCGTATGTATCACGACCCCAAGCCGGGATGGGGTATTATCTCCGTGGAACTCTTCTGGTCACTCCGGAGTGGATAATACTGAGTGACATCCCTGGGTTCTCGCTGGGCGATGACCGAATCGCACGATATGGTAACGCTGTCGTGTCGACTTCGTGGTCCCTAGAGTGGCGGGGACTTGAGGATGGCCTGGTCTAGGGACCTGCTGGGCGCGAGTACTGGGCATCGCTCGTTTAGGTGTCACACGCATAGACGTTAACTGCAGTGTGGCACAGAGCCAGAGTTTGCGGATGATCCCTAGGGGAGATCATGGTGCATGCAATAACTGGATCGATTTTATGGTTTTGGTTACGGGCCATTTTTTGCGAAAATGGCGAGGTTTGGTTTGAGGCTATGTGATCCATTTTCTGGGAAAATGGTGGTTTCTGTTTTGGGCCATTATCTAGGATAATGACGAGGACTAATTTTAATGGTAATGTTTTTGGGCCAAAAATGGGATTTTGGCTTGCGTGAAAAAATGTGGTTTTTATGGGACATGTGCATTTGCATTCTTTCGTGCACATTGTTTGAGTTTAATATGTTTTTATCTAGTGGCGTTTGGATCTTACTTACCTGCGGCACCATTTTTGATACCGTAGATTTTGATGCAGAGTTCGAGGAGGAGGAGGCTGAGCCCGAGGAGGCGGCTCCGCCGGAGTTTTGATTTGAAGTTGATGCTTTGTAGTTGGATTTGAACAATACTTGTATCTTGTAATATTTTATTATGTATGTTTTGAACAGCTTTGTATTAAACGAAGAAAAATTCTGGTACTTAGTTATATGACTTGTTTATCTGCTGCATGTTTTCTTTTGCACATTTGTTGCTTTTACACACACTTGGCACTTGTCGATAGGGTGGTGACCCGTGTTGTCATCATTCGGACGTCTCGATTTCCCTGTGTCCGTATGTGGGGATTTGGGGGCATCACAAGTGGTATCAGAGCGGTTTGGCTCTGGGTAAAACCACATGTCCCATAGGTAGTACCAGAATATTTTTAAAGTTGTGTTTTAAATTTATTTTAAGTAAAGTTGCTATTTGATATGTTTTATTTGTTTTGAATTTACTTGAGTTTGCTTGCTTGTGTTTATTTATTTAGTTATGTTATTGCATGCTGGTTTCTTTTTGTTTCTTGTTATGTGGTTTGGTTTTGGTTTTCGGTTTTATGTTGTTGGTTTTATTTATTTTCTTAAAGGGGATCAAAGGTTGTGTTGTGGTAGAAAGATGGTGAGGCCAAGAAAGTCTACTTAAGAGCCTCGGGACGATATACCGAGGGATGATGCTATAGCCCAAGCGATAAGGCAAATGACTGAGTTCATGCAGTATAATTTTAGGTCACAACAAGGAGGGTCTTGGCCACAACAAGGAGGTCCTTGGCTACTACCAGGATGGCCTAGTGGAGGGGTGCAAGCTGGATGCACCTATGAGCGCTTTCTGGCACATAGAACTCCACCCTTCATGGAAGAAGAGGATCCACTACGAGCTGGAAAGTGGGTCAGAGATTTAGAGAGAACTTTTGAAGTATGTGGTTGCACTGAGGCGCAACAAGTACTCTATGCCAGCTATCTGTTGCAAGGTACCGCTTCTGAGTAGTGGGATACCAAAAGGGTAATGCTGGAGTCAGAATTGAGGTCTTTCGTCGCTGTGACCTGGCAGCGCTTTAAGAAAGAGTTTAATGATCGATTCTTTCCCGCTTCTGTGAGGCGGCAAAAAGCAAGAGAGTTCTCAAGCTTGGTCCAAGGGAGTATGATCGTGGAACAATACGCCTAAAGATTTATAGAGCTTGGGTGATTTGCTCCCCATCTCATCGCCATGGAGGAAATGCAGGCTGAGCATTTCCAGAAGGGTCTACATCTTGATATACGCCGAATGGTGGTCTGCCACTGGATTTCCACTTTTCAGGATTTAGTGGACTTGGCCACTCTTTCAGAGCGAGAGAATAATTTGAGTATGGGCTCCCCTCTAGGACATAAGAGGTGGAGTTTTATTGGTGAAGGAAGTAGTTTGGGTTCACCTCATAAATTTGTTTAGCAGACCGGGACTCGACCACAAGCGGCCTCGGGTGTACGTGTGGGAGGACGGGTGCCAGTTTGCGGAGTTTGTAATAGAGCCCATGTAGGTGACTGCCCTTCAGGTGGGGCTCGATGCTATAATTGTGGCCAGCAGGTCACTTTGCTCATGAGTGTCCTAGGCTAGTTCAAGGAAGCTGTGGAGGTAGACGTGGTGGAAGAACAAATCAAAGGCAAATAGTGCAGGCCCGGGTTTATGCTGTTACACCCGGAGATGTTGATGATGAGGCGCCAGCGACCCATGAAGCTAGAGTGATTACAGGTATGGATCTAATTCAATTTACTATTGGATTTGATTTTTGGTGTGTTTGAGTTTCTTCTTTGTATTTGGATTTCATGGGTTAATGTGTTTGGTTCAGGGAGAGTCCGTTTATATGAATTTTATGCTTGCACTTTGTTTGATTCGGGTGCATCTCAGTCGTTTGTATCTTCCACTTTCGCTCAGATGTGTAATTTGGTTATGGAACCTTTGCCAAAGTCATTGGTAGTGGCTCTACCAAATGGTGAAGTGGTGTGGTGTTCCAAAGTTGTTTTGGGTTGCCCTTTGAATTTTGGTGGAAGGTTTCTGGATGCAAATTTGGTTGTATTTAGGCTGCTGGGATTTGATATCATCCTTGGGATGGATTGGCTATACTGATATTCTGCGAGTATTAATTGTAGGAGTCGGGTAATTAGCTTTCAGCTCCCAGATGGTGATTATTTGGAATTTGCGATAAGTAAGCTAAAAGAAAAGCCGGTAGTTATATCGGTAATTCAAGCAAGAGAGATTGCATGTGGAGCGGATGCCTTCTTAGTCTAGATGGTGTCTACGTCGCCTGAAAGGAAGTCATTGGTAGATATTCCCGTTGTGGAAGAATTCCCAGACGTGTTTGTGGATGACTTGCCTGGGCTACCCCCTGTTCATGAAATGGAGTTTGTTATTGACTTGGAACCTGGAGCGGCCCCTGTACATAAAGCTCCTTACCGTATGGCACCAGTTGAATTAAAAGAGTTGAAGGTTCAGTTGCAAGAGTTGGTAGATAAGGGGTTTATTCAACCAAGTACTTTGCCGTGGGGTGCGCCAGTGCTGTTTGTTAAAAAGAAAGATGGTACCCTCAGAATGTGCATTGATTATCGGGAATTAAATAAGGTGACCATCAAGAATAAATATCCTTTCCCACGAATCGATAATTTGTTTGATCAGCTTCAAGGAGCAGCTGTGTTCTCGAAGATTGATTTGAGGTTAGGATACTATCAGTTGAAGATAAGAGACAAGGATGTACCCAAAACTACTTTAGATCGAGATATGGGTATTATGAATTTAAGGTGATGCCATTTGGGTTAGCCAATGCCCCTGCTGCTTTCATAGATTTAATGAATCGGGTATTTAAACCTTATTTGGATTCCTTCATGGTAGTTTTCATTGATGATATTTTAATTTATTCCCGAGATTTTAAGGAGCATGTTTATCATCTTTGTCTAGTTCTTGGAAAATTAAGAGAACACCAGTTGTATGCCAAGCTCAACAAATGTGAATTCTGGTTGGAGGAAGTCAGATTTGTTGGGCATGTGATTTCCCGAGACGGAGTGGCTGTTGATCCTAGTAAGGTGGAAGCCATTTTATCATGGTAGCGTCCGACGACCGTGCGTGAGATCCGGAGTTTCTTGGGACTTGCCGGATATTACCAAATATTTGTGGAGGGATTTTCTTGCCTATCCAGACCTCTCACAGCTTTGACTAGAAAGAATGCAGAATTTAATTGGTCAGACAAGTGTGAGAGAAGCTTCCAAGAATTGAAGAACAGGTTGACAACTGCACCAGTGTTGGCACTTCCAGAACCGTATAAGTCATTCGTAGCCTTCAGCGATGCTTCTAAATTTGTATTGGGTTGTGTCCCTATGTAGGAGGGACGGGTTGTTGCTTATGCATCCCGTCAGCTAAAGGATCATGAGAAAAATTATCCGACGTACGATTTGGAATTGGCTGCGATTGTTTTTGCTCTTAAGATCTGGCGGCACTTTTTGTATGGGGAAGTTTGCGAAGTATACACCAATCACAAGAGCTTGAAGCACTTGTTTTCCCAGAAGAATCTGAACATGAGGCAGAGACGATGGCTAGAGTTAATCAGTGACTACCAGTGCGAGATTAAGTATCATCCAGGGAAGGCAAATATAGTTGCGGATGCTTTAAGCCGAAAGTCGCACTTGGAAGATGAAGCCGAATCGTCAGAATTGGATTCTTTACTTTGCGGGATGAGAAGACTCCATATTGAAAGTTCACAGCAAGAGGAAATATTATCTTCAATTCTTGATATTCGAGTAGTTGATTTTGAGGAATTGAAGACTCTTCAAAGCAAGGATCCAAAGCTGTTGGATATTAGAAAAAGAGTCAAAAAATCTCGAGGGCCGTTGCACTATAGTATGGATAAAGATGGAATACTTCGGTTTTGGGATCGTAGAGTGGTCCCCAAAGATTCAGAATTCAAGGAGCGGATCATGGTAGAAGCTCTTGCGGCCCCTTATTCAATCTATCCTGGTAGTACGAAGATGTACCGAGACTTGAAAAAAAATTATTGGTGGGAAGGGATGAAGAAAGATATTGCCCTGTATATCGAGAGGTGCCACACATGCCGTCAAGCAAGGCCGAGCATCAAAGACCCGCTGGTATGCTCCAACCCCTTCCTATTCCTGAGTAGAAGTGGGACGACATCACGATGGATTTTGTAGTGGGCTTGCCGAGGACTTTTGGGTGATTGTAAACCGGTTAACGAAAAGTGCTCATTTCTTGCCTGTTAATAACACTGATTCCTTGGGTAAGTTGACTCACTTGTATGTGAAAGAGATAGTGCGGTTGCGCGGTATATCGAAGAGTATTGTATCAAATTGGGACCCAAGGTTCACGTTTCAGTTTTGAAAAAGTTTGCGGGCATCATTGGGTACTAAGTTGAAGTTCAGTACTGCATATCACCCTCAGACGGACGGAAAATCAGAGCGCACTATTTAGACCCTTGAAGATATGTTGCAAGCATGCATTATGGAATTTCAAGGGAGTTGGAAAAATCACTTGCCGCTCATAGAATTTGTGTATAATAATAGCTTTCATGCGACCATCCAGATGACTCCTTATGAAGCTCTTTATGGGAGGAAGTACAGATCGCTTTTGTGTTGGGATGAAGTCGGAGAGAATAAAATAGTTGGGCCCGAAATAATTCAAGAGATGCAAAGCCAAGTTTGGATTATCAGGGATAAAATGGCGGCAGCTCAAAGTCGTCAGAAAAGCTACGCAGATACCAGGAGGAGAGAGTTATCTTTTGAAGAAGGTGATTGGGTTTATCTCAAAGTCTCTCCCATGAAAGGAGTTAAGCGTTTTGGTAAAAGGAGGAAACTGGATCCGAGATATATCGGCCCCTTTTAGATTTTGGAGAAGGTAGGGTCTGTTGCTTATAGAGTTGCTTTGCCAGAATATTTTGGAGATGTTCACGATGTCTTCCATGTATCATCCTTGAAGAAGAGTTTTGGACAACAAGAGTCGCGCTTTGTCGACCCAGAGAGTATTCAGTTGCAACTGGACCTTACTTATGAGGTTGTTCCGTCGCAGATTATGGATTGGAAAGAGCAACAATTGAGATCCAAGATGATACCCCTGGTAAAGGTGGCATGGGGGGATCCGTTAGCTCAAGATTTCTCTTGGGAGAGAGTAGCTGACATGAGGGAGCAGTACCCCTGCTTGTTCAAGTAAATGACAGTACATTTCTTAAACTTGGTCTCGGTGGAATTATGTGGCTTGTTTCAAGTTGGTGTTTGATCTTGCAAATTTTGAGAACGAAATTTGTTTTTAAGGCGGGGAGGATGTAATGACCCGTTTTTACGTGTATTTTCACTGAAAGAGTGTTTTTAATTTAATTTATATATTAGCTCTTTTATTTTAAATTATTGTATTTTAATTGATTTTATTTTATTTGACGTGATGTTTAATTTATTTTGGTCATTTTATGTTTTTTAAAATCATTTTCGGCGAATCAGTTTTTTGGATTCCAGAAGTGAGCACTGGACCTCATTTCTTTTCCCTCATCTTTTCCTTTTCCCTTTTTCTTTTTCTCTTTTCTTTTTCTTTCTTTTTTTCTTTCCCTTTTCTTTCTTTTTCTTTTTTTTTTTCTTCTTCTTCTTTCTCCTTCTCTCTCCCCGTGCTCGTACAACCCTCTCTCCTCTCCCCTTCACCGTTCAGCCCAGCCACCCCGACCCATCGCCATCCGGCCGACTTGGCCGACACAGCCACCACCATTCGGTCCCTCTCCGGCCGGCGCACCACCCTACCGATTTCCAGCCCCATCCGTGCCGCCGATCACCCCCTACTGCCCCTTCTTTTCGCATGGTTTTGAGTCGTTTTCGGTGCCGTCGCTCCACCTCCGGCTACCCCCTACCTCTTGCCGTCCTAACCCACTCATTTTAGGCCCCGATCCGTCGCATAAGCAGCTCCCACGAGCTTAACTCCGTTCGACCCCTTTTTGCACTTCCACCGCCACCCACGGCCAAATCTCACTTCCTTTAGTTTCATAAACATCTCAAGGCCATTCCCTATCAATTTCGAGTCTTGGTTTGTCATCGTTCAAAAGTGGGTAATTTAATACCCACGGCCACAGTGTAAAATACATTGTTACGTTGCTTTTCCTTCACCGTTTGCAACGTCGTAAGCTTTCAAAAAATATCGTATAGCGCTATAAGTATTTTTCAAACTCTACTTTTAGATTTAAATATATTTTACTCTTACAATAATTATTTGACTGCTGGTTGGTTGATTCTGGACTGAGTCCGGAGAGTTCGGGGGTCGGATGGATTGAGGAGGGAGTTGCTTGGTTTGGTTATTTTTTTTGTGATTGGTTGGTTATTTGTGCCTTGAGGTTGCATTTACATAGTGCATTCACGTGCATTTTATTTAAATTGAGAAAATCGGGTTTGATTCGTGTAAATGGATTTTCGGGTGCATGTGTATCACGACCCCAAGCCGGGATGAGGTATTATCTCGGTGGAGCTTCTCTGGCCACTCGGGAGTGGATAATACTGAGTGACATCCCCTGGGTTGTCACTGGGCAACGACCGGATCGCACGATACGGTAACGCTGTCGTGTCGATTCTGTGGTCCCTAGAGTGGCAGGGACTAGAGGATGGCCTAGTCCAGGGACGCGCTGGGCGCGAGTACTGGGCATCGCTCGTTTAGGTGTCACATGCGTAGACGTTATCTGCGGTGTGGCACAGAGCCAGAGTGTGCGGATGATCCCTAGGGGAGATCATGGTGCATGCAATAATTGGATCGTTTTATGGTTTTGGTTACGGGCCATTTTCTAGGAAAATGGCGAGGTTTGGTTTGAGGCTATGTGATCCATTTTCTGGGAAAATGGTGGTTTCTATTTTGGGCCATTATCTAGGATAATGGTGAGGATTGGTTTTAATGGTAATGTTTTTGGGCCACAAATGGGATTTTGGCGTACGTGGAAAAATGTAGTTTTTATGGGATATGTGCATTTGCATTCTTTCGTGCATATTGTTTGAGTTTAATATGTTTTTATCTAGTGGAGTTTGGATCTTACTTAGCTGCAGCACCATTTTTGGTACCGTAAATTTTGATGCAGAGTTCGAGGAGGAGGAGGAGGCTGAGCTCGAGGAGGCTCCACCGGAGTTTTGAGTTGAAGTTTATGCTTTGTAGTTGGCTTTGACCAATACTTGTATCTTGTAATATTTTATTATGTATGTTTTGAACAGTTTTGAATTAAACGAAGAAAAATTCTGATACTTAGTTATATGACTTGTTTATCCGCTGCGGTTTTCTTTTACACAGTTGTTGCTTTTACACACACTTGGCACTTGTCGATAGGGTGGTGACCCGTGTTGTCATCATCCAGACGTCTCGATTTCCCCGTGTCCGTATGTGGGGATTTGGAGGCGTCACACCTTTGGATTCACTTCTGTGTTGCTAGGAAAAGTTTCTCTTTGTTGGGCATTGATGGTCGTGGCCAATTGTCCAATTTGCACTTCAAGATTCTTCATAGTGGCTCCCATATTACTACAATGAGTCTCAATGTTATCCAATTGTGAATCAGTCTTTCCAAACATTGCTTCTGTCTCCTCAACAAAGGAAACCATGGCATCCTCAAGTGACATCTTCTTCTCGATTGGTTGACTATCGAATCCTGGAAGAGGTTGCATCACATTTTTTGTGTTTTCGTAAGACAAATTATCATGATTTCGAAGCTCTGGATGGTAGTAATTTGGCATAGGATTACCACAATAGTTGTAGTTCCGATTGTTGATGTATTGAACTTGTTCTTGACTCGCTTCAGTACTTGGAGCTATCTTACTTGTAGCTGCAATATATTCTATACTTTGTGGCATCTTTTGGGTTGTCAAAGCTGAAATATGATGGGATAGAGAAACAACTTGAGCTGAAAGGGTTGCTAACATCTCCAATTCATGAATTCAAGCAACTTTCTTAGCCATAATTCTTTCAATTGGCCATTGATAGTTGTTTGAGGTCATTTCTTCCAAAAGGTAGGTAGCACCTTTAGCTGTCTTATAACCAATCCGGCAATCCATGTTAAGTGCAATGTTGAACCAAATCTTTATACCTTTTCCATGATTCATAGAGTGACTCGAAATCATTTTACTTGAACTGACCAATTTCACTCCTGAGTTGGATTGTTTTTGTAGGTGGAAAGAATTTAGCAAGAAACTTTTCAGCCAAGTCCTGCCAACTAGTGATGCTCCCCGATTGTAGAGATTGTAGCCATCCTCTTACCTTGTCACTCAAAGAATAATCACAGTCTAATGGTGTCTTCAGTAACACAATTAATCTTTACAGTATCGCAAATCTATAAAAATATCACCAAATGAATATTGGGATCATCAAGTGGCAATCTGCTGAATTGGGTTTGCTGCACCATGCTAATCAAGGTTGGTTTAAGCTCAAAGTTGTTGGCATTAATGGGTTGGTGTCTTATACCGGAGTAGTTGTCATTCACAACTGACCGTACCTAATCCTTCAAGGTGTGTGGCTATGCATCATGTTGTTCGTCAGACATGGCTAGTATTTTATTTTTTCTTCATGATCTAAGAGTTATTTCAATCTCCAGATCAAAAGGAGTAATGTCACGAGTTCTACACGACGCATCCAATGTAGAAAATACACCTGGAGAGCAAAAATAAAATATAAAAATAAATTAAAATAAAATTCTAAATTAAAATCAAGATTTCTTTGTATTGATATTGGCAAAAATAAGAATAAATCAATCCTCGGCAATGGAGCTAAAAACTTGATGGGTGCAAAACTGAAAGTGCACAATGTCGTAGTTTTATAGTAAAGTGATAAGAAGAGTATCATCCTCAGGAATTGGTACCTTACTTTTGACAAGTATCGAAATTATACTAATCTTGACTTTATTTAGAAAAGTCACTAAGATTGTTTGTAATTGCAATTTGAAATAAAATCAATTCAAAAAAAATATTTAAAGGAAAAGAAAACTATTGTTTGAAAATCAAATTAATGAGAAAGAAAACTTCTAGGAAATCGATTTGACCTAATCTCTCACTACACTTTACTCATCTAACTTACTAAATTTAATTCTCTATGTTTGTTAGCAAATCTCCAACTTATCCAAAAGCCTATTTTGATAGTCAATTGGAAATATTCTTGTTCATCATTTTACATAAGAGTATGCAAATTAATAAAACAAGAAAGCATTAAGACCAACAATTTTAATACTACATAGGTCCATACAAGTCTCTCAATCTCTATATTTGCATATATCGAAATATCCAAGATCTATCCTATAATTCATTCTTTTGATAGCAAATCACAAGATCAAAATCATCTAATTAATGGCCAGCCAATCAAAAGCAATAAGCTTGGAATAAATCAGACAAACACAGAAGAGAATTATTTTAAATTAGCATAGACATGCAAGTATAGTTCGAAACTAGATTACATAGTTTTTCTAGAATAAAGAAAATTTAGTTATTGCTAAAAATTAAATTCAACATAAACGAATTCACCATAATTTTATGAGAGGAATGGAAGAAAATCGACACTAAAAAAATACTCGTCGCAATCCTAGCCTCACAGTCCTAGCTTCCTCATTACAGTTACAGCTCGTCTTCAAATGAAAGGAAATTAATCATGGTCCCTTCTGTGCAAGAGCCAAGCCTCTTTCGATAAAACAATGAGAGAAAAAAAGAAGTTTACATCCGTATCATCCAAATCCAAGAGGCCTAGTGTCTCCAATATCCTGTTGTGTCCAAATACACTTGGCCCAGCATACGTCTCGTGTACAAGAGATTACTGTTTCAAAAATTTTTACCAAGTCAAACTAAAGAAGGCTGCCCCTTCTTTTCCTTTTCATCCTTTTTGTTTTTCTCGTATTTTGAATTTCAACCTTCACTTTCGTTCATGCATGCATCTCACATCCAAAAGCCTTCCGTCGGCGCATCCAACCCTCAAAATGGATAAAGATATCAAATCTACTGCTTCCGCATCATGCTTCTTTATCTCAAATTAACCTGCTAGCTTTTCTCACGTCCAAGAGCCCAAATCCCAGCTTGTGTCTTGCTTGCTTTCTGTGTGGCATCTTGAATTTTACCAAGTCAAACCTTCAACTTCAAATCTCACTCAAGCGTACGTCTAGTTTCCAACTCTCTCTTGGCTTTTATTTTTCAAAGTTCCTAACTCTTTGTCAAAAAAGAGAGAGTCTCTAGATGATGAGCTTTTAAAATTAGGATCTTTGATTTCTTCAAATCTGAAATAAAATTTAAATGACAATAATAAAGCCTAAAACTACAAAAATAAATAAAATTAGATTAAAGTTTAAAGTTAAGAAGTGATAAAATATACTAAATTATGTAAATCATTATGACGCCCCAAATCCCCACATACGGACACGGGGAAATTGAGACGTCCGGATGATGACAACACAGGTCACCACCCTATCGACGAGTGCTAAGTGTGTGTAAAAGTAACAAATGTGCAAAAAAAAAACACACAGCGGATAAACGAAGCCATATAACTAAGTACCAGAATTTTTCTTAGTTTAATACAAAGCTGTTCAAAACATACATAATAAAATATTACAAGCTACAAATATTGTTTCCAAACCAACTACAAAGCATAAACTCTAACTCAAAACTCCGGAGGAGCCGCCTTCTCGGGCTCAGCCTCCTCCTCCTCCTCGATCTCTGCATCAAAATCTATGGTACCAAAAATGGTGCTCCAGGTAAGTAAGATCCAAACGCTATTAGATAAAAGCATATTAAACTCAAATAATATGCATAAAAGAATGCAAATGCACATGACCCGTAAACCACATTTTTTCCACACACGCCAAAAATCGCATTTGGCCCCAAAAACATAACTTAAACAAAGCCTTGCCATTATCCCAGATAATGGCCCAAACCAACTCAATCCAATAACCAATTAACTCCACCCGCTTCCATTGTTGCCCAGCAACAATTCAGGGGACATCACTAAGTATATTGCGCTTCCGAGTGAACAGAGGAGCTCCACCGAGATAATACCCCATCTTGACTTGGGGTCATGATACACACACACCCGAAAATCCATTTACGCCAATAAAACAGGATTTTCTCAATTTAAATAAAATGCACATGTATGCTCCATGTAATGCACGCCTCAAGGCACAAATAACCAACCAATCACAAATCATCAAAACCAATCAACTCCGTCCTCAATCCATTCGACCCCCGAACTCCTCGGACTCAGTCCAGAATCAACCAACCAGCAGTCAAATAATTATTGTAAGAGCAAAATATATTTAAATCTAAAATTAGAGTTTGGAAAATACTTACAGCGCTATACGGTATTTTTTGAAAGCTCGCAGCGTTGCAAACGACGGAGAAAAAGCAACGTAACAGTATATTTTCCACTGTGGCCATGGGTAGTAAATTACCCACTTTTGAAGCTAAAGGAAGTGAGTTTTGGCCGTGGGTGGCGGTGGAAGCGGAAAAAGGCCAAATCGGAGTTTTGCTCGTGGGAGCTGCTTCGGCAACGGATTGGGGCTGAAAATGGGTGGGTTAGGTCAGCAAGAGGTAGGGAAAGAAGTGGTGAAGAAGTGGTGGCCGGGAGGGAGGAAGAAGCAGCAGTAGCGCGCACGGGAAGGAGGAAGAAGGAGGAAGAAGAAAGAAAGAAAAAGAAAGAAAAAGGAAAAAGGGAAAGAAAAAGAAAAGAAAAAAGGAAAAAGGGAAAAAAGAAAGATGACGGAAAAGAAATGAGGTCCAATCCTCACTTCCGGAATCTAAAAACTGATCCGCCGAAAACGATTTTAAAACCATGAAACGCCTAAAATAAATTAAACACCACATCAAATAAAATAAAATCAATTTAAAATACAATAATTTAAAATAAAAGAGCTAATATATTAATTAAATTAAAAACAACTCATTCAGTGAAAATATACGTAAAAACGGGATATCACAGTCATCAGGACGCCCCCACATTGCTTATAGTAAACCAGGCACAGAGAAGACGTGGACGTGGGCCAGCAAAGTGCACTGAATTTGAGAAATTGCGGAAGCATGGAAAGGTACTGTTGAAGATAAATAATGGAGAAACAACACCATGTTGTTCAAACACCAACATGTTTACAACATGGATAGTCAAACATCACTACGACATGAGTTATCCAAGATGGAGTGATGTACCCCAAGCACAAAAAGATGAGTTAATCGATTATGTTCGGGTAAGACATTTATACTTTCATGTTGATGGGTTGAAAGTGGTCATAGTATAATTTATGACATCACCTACATTTGTGGTGATCATGTAGGGTGATTTTGAATTTGATTGGGAATTGGAGAACCATCGATTGATAGTAACAAAACAACTTTGTAAGTGATTTAATGCATTCCACCATGAATTTCATAAGATATATTTATCATATGATAGCCACGAGGAAGCATTGGCTACTGGGACTAGTTTGGTCAGCCCCCTTGTTGGGTTAAGCTCTATGGTAGATGGGGTAGCGACGCCTTCAAGTTATGCATTCTGGATGTTCAATACAAACTAAACAAGTTGGTTAATAAGTCACGGTGTGATTGGATGAATGTTACTTTGTGTTGTTTTGCTTACATTTGATGGGTTTTTCATGGTAGAGAATATCAACTAAAATCAGGAGAATAGGAGGAGACTGGTAATTAACCACAAAGCAGGTTGTAAATTCTTCCCAACACAACACATTTCCCACTTTCATTCTCATATAATGGTAGCCACCCACTCCCCATCTTGTATAGCCTTTATTGGTTAGTCTAATATACTGGGATTAAGCTACCAATATCATTGTGGAAATATGTTGTGTTGATTGACTATATATTATATGTACACACATTCCACACACACGTAGAGGGTTGAATCGGTGAATTTGGTAGACTTCTTCAAGGAAACCCACTGGTCCAAGAAGAATGATAAATTTGTGACAACTGCCACCGAAAACGTTTATGTGAGTATATTCTAACATAACAAATATTTGCTAAACACAATGCTAGTTCTATTTATCTAATTGAATAAAAACATTGCATTATCAGCACATCAATGTAGTTAATCGGTTCATAATGTCGTATTGCAGAAGGATATGGTTGGAAAGCTAAATACTCTAGAACTAGAGCAATGAACTGACGAAGCAACAGGAGGTGTCTTAAGAGAGGTACTTGGTCATAGACCAGGTTATGCAAGAGGATTAGGAGAGATGGTAATCCCAGAGTCTATGAGACAACAGTCGTTGGCACGAGAGAAAGAGTACATAACTTTGATTGAAAAACATAAGAAAGAGGCTGAATCTTCCAAGAGTGAGATGGAGGCAACGAGGATAGAGATGCGGGTTCTGTTGGAGAGACAGAATGAAACCGGCTGGCTATTAAGGGCTTTCTTCGCTACTAACTTGTCCCTTAGTGAGTCTCTTCGAGAGAGTCAGTGAGCTGGTTTTTGTGAGAAGATATGGGAAGGTTTTTTGTGGCTCTTTGGGTGCATTTTTGGTTGTGAAGATGGTGGATTGACAATATATATATATCCAATGGGAGGCTATATGTATATGTTTTGAGGGAGCACGCTAGGTTGGGTAAAGTTATTTCTTGGCCCTTTGAGATATCCTTATATATATATATGATAATTACAGGCAGCCTACATGAGAGGATATTAAGCCGCACTGATAATATCAAACAGGTAAGTATCTAAGCCACCACTATCTTTATTGTTATAACCTATTGTAGTGGCATGCTTACATACTTTACTACTTGTTGTATGGGATAATTAATATCAAGTATGTAGGTGATATGAATGGGACGGTGTAACAACCTGCTCATTCTTTCTCTTATAATTACGAGCCTCGTTCTACGTGCCAAACTTTGATGACATGTTTTTAAAGATACTAAGTGGATTTTAAAGCAAGCCTAGTATTTTAAAGCTTATGAATATTTTAAATATCCTCTGAATATTTATACATGATATTTCCAGTATTATCGGACTAAGCTTGTGTTAAATAACACAATTATAATATTTTTGAAGAGCTCCAAAAATATTATAATTGTGAAAAATTATTTAATTTAAATGATTTTAGTTATTTAAAAATATTACAAGATTTAAAATATGTTGAAAACTCTAAATTAATTTACATGGTTATAGTTTCTTCAAGTAATTAACAAGGCTTCATCATTTTAATTAATGATGAAGGAATATTATTTTATGAACTTTAGTTTATAAAACAATATTCTATCTTAATTCTTCTTAGTATTTTAAATTAAATAAATGCTTACGCATTTTCAAATCAGTATTTAAACTTACTATTAGATCGTTTTGAAGATCCCAAGATGAAGGGCCTGGATTAAATAGTAAATACCCAAGCCCCTACCTTTTTTCCTCTCTCTCTCTCTCTCTCTCTCTCTCTCTCTCTCTCTCTCTCTCTCTCTCTCTCTCTCTCTCTCCAACTCGACGCACAGCCTCTCACTTTCCTCTCCATGGTCGTGCTTCTCTTCTCCCTAGCCCGACTCCACCACATGTTGTCCATGCTCACCGCTATCACCGGTGTGTCCCCCTTACCCTGGGGAACACTTCCTACCACCGGTGAGTCACACAGCAGCCCCCTCCCTTTTCTCCTTCACCTTTTATGAAATGGCTTTCTAATCCATTTCTCTCACCTTGTGCCGCTATACGCGGCCAACGGAGCGTCCAAACACCACAACCGACACCACCACCTCATGGGCTTCACCTCCATGGCCTCCTTTCCCTGTAACTCTCTCCCTCTCCGTTGCACCACCTCATACACACACATGAAGCCAACACACGAGCTCCTCCACTTGCATCACCGTGCATGTCTACCCACACCACCAACGGCCTCCCCTAACCACCACGACCTTCCCTAACAATTCCCATGCCCAGTCGAAATCCCCATTTCTCTCACTCTCCCCCCACTCTCTCACAGCTCTTCGATGACCCACAGCATAGATCCGTCGCCTCCAACCACCGTACAACCACCACATCGCCACCACAGCTCCACCAACAACCTCTTAAGCTCCTCCATGCTTGGCCATAGTCTCTAGCCTTCCACTTGCCTCACACGCACCCTCACTCTCTCGGGTGCACTGTTCACGGTGTGATGCCGCTGTGCTTCGCCGCTCACTTCCATTTTGAGACCACCACGAGCTTCCCCATGGCCACCCCTTCCAAGTCCACCAACCCACAAGCCCAAATAGCCATCATGCACGTTGGACAGCCATTGTACATGGCAGATCGTCATCTTACGCAGTTTAGTTACCACGTACGACTCTTCCGATGCCTTTGACCATGATAGGCAACGAGCAATGCACTGGTTATCCCATCGATGGTATAACCATCTATCGCTTGTTATTTATATTAAATGTTAGTTGATAGGTTGTGGACTATGGTATTAATATTGTGTAGTTTACTACATAGTTATGAAGTGAAGTGTGGTTGTGTAGTGAAGTGTTGGGCATAATTTTGTAGTTGTGATGCAATGTAATATTGTGAAGGGAGTACACATGAAGTGTATTCCATGTAGTGTTGCGATGCACCGTGTGGTATGCGCCATAGTGATGCGTGGCATAGTGTGGATGTAAGAGAGTTCACATAAAATGTATTATGTGCAGTGTCGCGATGCACCATATGGCATGTCAAGAAAAAAAGAATGGTTGCGTAGTTGAGAAGTGTAGAGCATACAGTATAGTATTGGGAACTGTGTAACGGTGTCCAGAAATAGTTGTGATGTGGCCTGTAATCCAAGGTAACAAGTGTCGCCTTGTAGTTGACTTATGTCTTAGAGTATATGTGAAGTGATGGGATAGCGTAAGAGTAGCGTATTGGAAGCATGGCAGGTGTTGTGACATAACTTGATATTTGTCTTGATCTACGTGACACGACAGAGATGTTGTGAATGGAGCCCTATCATGTCAAGTGTTGAGAAGAACTTGTAAAGGGTTGGGACGTAGGAAGGTCCTGCTGACCAGGTTTGAGTAGAAGTTGGTATCAAAGTATGGATCTTGGTTATAAAAGTGGACGTTCATTGGACTATAAGTTGATCTTAGGCGATAAAGGGTAAGGTGCATGTGCATCTAGTGAGACACGTGTACCGGACGGATTTACCATATATAATGGGTAATCTATCCTAAGCATGGTTGCACGATGTTTAAGCCTCAGAGTTGACTTAAAGTCATATGGCATATATGGATGGGAATGAGGATTGAGTATGGGCTAGGAAGCATGAAGGTGGTATTGGGTATGTTGTCTAGGACCGGGGTGCGTGACTTAGTTAGTCTGAGTCATACATCGAAATGTGGTTAATAGGAGAGTAAGACGAAGATCTTAGTGTCTTAACCCTAAGGTGAAATATGGAGGTAGTGACGGTAAATAGACCTCGAAGGTTTTAGCATAGTAAATAGCACGTAAGAACCCAGGGATGGATGGAGAGTGTTTCAAGTGAAGCGTAGTTTTATTTCTAGTATAGTTGCTTATGCATTAGATAGAGAATGATGTTAAAGTTTTGTGTATGCCTGTAGGTTGCCATCTGACACGCACATGAATGGACTGCATGAAATGAGTATCGCATGGAGTCCAAGTAAGTATTATGTTCATACTCTTCTAGAGTTTTCTAAATAAATAAAAAAGAAAACAAAATGTTTTTCCTTTACAAAACGACATGAAACACACTTTACGAAATAACGCTAAGTATAAGTTTTCAAGCATAAATATGTAACAGCCCCCCTTGGCAACCCCTTTTTATGCACCCAAAGTATTAAGTGTATGCATGTGAATGGATGGTATACGTGATAAGTATAGTATATATTTTCACGAAAGGAAATGCGAGGCTTAGGCCTCATGCTTTAGGCGATGCTTTAAACGACGCGAAGAAAATGTGTTAAAATGCCCCTATGAAAAATGATGCTTTAAAGGATGCATGAACTGATATTTTACATAATGCCATGAAAGATGATGTTCAAGCCCATGCTTTTTAAATGACTTTTACGAATGAATGGACTGAAAGAACTGTAAAGAATTGAAAGGACTAAAATGAATGAAAGGACTTAATGCTTTAATGTATGGAAATATGTAACGGCCATGAATGAATGGATAAGGGTACCGAAGGACTAGACTAGGCAGATTGCAATGCCGAGTAAGTAGTACTAATGGTGCACCCAATGCTGCACCCTAACGGAATCAGGTTCAAAATACTGTTAACCCTCACACACGGGGTGTAACAGTGTGGAATGGCCAATGAAAGTGATAAGAAGGAATGTATCAATGTTAAGAAATAATGCATGTATGCTAAGACTCTTTAAGAAATGAAAGCAGCGAGGCGTGAGGAACTCTTTTACGAACCCTTTTTAAAGAAAAACCACACCTTGCAACGTTTTAAAATGAAATGAATGTCTATGTATGATATGTATGGAGTGATGAATGCATGACTGAAAACCTATGTTGTTATATTTTAACTGTATGAAGTAATGCTTACGAGTCATCAACTCATTTTAGTTTTTATGTATGCCCTCCCAGGGACAAGATGAGCATGATTTGTCAGGACGGACAAGGCCCAAGGGGAAAAGCATGAAAGCTTAGGCATAACATTTTGTGCGAAAGACTTTAATTTATGAAATTTAATGTTTACCTTTGTAACTCTCTTTAAATTAAGAAACATGTTTTATTTATAAACATGGAATCTTTGTTTCCTAGCATGGAAGGAAAAGAAATTTGAAAAGGAATTGTAATTCCTGTCTATTTTCTTAAAATCATTTTCTAAATGACCCACCACAAGGAAGGGTGCTACAGATGAATCACCTTACGTAACTGCATTATACTAAACATGGATTTATGAATTTCTCTACACAATTTGGACTGTGTGATGAGCTGGAAACTAGTGTATAGGTGTTAAGTTTGACCAAAGTCATTAGCAAAAATTCATGGGAGGCCAGGCTGAAAGAAAGGGTGATGTCTTCATTCCTTGTATCAAATTGATGTATTCCAAGCATCCAAGACGTGAACTTGAGAAAATTTACTTTTAATAGGAAGACCTTAGTATTTAGGTTGACAAAATTTACACATACCACCAAATGGCTTAATAGACTATTATAGGATCTAGCACTTAATTGTCCAACTAGTGAGCTTATGAAGCAAGTGCATTATTATTGGGTGGGAAGGATATGGGTGATTATTTAATGGACTATTTTGTATATATGATATATAGCTTATGAAACAACACATATTTCATCAAAAAGGTATATTTTGAAAATATTGTGATCGTCTAAAATCATCTGTACTCCTCACGATGCTTCTGCTCACATCATAGGTATCTTCTGAGAATATTGTGGTTTCATTTTCATGGGGGTTTCAGAGTCTTGCTAATTTTGGTTTCAATATTGGTAATGTTTCTTACTTCATCTCCGGTATTCTTGTTCTTGTTACTTTACTTCATAGCACTTCTAATTTATGGGAGAACTGTGTGGTCCCATAAATTATATTATCAAATAAGATTATAAATTGATATCCTCATTGATCCAATAATGTGTTTCAACATTAGTAATCTTTTCTCTTGATTAGTAAACAAGAACTTTTGCTGAAGATATAGATAGGCAAAGCCTAGGTACACGGGACATATCTAAGAGTAGGCCTGTGCATGAAATCCATTGGGCCGATCCGCCGGCAAGAACCGGCTTGAGCCCACCCGACAATAGCCGGGTTCTTTGAATCCACGTCACTAGTGGGTTGAGCTAAGTATTATACGGTCGAAACTGATATACCGTCAATGCGTTTTGAACCAAGGCATACCTCTTCCCCTCGTTTCACAAACCCTAGCCACCAGTGTGACCACTCTGTCATCCATCGCCATTCGTCGTCGCCGTCGTCCATCGGCGTTCGTCGTCGCCGTCGTCTTCACCGTTCGTGGTCATTCAAGCCAGTGAGTCCCTCTATTTTCTCATTCGTGGTCGTGGTCTTCACTGAAAATATGATTTTCTCTTTCGTGTCTTCTGTTTTGATTCTTTGTGAAAATATGAAAATTGTGCTATTGTCCTTCGTGTCTTCTGTTTCTTTCTCTCTCGTTGTATTCTCTGACTATGTTAGGCTTCTTTTAGTGGATTAATTAGGTCTTTCAAGTACAGGGTCGATCTCACAAATAAATGAAAAAAAAGACTTGGAAATTTAGCTTTTGCTAATGAGTTTCTTGAAGAGCTTTCTTTCTTGCTTGTTAGCTTACCTCTTGATTTACTAGACGAAGAAACAGAGTTCATTACCTTTATGGTTGTGTAGCACTTTAATGGCCAAACTAATTCATTTGTGCCCAGAATTGTTTAAAAAAAAAAGGGAATGGGTAATGCCACTTTGAAGTTGAACAAGGTGGTGATCTGAATTTCCATTTTTTTCAAGTACAGGGTCGATCTCACAAATAAATGAAAAAAAAGACTTAGAAATTTAGCTTCTGCTAATGAGTTTCTTGAAGAGCTTTCTTTCTTACTTGTTAGCTTACCTCTTGATTTACTAGAAGAAGAAACATAGTTCATTACCTTTATGGTTGTGTAGCACTTTAATGGCCAAAATAATTCATTTCTGCCGATAAATGTTTAAAAAAAAGGGAATGGGTAATGCCACTTTGAAGTTGAACAAGGTGGTGATCTGAACAAGGTGGTGATCTTTTGATATCAAGGTAGGTAGCCAAAAGTTGTCAAACCCAAGTAAAGGTAAATACTTTTCTTGGGGTAAGAAGATGCTACAAGGTTGTAGAGAGATTGACAAGGACAATTCCTCACTTAAGGCTTAGCCATGGCCCATAGTCCCCTCGAGCAGTACCTTTATCCTGTGCCATCATTCGACCTTTAGACTTGAGAGCTTGGTCTTTTGAGTGTCCCCCACATCCATGACCCCCCCACCCACCTCGGACTCTTATGATAGTGGGAAGGTTCTCTCTAATCCTTTCTGTGATTAGTCATAATAAAAAGAACAAAACACATGTTGGAGGGAAGATTATGATCCTATGTCACTTGAATGGTCCTTATTTAGCACTTTTGAGCTCAAGTTTTGAAGATAGACACACACTCTTTTTCCATTTTTACTTCAAAAGTGTAATTGGAAAGTCCATCAAGAAGCTAGCTGGCTAGTAAACCCTTTTGTTTTTTACAAGTAGATGATATCATTTTCAGCCAATTGAAGAAAAAGGAATACTATAATTTTCAAGATACTATAATTTTCAGGAGCCATGACAAGAGGCAATATACAGTTTTTCTGGATTAGAATACTCGAATAAAAGAAAAGTGTGAAGTATTCGGGTTGAGTTCCATTATTGGAGACCACATAGAGGGAGATTGAATATACAGTATTTTTTTTTTGTGTGAGTTTCTGACATGGGACAATATTATATAGTGCATACATGCCTTTCATCTTGTTTGGTATATAATGAGACAATACCTACAACGTAACTTATAGTGCAGTGCATGATTTCTTCATGGTTCATGATTTCATTTTCACTCATTTGTATATGATTTGCATGAATTAAAAATTCTGATTTGATTTTTCCAATGTTAGTTTCTAAACCTTTGATATTGGATTTGTAGATTCACTTGCAAGATGGTGGATTAAAATGGAATGTACGGATGAGTGGAGGTTTTTGAATTATAAGGGATGCAGGGGAATTTTGTTGCTGCCTTCTCAACAAATTATGAAATTGGTTTTAATAGTTTGGTAGAGGTTTTAATGGTTTTAACAGTAATTGTATAAAACAATATGTTTATTTTGCAGTTTTTCTCTTGATAGTTTTGGTACTATGTTTTGCTCACTCCTTAGTAATGAAATGATATTCATTCGTATGGAAAAGAGACTAAACAGACAATGAACTCACATGCAACAATCCCAGGCAGAAAAACAAAAAAAAAAAAAAAAAAAAACCGATCCGTCCGTACAGACCCGCATGTGCGGACGGGTCGGGTCGGGTTGGCACGTTGTGACAACTGGATCGGTTCGTACTAGGCACGGATCCGACTTTTAATCATCGGGTTGCAAGCCTATCTAAGAGCACAATGATGGAGAAGTTTCAATATTAATACTACTTCAAGAAGACAAAAGGAGCTTCATATTATCTTTGGTTGTGTTTCAAAAATATCTTTACACCAAAACAAAGAGTAGGTTATTGGGAGTTTTTTACTCTGTACATGTGAAATATATTTGAGAAAGCTTTTTTGTTGTTGTCAAAAACCTCTAAATTTAGGGTAATAATCTATATCCAAATAGGGCCTTATCTTAAGCGGTACTGTTTGTATTCATCATTTGGATATAATTTAAAATATAATAGACATTAAAATGGAAAGGAGAAGAATGAGAATGAGACCAGGGAAACTTTGAACATGGAATACAAATCATAGATCTTTAGTTATTGAAAAATTACATTGCGATGAGATAAGAAAGATGTCATGCTAATTAAATAGAAAATTAAATATCTTGAATTAGATAAGGATAATTTCATGAGTTGAAAATATGTGAAGATAAAAGTTATGGGCTTAGGGTGGAGTTGTTGTTGTCATTGAAAGAATCATTGGATTGGAGCCTTCTTGGTGAAAAGCAAAGAGTTAATTTCCAAGATCAATATCCATTTTTTGACTGTAAAGAGTGTCAAAAAACCACAGAAAAATAATTTATCGTTTTCGTATTTGGATCTTCTTTTGCAAAAAAGAAAAGAACTTAACCCAACATAGAAAAGAACACAGAAAATAGAAAAGTATATTAGGACTTAGCTCTCTTTCGAAGGTTAGAAGCTAGAGACCAGATGACGAGGTGCTACCTCAAATTTATACCATCCAATATTTGTTTGACACGTGTATTTGTTAAGAAGTTTACAATAGAATTGTATATAGGAAATTAATCACATGTATGTAAGTCTCATTGATCTCCTCCATCCGTGGTCTCTCTCTCTCTCTCTCGCTCTCTCTCTCTCTCTCTCTTCTCAAGCAAAAAGCCAAACCATATATTTCCTTCATTGAAACCGAACCATAGATGCCGATGCCACCATGTCCAATTTAAACCAAATTGTGTCTAGGAAATTAATCCCATTAGGCTACAAACACATCTTGGTTGTTGCAAATTGGAATTATGATTGCGCAATCTTATATTTACAAAACACAGTTAAATCATTTCGCAAACTGTCCTCCAATCATATTAATACTGCAGAGACATTGTCTTCTATTCCGATTTGCTTATATAATTTCTCTATGATCTAATATTGGTAAATGCTAAGTACTATTGTCAGTTACATGAGGTTGATCATTTGTTTATGCTTTTATGATCTGCCAATATGTGTGTATATAGTCTGGAGCTTTTTAATTAGAACTTACCGCAAGTAGAGAATTGTTTAACCGTATATTTTACTCGGTGTAATGATGTTGGCGTATCCATACATTTCCAAATGATTACATATAATATGCAGAGGCCGTGAACCAAACATATAATATGTACATAATGTCCTTTTTCTATATTACATGATTGTTTCATATACTTATAGGAGTTTCCTGATCCAAACAGCTGGATCTTTGCCACAACACAGAAGGGGTTATCCACTTGTATAGTCGTATGGTTGCAGTGAAGTCGATGTTCCAGCCACCAAAGTTTTATCACAAAATGAATTGGGTTCCATAGCATCCGAACCTCCTCACCATTGATTGTTTATTGAGAGAATTTTTAAAGGAGAAAATATCCTACTTTATGCTTGTAAGATACATTAGCTGCTCCAATTTCTAGTACGTACTTCATTGCCTTCCATTAATGCACCATGCCAGTGTATAGATTACTAAAAGACTCGGTTAAATGTTGTATTGGATGATTGAAATTATATTATTACAAAATTCCCCAAGTATTGGATGAATGGAATTTTTGGTTTAGCATACATATTGTAAGTGAGTTGGAGCATAATTGAATTAGGTACCCTAAAAAAATCTCAATATGCGGAATGCAACAGTTTTTTTATAATTATAAGTTTATTCAGGTTGAAAGTAGCTAGTTGCAGCTTGTTTTATGCTATTATTTGCAGGGATTTTATAAATCGCTGCAAATAAGAAAACAAACTTTAGCATTTAAGAAAAGCACTGTAAATAAAGAACACCTATTTGTAGAGTTTAATAAAATTGCTGCAAATAATATTTTCTTATTTGTAGCAAAATTTATGATATTTGCGACGGTGTCCTACTGTTGAAAAACAATTTTCTCAACTATTATAGACAAACATGAAACCGAAATTGTGGTGATTTTTTTGGTATTTGCAGCGATCAAAATTTCTGGAAATGGATCAATATTTGCAGTGATTTTTGGATTCCGCTAGTGTTATTTATAAGTGAATAGACAAATGTAACTAACGTTTGGCACATTAAAAATCGCTGAGAAAGAATTGTTGCAATGATTTTAGGGGTCGATTGTGGCAATTTATAGTGTTAGGGGTCTATTGCGGCAATTTATAGGGTTAGGAAAGGTGAATTTTCTTGTAGTGAATCCAAATAGAAAAAATATTAATAAAAAAAAATCTAATAGCAAAAATATAAGAAAAATTTTACTTATCATCTTCACACCACACACCACATAATTTTTTTTACCAAATTTGTAGTGTATAGATGAGTAAAATAATTCAATTAGTTTAAAAGGAATAAAAACTAAAAAAATTAACAAAAAATATGGTGTGTGGGAATACTGAATAGCAAAACTCAAAAAATAATCATTCACAACCTGACAACTATTTTTGTAATAAATTTTCATAAAATTCAATATCAAACATTTTAGAAATTTTTTTTATTCAAACAACTTTTCATTCTATCTATTATTTTTAAAACACCTTAGAAAATACAGTTCAAACTATTTTTCAATAATTCTAAACAATGGGTAAAAATTTCATTACCAGACATGCAGGGGTGGAACCAAGAATTTTTTGTTGGGGCCAATAACATTAATATTTTTGCATGTAAATTCTTCTAGTCTATGATCTCTATATGAGTATATGCGCATTACTAAAGATCTATTCGAAGGCTTGAAGTGAAAAATCAATATTGTACTCGTTCAAAATTGATCAATTAACGAAAAAGCCATCAGTGTTCTACAAATCCATCATAAAAGCACAAGGATAAAATTAAGAAAATAAAAAATAAATTTTTTATGTTGGATCTAAGATTGATTGTTGTAAAGCATCTATAATATAAATAGGAATAACCATGAGAGATTTCTTTCCTTTACTCCTAATTGTTAATTCGGTGGTAACATGGATGTCACTAACAAAATCGATGAAAATAAACTAGCTAGTAAAAGACTTAAAAGGAAAAGTATAAAACAAATATGAAATATGGAGATTTTAAATTTACCAAATAGCTGGTTTTCTTGAAAATGTAACTATTTGTGTAGGTACCAAAGAAAAAGAATGCAAAAACTAGTAAGATACTAAAAAGTAGCCAAGAAAGTTTATTGCCTATTATGAGATGTGAAAAAAGGGTAAAAGAATGGACAATACTCGTCACGTTAAATAAAGCTGGCTAGCTTGGTGCATCAGTCTCAAACGTCTGGACTCTGAACGGCCCATAAGAAACGAGCATAAAAAAGGATGGTCATAAATACCTTCTTGAGTATAGATTGAGTTGTAATGCACCTCAGCCCAAAAACTCAAGAAAATCACTGCACAACACAAGCATTGCGTAAAGATTATTGACCGTATAATATAAAATTTAAATGCCACAAAACTGAATTAAATATCAAAAGCCAAAAAATTAAAGGAATTGTAAACCAACAAAACAGAAATTTCTATACTTTACTGATACGATCGTGACAACAGGAAATTAAAATAATAAAAATTGTTGATATAAATTATACACCAGTTTGGCACAATTTCCACAATTAACTTTTCATAATTCCCCTATGAGATATCCATGGACAGCCAGTAAATTTACCACTAGTGGCAACAGTTTTAAAAATACAAAGCAACTTGAGCAGGAAATATAAGTAGATCACACACATAAAATTAGGCAAAGGTTCAAAAGTATTACCAAAAAAAGTGTAATGTGAGGGAAAAAGAAGTAGAGGGAAATGGGGAAATATTTTTAACAAACATATAAAATTGGAAACCAGGAATTGAAGAACTTGCTGCAAGTAGAATGAACAGAAAATTCTTTGTCAAAACACCGTGAGTCCAGAAGACCAAAAGCAATCAATGCTCATAACAAAAATTAGCGAGACTCGGATTTTACCTCGATTTGGCTTCTGAAAATTTGAAAGAATTTCTATGCAACAAGTATCCTTAAACGATGTAATAAGAAAAATGTTCACACCAAACTGCAACAAAAAATTCAGAAGTATTAGCCATGGATGAAATGCACGTATATGGACTAATAACTCTATAATAGCGATCTTTGGAAGGTAAAGTCCAGAAGTAAAAACAGTGGGTTGAAAAGGAAGTTGGTGAAAGAGTGGCCAGGAGTTCGGAAAAACAATAGAGCCAGAGACAATTTAGTGACAAGCGAAAATTTCTCAGCTGCAGGATACAAATAGAAAAACCAGTCGAACCACCGAAGTTGTACTTTCAAGCTACAATATAACTTCACTCTGTTCGTAATAAATTAACATAATTACCATAAACCGAGGTCATAGGACATAAATACCTATATATAAACTTTGAACAAACCAAATAATGATGGGACCTCCGGTCGTTCATAGACTATCAAAGAAATCAAAATCTGACACAGTTCAAAGAGAAGGAAAATGATCATCAGAAACCATACTGAATCTGCAGCTGCTTGCAATGTGACATGATCACCCCACTCACCGCTCCAAGTACAATTAAAATGAAACTGTAACATCAGCAGATTCTTAGTCTAAAAACAATTATGAGAGAGCAAGATGGGTAAAAAGTTCAATTAGTACTCGGACATCTTCTCTGAATAATCACCATATTCCATGGGAACATATCCCCCATAAATCGCTGGATGAGACCTAAGCTGATCATGATAATAAACCATAAAAGTAAATGACACATCAAGATACATATGAGCTCTAAGAAATTCAATTGAATCAAGAAAAAGTAGCTATTCCATAAAAACAAACCTGATTCACAACTTGCTGCCTTACAAATTGGTGGAACTGGGAAAACAAATCATTAAAAAGCAAGTGTTATTGAAAAAATATTACAACCAAAGCATGGTATATAAATTACAAACTCCTAGATCCCTACGAGAATTGTTAGGTGTTGTGCCTCTAGCCTGTCCGAAAATCACACAAAACAATTTTAAAGTGGTTCAACAAATTGCTTACGTCCACTGGAGCCTCTTTTATAGAATTTGTACAAGATTTATGAAAATTTACAAATTCTCAATTCTCTCACGTCCCTCTTTCTCTTTCTTTTCTCTTCTCCCCATTGCCTTCTCTGTAGATCAGAACTCTCCTATTTATAGGAGGAGTTCTCCTCAACAGGTTGCTAAATTCAGTGCAGCAAATTGCTGCTAAAATTATGAGAGGCGCCTAATAAAAATAAAGCACCGAACGGTGCCTAACAAAACAATGCACCTTACGGTGCATGTGCAAAACATGGCCACTTGGGTGGCTTTCAACAATCACCCCCTCCACCCAAGTGTGCCATACCAGTCTGTTTGCAAATTGATTCATTCTTCAAATGAATGCACCTCTTTCTTTGACATGAGAGACTTCTGCTATCGAATATGCTCCATTGCACCCGAAGGTGCTCAGCAGTGTACAATACTGATCAAGTCCAAACAGTGTTGGAACTTGATACCTGTGACGACTTTCGTCAACATATCTGCTGGATTATCTTCAGTGCCAATCTTCTGAAGTTTGATGTCATTTTCTTCTAATATTTCACGTACAAAGTGAAATCGGACATCTATATGTTTTGTTCGAGAGTGATAAACCCGATTCTTGGCCAAATGGATTGCACTTTGACTGTCACAGTAAACGGTAACCTCTTGCTGCTCAAAGCCCAAATCTGTTACCAATCCCTGTAACCAAATGGCTTCTTTCACAGCTTCTGTTACAGCCATGTATTCAGCCTCAGTTGATGATAGTGCAATTGTTGACTACAAAGTTGATCGCCAACTAACTGGTCCTCCAGCCATAGTGAACACATAACCAGTTATCGATCGGCGTTTGTCAAGATCACTTGCATAGTCTGAGTCAACATATCCAGTTACTAGAATATCTTCACTCTTCTCGAACCTCAGACCAACATCTACGGTCCCAGCAATATATCGTAGAATCCACTTAGCCTCATGCCAATGAACCTTTCCAGGATTATGCATATAGTGACTAACTAAGCTAACGGCCTGGGAGATATCAGGTCGTGTACACACCATGGCATATATTAAGCTTCTAACAACACTTGCATATGGGACATTCCTCATGTAGTCCCGCTCTTCATCAGTTTTAGGAGACTGCCATGCACTGAGCTTGAAATATGAGGCCATAGGAGTACTCACCGACTTCGTCTTCGAGTCGATGTTCAAGCGTTGCAGTATTCTCTTCAGATACTGCTTCTGAGTAAGGTGAACTGTACCTTTCACCGTATCTCTGCTGATCTCTATCCCCAGTATTCTTCGTGCTTCTCCTAGATCTTTCATTTCAAACTCATTACTTAACTGAGTTTTTAAACGATATATCTCCCCCTTACTTTTACATGCAATTAACATATTATCTACATATAAAAGCAAATAAATGAAAGATCCATCTGCAAGTTTTCTGAAATATACACAATGATCGTATTGGCAACGAGTGTATTTTAGATCCATCATAAAGCGGTCAAACCGCTTATACCATTGCCGAGGTGACTGCTTCAAGCCATAGAGAGACTTCTTCAGATTGCATACCTAATTTTCTTTGCCAGCTTCTTTGAATCCTTCTGGTTGAGACAGATAAATCTCCTCTTCCAAATCACCATGTAAGAAAGTTGTCTTCACATCAAGCTGTGCTAACTCAAAATCATATTGTGCAACCAAAGCTAGCAATATCCGAATGGATGAATGCTTCACAACAGGAGAGAATACTTCACTGTAGTCAATTCCCTCTGTCTGAGCATAGCCCTTGGCTACCAACCTAGCTTTGTATCGCACTCCATTTTTAGCAGCTTGATCATCTTTCTGATTGAAGATCCACTTACAACCAATTACCTTCTTTCCTTTTGGAAGAGGCACAAGCTCCCAAGTCTGGTTCTGGTGAAGAGACTGCATCTCTTCATTCATTGCCTTTGTCCATTCAACTTGTTCACTGGACTGTACGGCTTCTCTATAAGTGGTTGGGATCTCACCCCCTTCAGCTGGTAATGCATATGTCACATAGTCTGCATAACGTGTTGGTACACGTTTCTCTCGTCTCGGTCTGTTGGTTGCTATTGATTCGGGTTGACATGGAGGTACTGTGACTGGATTATCAGTCTCATCTTGTCCATGCTTTTCCAACTTCTTTGAAGTAATAAACTCCACATTCTGTGAATCATCTGATGTTTCGCCATCACTGCTGTCTTCACTGGAATCTTTATGCTTATGTGACTTAAGCATCTCAGATTTGTTGAATGTAACATCTCTACTGATGATTACCTTTTTGGACTCTATGCACCAGAGTCTATACCCTTTTACACCGGTACTAAAGTCCAAGAATTTTGCTTTCTTGGCTCTAGGATTAAGCTTACTTTCTTTAGCATGATAGTAAGTAGGACATCCGAAAATGTGTAAAGAGTCATAATCAGTAGCATGTGTATCTCTCCACATTTCAGTGGGTGTCTTTCTGTCATTGGCAGCTACGAGTAGTCGGTTGATGAGATGGCAGACATATGTCACAGCTTCAGCTCAAAATTTCTTACTGAGTCTAGCATTCAGCAACATACATCGCACTTTCTCTAATAAAGTATGATTCATTCCTTCTGCCACACCGTTCTGCTGCGATGTACCTCGTACTGTGAAGTGTCTGACAATTTCCTCTCTCCGGCATACTTCCATGAAGGGGTCTGAAGTGTACTCACCTCCATTATTAGATCTGAGCCGCTTGATCTTCCTGCCGATTTGAGTCTCAACCATTTTCTTCCAATCAAGGAAGATTTTCAGCACTTCATCTTTATTCTTCATCGTATACACCCACACACGACGAGAATAATCATCAACAAAAGTTACAAACCAATGTTTACCTCCCAAAGATGCATTTTGGGTAGGTCCCCAAACATCGGAGTGCACATAGTTAAGTATTCCTTGTGTATTGTGTACTGCGGTTCCAAACTTGATCCGCCTCTGCTTCCCCAATACACAGTGCTCACAGAAAGACAGTTTACCTGTCTTGGCACCTTTGAGTAAGCCTTGCTTCACCAGTGTTTGCAAAACTTTTTCTCCTGCGTGTCCCATACGCATATGCCAAAGACTGGTGTTGTCGGCATCAGTCTCATCTAGCTTCTCACAGCCTGTGGAAGCTCTTCCATCAACAGTACTTCCCTACAAGAAGTACAAGTTTCCTTGCCTTAAACCCTTCATTGCCACCTGAACTCCCATTAGTACTTTGAGAGTTCCGTCTTCAATGGCGATTATGAATCCCTTTGAATCCAGAGATCCCAGTGAGATGAGATTCTTCCGCAAGTCCGGAACATACCGAACTTCTGTTAAAGTCTTGACGCTGCCATCGTGCAGCTTTAACCGAATGCTACCTATTCCCTGTGTCTTACAGGCACTGTCATTGCCCATAAGTACTGCTCCACCCTCGATTTTCGTGAAGTCAGTAAACCAGTCCCAATTGAAACACATATGATAGGTACATCCGGAATCCATAATCCATTCATCAGAATGACAAATGGATGATGAACTTATCAACGAAAAATCTGAATCATCATCTCTGTCCACGACATTGGCTGTTGAGGGTTGATTCTGCTGTTGTCCCTTTCGGTTTGGACAATCCTTCCTCCAGTGTCCTTTGTTGTGACAAAAGGAACATTCGTCTCTGGCGAGTTTTCTGCCGACTGATGAACCACGTGATATGGTTCGGGTTTTCGATTGAAAACCGTTCTTCTTTCTGGGATACCTT
This sequence comes from Carya illinoinensis, assembly GCF_018687715.1. Classification (NCBI taxonomy): domain Eukaryota; kingdom Viridiplantae; phylum Streptophyta; class Magnoliopsida; order Fagales; family Juglandaceae; genus Carya; species Carya illinoinensis. Next base: position 30,181,285 of record NC_056761.1, read on the forward strand.
GACTGTGGTCTCCCTCTTGCTGTTAAAGCTTCACTTGATGTATCTTGTTGTACCTGCTTATCCTTTTTCTGGTACTCATTGCTAATTAAAGAACTAGATACATCGTCAAAACTAATACTTTCCTTCCCATACAGTAGAGTAGTAATTAAATGCTCATATGTATCGGGCAAGGAATTTAACAAAAGTAAAGCTTTATCTTCATCATCGATTTCAACATCTAAGTTTAACAAATCAACAAGAATTTGGTTGTAACTATTCAGATGTTTAGACATAGAAATACCTTCACGAAATTGGAATCTGAAGAGCTTCTTCTTCATGAACTTATCCTCCAATTTCTGCCAAAGTACCCTAGCATTTGTCTCTCTCATGACAAAATACTTTTGTTCTTTGGTAAGGCATAATCGGATTGTACTACAAGCTTGAGTATTAAGCTTCTTCTAACCCTGATTAGTCATATCATCTGGCTTTCCTCCCAACGCAATATCCAACTCTTGTTGGATCAATACGTCCATGACTTCACACTGCCACATGCCAAAGTTGCTTGTTCCATCTAACTTTTCAACTTCAAACTTGGCATTTGACACAGTGGACCGACGTCCTGAGCTACTAGCATGTTCAGAGCTCCTATCTCTTCCAGATCCTTTCATTTGAATTTAAAAAATTTAGACTCAAAATTTCAAAATTCTAACCGTACGGATGAGTCCGAAACGATTCAAATAGTAGAAAAGCACTATTTGATTGCTGAAATCGGACTCCAAATGGCTTAAATCAAGCCGAAAATGGATCTGAAAAATGGATGGTTCTGATCTGTCTGGCGTGTGGGATGCACGTGCTGCACAGTGCGAGTTGGCAGTGAGTTGGCGTGTGGATTACACGCGCTACAGTACCTTGTGCGCGTGGGGGAGAGTGAGGTGCGTGTAGTACACACGCCGAACCTCTGTAGGGCGCGTGGGGGTGTGTGAGGCGCATGTCTGTCATGCATCTTCAACCTCTGGAGTGCGTGGGGGAGCGTGTGGCTCAGTCATCTTCAACCTCCGATGCGCATGGGCGCGCGTGAATGACAGCAGATGCACTCGCTGACCTTCTAGGGGCGCGTGTGGGCTCCTCCGACCTCCGTTTTTTATTCCGTTTACGGCAACGGATTTGTCTCGACGCGAGGAACACCCTAGAGTTGTCAAAATTTGATTTTGAGCAACTTGAATTTTTGGACAGCTTGAACCAGATCTCTGATACCAATTGTTGTGCCTCTAGCCTGTCCGAAAATCACACAAAACAATTTTAAAGTGGTTCAGCAAATTGCTTACGTCCACTGGAGCCTCTTTTATAGAATTTGTACAAGATTTATGAAAATTTACAAATTCTCAATTCTCTCACGTCCCTCTTTCTCTTTCTTTTCTCTTCTCCCCACTGCCTTCTCTGCAGATCAGAACTCTCCTATTTATAGGAGGAGTTCTCCTCAACAGGTTGCTAAATTCAGTGCAGCAAATTGCTTCTAAAATTATGGGAGGCGCCTGATAAAAATAAAGCACCGAATGGTGCCTAACAAAACAATGCACCTTACGATGCATGTGCAAAACATGGCCACTTGGGTGGCTTTCAACATTAGGATGCTTAAGGATAAGGATAAACTAACCTGACAATTACCATCTCCTTGAACCTTGTGCTCTACAAAGTCGTACATTTGCAATCTGAGTACAAAGAACAAAGCAGCAACAACTATCAAGCCGCTGAGAGGAGAAAAACTATCAAGCTTTACTCTAAAACAAATAAACAGCAGACCTGAAGGGAGAGAGAGAGAGAGAGAGAGAGAGAGAGAGAGAGAGAGAGAGAGAGAGAGAGAGAGAGAGAGAGAGAGAGGATTATCTGCCAAGAGAGAGAGGCAATGGCAAGAAAGATTATAAATTTAAAAAGAAAAGACTACACTTGGGAAATACCTGTCCAAAAGCCTCTGATGATCTGAAATTACTTCATCAATTGAAGGGATTTCTCCATTAATTCTAGGAACATGCTGTTAAACATCAAGAAAGTTAAGTGTGACACCTACCACACTTATACATCCATCATAAAGTTTCCAACTCTTGAAAACTATAAAATAATTTAAGACCTAATTTGCAATCAAAGTACATATCAATACTCATCAAGTTTTTGCTGAGTAAAAACAAATTTTTATAAGAGACAGAACTCAAAACCTCTTGATGCATCTAAATGTCTAGGCTCAACAGGTAAGCAATGGAGTTGAGACATAGGTAGTTCTTAGATTATAAGCTTACAAGATGGCTTACCAATCAGGCAAGAAAAAACACAAAGGGTAGCTATATCTAATTAACAAAGTTTAAGTTTTCAACATAAAATAGATTATCTAAAGTATGATAAGTGGAAACTATATTAATCGCCAGCCCTAAATTCTAGACCAACACATTCGGTTTTAGTATGGAATATTAAAAGCTTGGGGAATATGCAGGATGCAAGGGATCTTCTGTGCCCATGAAAACCCCCTTGGGGGCCATTTACAAAGTGAGATCTACATGGGATTGTGTGATTGCAAAGATTGAGAGTAGGTTGGTAGGCTGGAAAAGGACTTATTTGTCATAAGGAAGAAGAATCACATTAATTAAGAGCACTCTTTCTAACCTACTAACATACTTTTTATCTTATTTCCCGTACCCACAGGTGTAGCTATCAGATAGAGAAGATTTTTCGGGCTTTCCTATTGGGTGAAACTGGGAAGGAGGCCGAGTTCCAGCTAGTTCATTGGGATAGGGCTTACTCCCTGATTTTAAGATGAGGATCGGGGCTTCATAAGTTGAGCTTTTCTAATGAGGCACTTCTTGGGAAGTGGTTATGGTGGTACCATCAAGAAGTGGAATCACTGTAGAGTGCTATTATAGATTCCAAATATGAGAGTGCTTGGGGAGTTGGTATTCTAATGAAATGAGAGATGCACATGGCGTGGGGTTGAGGAAAAATATTAGGAATCGTTGCTGGATTTGCTAGGCATTTTAGATTAATGATTGGTGAAGGCTCCGGAATCAGAATTTGGCATGATCCTTGTTTTGGTGATAAGGCTCTCAAGATTTATTTTCATGCCCTTTTTGTGGATTGCATATGATCAAGAGGGTTGGTAGATCTTTTTGACAATACTAGTGGTTCTTTTTAGTGAAATATTCGTTCTCTTGGAGCTGCCCATGATTGGGAAATTGTCACTATCTGTGAATTTTGTAGCTTGCTACACACTTTGAGCATTGGTAGTGTTGAGGTTAACAGGATGCTCTGAATTCATTCTAAGAAGTTTACTATTTGATCCAAGTATAAGATTTGGCAATTCAGAATCACATTACATTTTCTTAGAAGCACATTTGGAAGAGTAAGGTGCCTTTCAACGTTGCTTTCTTTGGTTGGACTGCTTCCCTTGGAAAAATCCTAACCATTGACAATCTAAGAAGGCGTGGTGCTCTATATGTGTGAAAAATGTGGTGAATTTGTAGATCATTTACTTCTTCATTGTGAGGTGGCTAAGGCATTATGAGATAAGATTTTTAGCCGGATCAAACTTGCATGGGTGATGCCCAGGAGGGTGGTGCATCTTCTTACTTGTTGGAAGGGCCTTCCGGGTAACCCCCAAATTGCTATAGCATGTAAAATGATCTCCTTATGTCTCATCTGGTCCATTTGGCTCAGAAAGGATGACTGGAGCTTTGAAGACCGGGAACGCTCTTTGGATGATCTTAAATGTTTCTTTTTCCATCTTTTGTTTGTATAGGCTTCTGCTGTACGTTGGGATTAGTTTTCTTGATTTTCTTTCAACTATTTCTAGCCCATAACTTGTAACTATGTGTTCTCTTTTGTGTATCTCCTATGTACTTGTCTACACCTATTTACTTATTCTAATAAAATTTATTTTACTTATAAAAGAAAGTACAAATTGACAAAGTTATTGTTATCCAATTGATACATGAAATGGTTAAAAATAAGAAATATTGGAGTATCTTGAGCTTAAACTATCACAGCAAGCTTGTATTAGAATAATCATGGAGAGTTATTAAATTGACCAAAAATCAACAATGCTCAATAAGTGAAAAAAGATTAAAAAAAAAAAATAGAATAAAAAATAGAGATATGAAATATCTTCATTATATTTCTTTAATCGCTACAAATTGATAGCATGTGATGTTTAGTAAACTTACAGGGATGGGGATCATTTGATACAGTCTCGTGCCTATTTCACTGCCTATTTCACCATCAAGTGCAAATTCATTAGTTAGATCCGAACAATAAGAATACCCTTTTGTATCACTCTGGCTAGGATGAGAAGTTGAAGGCTCTGCATCATCCGCTTCTTCATGGCCGTAATTATGGTCTGCACATTGTAACAAGGTTATCAAGATAACTAATATATGAAAGCTGATGACTGCCAAGCATATCCATAAAGCAGCTTAACCCAATACCTGAATAGTAGTAGTTCATTGATGGACTGTGCCAATCATGTCCAAGATTTGATGCTTGATAGTGCTCTTAGCCAAAATTTGACTAGGCATTGGCATTTAGCTAAGCTAATGTCAGTGATCTTAGGAGGTGAAAAAGACATGCATATGCAAGGGTTTTCTTACCCTTTTCAGAGGGGTGAGCAGTCCTATTTTGAGAAGAAGTAGGAATAAGCAGTACTATTTTTCGAACATTAGCAAGAGAGCCTTGTGCAGTTTTATGTTCCATTAGAAGGGAAATGAGATCTTTCTTCAATATAGCCTAGGCCACTCTTCTTACCAGATGACTTTCCTAGACTCGAGTTTATCAAGTTTTTATGTTCCATTAGAGAATTCTTGAAGCTTTATGCTTGACAAGGTTAATTCATTTTCTAGAATTTTGACTTTTTCTTCAAGAGACATATTTCTTGTTAGCAATCGATGTGGCTATACCCATGGGTTCATCTAGTTTGTCTTGAAGACAATCCTTTCCAATTTTACAGAGTTATAACTTCTCAAGACTTTCTTTATTGAGTTTCCTCAATTTCAAACACTCCTTATAAAGCTTCTCATAAACTTCCAGCAATTTGTTTTTATACCTGGATTCATTTCCTGATACACTCTAATGATCAGATACATTTTCACTATTGTGACTTTCTCCACCAATAGAAGAGGCAAAATCCATATAATTGATATTTTCTTACAATGAAGAATTCTCATATGAGTCACTTGACTCAGACTCACTATCACTCAATGAAGCAGCCATTGCTTTTTCTTTGGCCTTTTGTAATTACCATACAGCTCAATGCAAATATGTCCAGAACCATGACATTCATAGCACTGTATGTTTGACGGTACCCTGTTATTGGTAGCTCTAGTGTCTTTCTTAAAACTCCTTTTCCTGTTGGATGAACTAGAACTTCCTTTCAATTTTTCAAAATATTTTTGTTCTTTCCCGAGTTCTTGCCATTTATAGACACAAACAATTTCCTAAATTTTTTTTGTGTAGAACACTATTTCTTATCACTCATGATTTACTCATAAGATTATTCCTCTAAGTCTTTTCTATTTGTATTGTGAGAAATGGACTTGTTTTTCTTTTGACAAGGAAAAGTATATTTATAGGTTTGAAAAGGTCCTACCAACTCTTCAATCCTCATGTTATCCAGGTCTTTGCTCTCTTCTATTGTAGTGACTTTAGGACGAAGTCTCTCTGATAGAGATCTAAGAACCTTTCTCACAATTCTATTTTCAGGAATTTTGTCACCTAGATTGAAACTTGAATTGACAATGGCATTCAGCTTGGCATAGAACTGGCCTAACGTTTCATCATCTTTCATTCTCAATTTTTCAAAACTAGTGGTCAATATTTGGAGTTTGGAATTTTTAATAGACATAATACCTTCATGGATAATTTCAAGATTATCCCATGCCTCCTTACCTATTTCACACGTGGAGATTCATTCACTTGAACTCCTCAGGTAAAACGGCCATGAAAATTGCATGCCTTTGCTATTCCATTTACAAGCATTTATTTTATTTTTTGTCCAATCATCAATACTTTTTGGAATCTTAGCTCCATCAACAATTGTGACATGCTGTTTCCATCCTCTTACAACATTTAACCATATTCATTCATCTATGGATTTTAGGAAAGTTCTCATTCAAACTTTCCAGTGGGCATAATTAGTGCCCTTAAAGTATGGTGGTGATGCAAGTGATTGGAACCTATCCATTTAACCAATTAATGCTGGATCACACTCAGGAACTAAATCCTAGCAGATTGAACCCGCTATGATACCAATTGAAAAATCAATCATTCTAATACAATACAACACCTAGAGGGGAGGTGAATATATATTTTACAATTTTAGTGGACTATTTAAAACTTTTCTCTATCAATCAATGAAACAATCCATAGAAGCATTATCAATAAAATTATTCGTTAATGAAGTGAAAACTTATTTGAAAAACATTTTCAAAACCAAAAACCACTTCAAGTTAAGTCATCCGCTAAAATTCACTATAGAAATTTAGTTTGTCACAACTAATTTAGAAACACTCACAAGATCCTTGTAGTAGCTAAATCTGGTTTGTAACACAATGAGAGACCCACTCAATCTCTACACACATGCAGCTCTGGACCTCTGGCCTTTCTATAGTTTCACCACGAGAGCCTCTCGATCTTTATGTCACTAGCAGCTCTGGAATCCCTTCCGACCAAAGAACAAATCCACACCAATGAACTCAGCGGTACTTGATCTTATGTACAATAAGATGGAGATATAATTTTCATGAAAAAATTTTCCTTGCATGTGAAATCGTATTTCTCTCTCAAGAGATCTCAGTTCAAGGGTGCTCTACTCTATATCTCCACCCCATAAATGAGTTGCAACTTTCCTTTTATAACACACTAGAAATGAGCCTGGGGTATGGGGCATAACCCTAGCATTTCTGAACATTTGCTGCAGCAGGGTGTAGAGCAAGTGTCGAGAGGTATTGTTTTCAATCATCCCTTAAGCCATGAGTCGAGCTAACTACCTATCTAGATTTCCACTCAAGAGACATGTGAGCAAGTCTCGAGTGTACTCTCTGTATGAGTTTTATTCGAGCAACTCATCGAGCACACGTCGACCGAACTTTATGTCTGACATTCTCTCGAGTCACTGATGAGTGAATTTCGAGCTTATGTCAATTCCTTGTCTTTTTGTAAGTTTTCTTTAGCCAATTATCACTCAATAAGTTACAACACAATTTAACTAAGTTTTTCACATGAATATGCCTACACACTAATTTTACATTAACAAATCTGATCTAAAGAAACTTAACCAATTAATTAGTTTCAACAACATCTAAAGAATCCTAATTAAAATGATACCCATAAGTTTCCTTACTTGATAACAAATGATTAATATACAAAAATCAATCATTTTCGAATGACTAAATATCATAGAAAAAGATCATGAAGAGAGAATAATATAAAGACTGGATAATATTTTAGAAAGTACTACAGTTTGTTGTCTTCTTTTTAGGATAAAAAATTACAGAATGTTAATCATTTTAGTTTGATGCCTGCAAAAGCGCTAATTAAAGGATAAATTCTGTTCCTAACTTCGCCGCTCTGCCAAAGGATAAAGGCTTTCGCATATGATAATTACAAACAAAAAGAAAGCTCACCTTGAGAATAATCATAGCCAATTAACGACCAAAGCAATGTACCATTGCGTATTAATGTTCCTTCCCAAATTATGTAACTTTTCATTTGAAAATGCCGGAAAGCTTTTATAAGATGAGAAATAATATTTAAAGCTTTTGGACGTGCAATGCTTGCTAGCTAATTGTTTTAATTTGTTTTGTTTGTTTTTGTTTTGTTTTTTTTTTTTTTTTGAGAAAAAACAGATCAATCTGGAATTTTTTTATAAAACTAATTTCTTAATGACAGATCCTATTTTTTTTTAAAAAAAAAGTACAAAGACTACACCTTAAAATTATATCCAATATTATTCTTGTAAGATATATATACTCAAACAAGCTCGTCATAGGTTTTAATTAGTACATTAATTGTGGATTATATTTCTCGAATAATATTATTCTAATCTTTTATTTTGATATATTGTGTCAATTGACAATATATTTTATATGCCACATGAATTATATAATGAAAAATAATAAAAGTTAAATTGAAAACATCATTTCTCTTTTTAATATATTGATTATTGATATAAAATATTATGTCTGATCCATCGGTCCTGAATTTTCAGCCATGCCCCTTGATTTTGCCCCAATCCAAAATGTTCCTCCCCAAACCCCCTTGTATATAAATTATGCTTACCTTACACCCATATTTTGTAAGCTGAGCTTGCACTCATTTTGGAATATAATTTCATGTTCATTTTTGCTTCTTGCAGATCGATGATGAAATCGGGAATCCCAGCCTTTCAAGGACGACTAGGTATATAACAAATTAAGCAATTTCTGCTTGTAAGTGTCCTCACTAGGTACCTGAATTAATTAGGTAGGACTTGATTTGTTTCACAAAGCAGTAGGCTGTAGGATGAGAATTCATGCTTAAACATGCACATTTATCACATATTATATGATGTGTTTTTGTCATTTTATTTATCAATATAATCAGTTTTAGATAACCAAAACTCTCTATGATTTGCTCTAGCTAATTACTATCAATCTCATCTTAATCAAGAATCTTATAAATGAGTAATGCTAGATATAGTTTAAAAATGAGTAAAGACATTTTAGAACTGCAAATATAAGTTTTTCCTTATCTAATTAACCATGTGTTCATAGAACATCTGCCCTATTTTATTCCAGGTTAGGACCTTTCATTGATTACCTATATATATACACATATATAATTTTAATGGTATATGGAATTTACAACCAATTAGCGAAAACTAATGGATCCGAATTAATGACAACCTACCTTTAAAAAAAAATAAAAAATTTAAATAAATAAATTAATGACAACCTTAATTACTGAGTTTCTATTCAATGCTTATCATGATAGCTACTCGTTCTTTCTTTTTTATGGCATTTCATTTAATTTGTTGTAATATGCAATTCTATGTGGAAATTATGATCCCACAATTTTTATGTGTTAAAATATAAACAAAATATGTTTTTTTTATTAATTCTAATTTTTATTCTTCATTACTTGCTTGTAGTTTAATTTCCACAGGTGGAAATGGTACGTTATTTTTCCGGTGGCGCGGAGCACCGCTTTGCTTATTATGACCAGCCTCGGCCTGAATATGTAAGACCATTGGCCTAACCCCTCCACCTTACTTAAGGGCTCCAAAATTATAAATGAGGTTTTTTTTTTTTTTTTTTGAAAAAATAAAAACCATTTCATTAAATAAATTTTTAAATAAATTTTATATTTTTTAATATGTGCAATGCCCCATAATACTAAATTTAATATTTAATACAATGAATTATTTATATTTTAAATAATTTTTTAAGATCTTCTTAAATTGAGGTATTAAATAAAATCTCATTTTATTGAAAATTGTTAAAATATTTCATATATTAATTTATATTTTATTATATTATAATTATAAATAACTAACTTAAATTTCGCTTCAAATCTTAATTTGTATTGGGCCACCTCTGCATTTACCTTGTGGAGCGAGCATATATAAACTCTTTTTCAATATATCTAATCATCTATTGTCTGCTATTCTTCTTCCTTTTCTATTTTTTTAAGTAACAAAGTAGTACTGCTATGTAAATGTTTATGCTATTCATAAAACCAAACATCACAAAGATAAATAAGTCCAAATAGCTTGGAAAATAGAATATGGGATTGAATCCCACCAAAGTACTATATTCTCTAGATTCCATGCGAATCTAGCCAAAGCATGAGTTACACCATTTGCTTCACAACGCTTTTGTTGCACTGTCCAACTTGCATGCCCATCGAGCAGACTTTTGATTTCTTGAATCAACCTTTCCTACAAAATTGAAGAGAAACCTTCCTTTAAAATTTTAGAATGAGCAAACTTTTTACATTTTAAAAAAGGAAAAATATAGTTGCAAGCATAGTTGTGCACTAATCTATGCACCAATATGATGTGATTGGTCAAAAAGTACATTTTATTAAAAACAGTATTAATTTAAATTTTAAGTATGAATAAATCAGTATTGGTATACAGATTAGTATGCAACTGTACTTTTACGTAGCAAAACTCTTTAAAAAAATGATAAATTTGAGATCTATATTAAAAAATTATTATTATTAATAATAACCTCACTGTATTTAACATTTTTCATTCATTAAAAATATTTTTATTTTATTAGTAAGTTTTAATCTTTCGTATTTGCTGGTAACGTAAGCAGTACGTGCCCGAACGCTTCGTACACGGACCACAAGTACCAACTAAGCCTAATCTGCCATCTAGGGCACGATCCCTATTGCGGCGATGCTGGCCATTGCGGCGATCGCGGCCACCTTCAGAATTGCCGAGACAGGAAGATACTAGTACTACAACTACAACTACAACTACAACTACCGCTACCAGCGGTAACGGCCTATTGTTAGTCTGTTCTCATTATATTTGTGCATCTGCTTGCAATACAAACAATTTAATTAAATAATAATTCTATTTAAAATTTTTTTATATTTTATATTATTAATTTATTTGATATAATTTAATTTAAAAAATAAATTTTAAAATTTAAATTTTATAAATCAAATTATTTGAGATAGATCCTGTATATGATATAAAGGTCTTTAAATAATATTGGATAATAATGGCTAGTGATTATGGCCATAGATTAGTCAATATTTTTATGTACAGAAAATAGAAATAGCTAGCTAGCTTTGTATGCATGAATGACGTATGATCTTTTTTCTTCAGAAAGTCAGGCCATTGATATGAAGGACTTGATGATCTCGATCGAGAACTGCCAAAAAATTATTCAAGCCACGATCTCAAAAACGACACCACTGTTACTGAGCGCAACTGCCGGCAAAGCCAAATGTTGCATCTTCAAAGTCTCCAACACGTTCATCGGCAACTCGTACCAGCCCTCCGTCGTCTCCATCGGGCCCTACCACCATGGCAAGCCAAACCTCAAGATGATCGAGGAGCACAAGTGGCGGTACCTCGGCTCCTTGCTCTCCAGGACCAAGGAGAAGAGTGGTAAAACCTTGAGCGACTACTTGCTAAGCATAAAGCCACTCGAAGCGGATGCTAAAGAGTGTTATTCTGAGACTATTCAACTAGAAAGCGACAAGTTCCTCGAAATGATGGTTCTTGATGGTTGTTTTATACTAGAAATATTTCTTAAGGTTAACAATCCACAACTTTTCGAGCACGACGACCCTCTCAACACCATGGCTTGGATATTACCATCACTCTACAGGGACTTTCTCCGACTTGAGAATCAGATCCCATTCTTTATCCTGGAGAAGTTATTTGAAATATCCAAATTAACTGATCACAAGCTGGAGTCAGGTACGACCTTGTCCTTGCTCGCTTTGCAATTCTTTAACAGAATAATGCTGAGGCCCCTAAAAGTCATTGAAAAGTGCGGCCGCAAACTTGGAGGTAAGCATTTGCATTTGCTGGACTTGGTTCATTCAAGCTATACATACGAGTTAAAAATTCCATCACCAATCAAAGTCACAGAAACCCCTATTATACATTGCATCTCGAAACTTCGCCGTTCGGGGATTAAGCTCAATCAGGTTAAAGATCAGGAAATTAGTTTCTTAGCTGTGAAATTCAAAAATGGTGCGATTGAGATGCCAACTCTCACCATTGATGTATTCATGACCTCTTTCTTGTTGAACTGTCTCGCGTTGGAGCAGCACCACTATTACATCTCGAAGCACTTCACCGCTTATGCTACTTTATTGGACTGTCTTGTGGAAAGCAACAAGGACATCGGGTACCTTTGCGATTGCAACGTTGTTAAGAACGACTATGGTACCGATGCTGAGGTTGCCCACTTCATCAACACCATGGGCAAGGATGTAGTGTTTGATATAGATCAGTCTTATTTGTCCGAGTTGTTCAAAGACGTGGACAAATATTATCAGAAATGCTGGAATGTGCAGTGGACGGGCTTCAAGCAGAAGTACTTCAACTCGCCATGGTCATTCATTTCGGCATTGGCTGCCTCCGTGGCCTTGGTGCTTACGTTTGCCCAGACGTTCTACGCCATCTATGGTTATGTGCATCCTCAATAAGGGCCCCCCTTAGTCTTCCGATCATCCCTTTAGACATTATGGCATTGTTTGGTTTTAGTTGGACATAAGAATCATATATAATTCTACTAATAATCATTTCCTTAACCATTAAGAAAAATAAAAAATATGAGTAGACATATTTGAAAGTCATACTATCATTTTCTTTTTATTATTCATATTTTTTATTTCCCTTAAGCAGAAGTTGTTATATATCATTTCGAAAAGTCATGACAAAATGTACGAAGTGCTAATTAAAGAACTACTGGATGTGGGAAATGGCCGATAGAGAAATTGATGCAACACAATTAAAATCTTACACGTCATTTCATCAAAATTAACATTGCAAGCAGACATGGCATCTACATGGGCGACATGAAACATGATTCACTTTCGTGGCTATCATTTAGTTGTCCAAATACATTTCAACAAATGCTCTGCATAGAAACTTATTTTGTTTTAAATTTTACTTTGAGACTTGTTTACATATTAATTAGGTGGTTGAATCTTGGATAAAACATTAATAAGGTATTGGAAGCTATTTTCAATTTATTGTAGGCTATATTAATTAGCAAAATCCATGTACTGATGATCCTATATAAAGGCCATAAAATAAAAATAATACACACTACACAGAGAGATTACTTTTGGTTTAAACAATATAGAGCATATATGTTCCTTCTATTAGAGTTGAGTGATTCCTCTTGAGACTCAAGCTTGTGGCTTGGTCGCGTGAGTGACGTTTGCTATTAGTAAATTAGTTGTCTGGCACCCTCTACCCCTAGTCTAGTGGCATTGCAGGATTATCCTTTTTACTTTCCATTGTTCTTTTGTTTCTTTTCCACACTCGAAAGCTTTTTTCTCATTTTATTTTGCCTTTGATCTTCCCATAATCTTGCAAGTCAAGTACGTTACTTCAGCAAATCTATATTCAATTATTGTCACTGCTCGTGGCCTGCATTAGAAATGATAGTTGCAAATTTAGAATGTGCAAGTCAGGTACATTAATTTTTTTTTTAAAAAAAGAGGTTAAATTTGAAATTTATATAAAAAAATTATTTTTATAGTGAACTCTATTTTTTTTTCAAAGAAAATGAGCAAGACCTGCACACTCTATAACTATATCTATTATTACTTTTGGGCTATATATCCTACAACTACTATTACATAAATTTCAAGTACTGCAGGTTTAAGACTTTGTAGAAAATATTTGTTTTGAGGAATTATATTGTTTTGATAGTTTTTTCTTCTTTTTTTGTAGGTAAAAGTAAAGTTTTATTGATATAAAAGGCATCGCCCAAGTACACCGGTAATATACAACGAACATGTCTAATTACATCTAAGCACTAATGAGAGATGCAATCAAATCATGAAGATTAATTGTCTGTATTACAAATAATGACTAAAGCCCAAGAGAGTAAAGTATTGTAAAAAAATCACTTCAGCTCATCCAAAGAATGCTCCATGTCTTCAAAGCACCTATTGTTTTTCTTGAGCCACTAACACCACATAATGCAATGAGGGATTATTCTCCACACAAGAGCGGTGTGGGTGTGCATTTCCCATAATTCCAATCCAACAACTTAGAATATCCCTAACTCTTTCAAGCATAACCCATGCCACCTCGGTGTGATTAAAGATCACATTCTATAAACACCACGCGACCTAGCAATGTAACAAAAGATCGAGTTACTGATCATCTAATTAGTTTAAATAACCTCGCTCAATATGAGGGATTTTGCTCATTAGTTTTGAAGTATTAGAGACTCTAGGTAAGAAGGCATTTAACAATAGTTGAACCTCAATTTGAAGGATTTTAGAATGGTTAGTTTGCTTAAATTCTTCTTAGTTTCTTTCTTCAATATGACTAAAGATCCCATGGACAAGTGAATGTGTGACGACCCAGCCCAATAATTCTAAGATTGGAATATTGATAATTTTTATTGGACCTAATTAATTATAGTTAATAAGCCATATTGTATAAACCCATGAGTGATAAATTATTGAGGTTGATTTGGAATTTTAATTAGGCTCAATAACTAAGTTAAATCTCATTTATTATTTATTAAATAAGTTAGACTCCTTTTAGAATTTAAAAATTGGCTATTAGAAATTTACTTCAATTTAAACTCATCATTGATTGAAGATACCTATACAGTCTCAGTCACTACCAACCCTACATTGAATGAACTACTAGATCATATTTTTAAATTCAAACTCTCTTCTTAAATGATCGTGACCAACTTTGACTTGAACTTGTTGGCATCATATTCCAACAAGGATACAACTTTACAAGTCATCTTCATATTAAAACTCTTAAATGAGTTCAACTCAAACTGGTCGTCATCATCTCCCAAATCTCTCTATAAATATCTCCCTACCCCATGTTATTTGAAAAGAAAACCATAAACCTCCCAGTCCAGCTTAGTGATCGATTTTGTGTCAAACATTTTAGGAAGCAACACTATAAGGTAAGTAGCTTAATCATAAATTAGGATTAGCATATGTTAGCTAATTATATATATATTGTTATTAAAGCCAGTTCTTTTGAAGTCAGTGTTTACGTACCATATATCTTACGTTACATAAGACACATAAGCTTTCATAAGATCAAGTGTAAGATAAGCTCAGATAAGTTAATAAGATGACTATTAGATGCATGGTACCAATGCGATTTATGAGTGGATGTGCAAGCCACGGAGCTAAGCATGGTCCACCATAGTATACTAGAATACTATTAGTGGCTCCCATTACGGCCGTGGGATGTGGGGCCGGTGCACAACTTTGCACATAGGGTTAAGTATGTGGGCTGGTAAGATACATATAATAAGCAAGATAATTCAAGATAAGTCATGCATTGCATAAGCATATATATGAATGGTCATGATTTTAAGTTTTCGCATGACATGATTACACAAACATGTCATCTAGCATAGCATATGATCATGTCATTATGCATCATGTTCAAATTTAAAAATTATAATTATGTATATATTATGTTATGCATCTTATGTCCATAAGACACGTAAACTATCTTAAGTTCAAGGGCAAGATAAGATCACATCAGTTAATCTAATGGTCATTTAGATGCATGGTATCAATGCAGTTCAGATCAGGGTAGATGTGCAAGTCATGGACTCAGGTGTGGTCCACCATAGTATACTAGAATACTATCAGCGGCTCCCCTTGTTGCAGTGGGACGTGGGGCCAGTGCACAACTTCGCACATAGGGTTAAGTGTGTTGGTCAGTTAGATAAGTTAAATTAGTCAGATAATCAGATTAGTTAGTTAATTATGATAAATCAAGACAATTCATGCATAGTATAAGCATTATTATGATCAGTCATCTTTTAAGCTCTCAGCATGATAATGTTTTTATGAAAAACCTTATGTTTTTTTTTATGTTTACGTTATGATGGGTTTTTACTAAGTCATCGACTCATTTTAGTTATTTTTTATATTTTTAAACCACCCTAGGTCAGAATAATAATGATGATAGAGCTGCAGGACAGGATTTAGTCCAGGGAGACATGACAATGGCGTAGATCATGTACATAGATTTTAATTTATGTTTTTATGGCACAAATTTTGAAAATTTTTAATAAATTCTTCCATGGACTCTCTCATTTATGATTTCAATATTTTAATTCAAAATGACTATATTTATTATAAGGAATCTTTGTATCTGGTGCAACTATAAGAAAATATTTTTAAGTCAAGGTTCAGTAGTAGCATTTTGGCTCTCAAGAATTTTTAAAAGTGACTTTATTATTAACCGTGGGGAGCGGGGTGTTGCAAATTGCCTTTTTCATTATGCATATCATCCTTTTTTGGAGTTTCAAGATTCCATTCCTCCTCCGTTTGGAGTTTTTTAGAGGCTATCATGTGTCCATTATGGTGTGAAAGCAAAAGATAAAATTGATACTCTTGTTCATCAATTTCTTGTATATTAAGATAAATTCACTAGTTAGTAGTAATATTGTGACATTGCTACAATCCAGGTTCCATAAATGAGTGCCTTTTTTAATGTTGTAGTTGTCCTTGTAACCCCTTCTACAAGTATTGAAAGTTCTTTTCTTCATAAAAGTATTATAACAATATTTGAGGCCGTTATTCCATTCTAATAATATATCCATTTAGCTGGTCAAATTCCTTGATATGCAAAATTATGCTATTATATCAAAAGCTTCGAGCTCAACCAATTAGGTCTGAAAAATGTCTATGACCATATCACCTTCCACTCCATATGTATGGACATATTACCCATTAACTATTAAGCATACTTTTATTACCAGTTGTAATAGAAAAAATATTGCCATTATCTCAAGAGTGATACACTTAGTGAAGAACTTGCCATTCTATAGATTCTTTATTAAACTTGTTCTGAACTCATATAGAAAAACTATGGCAGATTCATCAATTTCCGGTCAGTGCACATCAGTTTCAGCATGATTTCTAAATGGCTTGTGTTTAAAGTAGTGACTTTTAGACAACTTGACGAAGTCCACCTTTTCTCAAATTTTCTTCTTTTGACTTTTAATTTTGGTATTTTATCTATGGAATATGGTTATCTTTATGCATTGGGCAGTTGTACATTCACACCCAAATCTTCTACGATCATGACTTAATGACAAAATATAGAAAGAAGTAATTATGTCGAGTTATGAGTCAAATACAGTGTACAAACAAATTTCAAAAATGCACTTTGCCTAATGCACTAAAAGTAACTCCATTCAATCTTTATTTTTACAAGGGAAAGCATAAGGATGTTTTTGTATCACCACTTGCAAGTTTGTATTGATGGGGTGGAGTCAATTGCAAGTTTGTATCACCACTTGTAATAAACCCATTAACTTGTGAGTGGACCAAGTGATATTTTTGTTTGATGTATGTTCAAATCATTTGGTGTGTTGCTAATTAGTGTGTACTTAAATTGCTATCTCAGCATGGTTCCTAGCGGCCTTACAGTGCTCCATTCAATTGCAAATGTTTCAACCTAGTATCTGCATCAATATGCATGGTGATACATGGTGAACTTTGGTTGTTGTTTGTTGTTCATGTATTTTGTTTGCCATGTTTCATGCCAAAACATCTATCTAAGGCTAAACGTCTTTTGGGTATGCCATCCGAGTGAGGGTTGGAAGATATGAGAAAAATATGGGTTTAGCTCAAACCTAAAGAGGAACTGATGGATTGAATGGTTGGGGAGTGATTTCTGGTGGCAAAGGATGATCGACAACGTGGAAGTTGATTTCAATTTGAACAATGGAGTAAGGGGGCTCGAGTGGGTGAGGGATTTCACCATAAAGGGTGAATGAGAATGGGTGATCATGAGAGGTGGTTTTCGGTGCAGGGGTGGCCGATAATGCTAGAAGGAGGTTTTGATTAGAGGGAAAGTGTGGAGAAAAAGGGTGGCTGGTGTAAGAAGATGGTTGCTGTAAGATATCACACAAGATGCCAATGCCAACCCAGAACCAGAAAAGAATTGAAACAAGAATGTGATCAATAAAAGAGAGAAAGAAACCAAGAATCCACTTTATTGATTCTTGAAATAAGGTTTTTGAGGAACCTTAAACCTCTAAGAATTGATCTAAGCAACTGAACAAATAACAATCAAGTTCCACTTCAGTTTTTATACAAATCGATGTAAAAGAGAAATAAACAACACCGTTAAGCCTCCATTGCCTTTCTTCCTTCCTAAGCCAAAACATACAGCTTTAGTTGTCATTAATTGGTGCCCCAAACCATTTAACCATGTGATGCTCAGGAATTTAGCTAAGCCCCGTAATTATTTTAGTACATTATTTTGGACCAAGCAAGGAGGAGTAACCCATTTGGAGACTAGAATAGAATACTAGGCATCTAAGGTCTTGAGAAAGGCCCAAGCCCATGACTAATTAGACCCTTATAATGGAATTAGGGTTTTGAAGCCCATTAGAATTCAGGCACACGCCTATCCTAGGGGGTAAATGTCTTCCATGTGTCATGCATGTAAGAAGGCTTGCTTGTAAGGTGGAAGTATTGTGACACTTGTCACTATATGAGAAAGATTCTAGAAGAAAAATGAAGAGGTTGTGAAAATTGGAGCCTAGGGGAAGCCAAAAAGGCATGCATGGCAACTATAGAAATGGAAGATTCGGTTTGCCCAAGTGTCATGTATGCAAATGGAAGGTGAAGAGTTTTTTCTTGGCAAATGTCAAAATCTTGCTTGGAAATAAAAGGACCTACATGCCTATAAGGATTCTAGAAGAATATTGTGAAGGGCAAACTTGAGGTGGACGGCTAGGGCAAGGGAATTTGTGCATTTGGCACACATAATGACCAATCACACAATGTCCAACACATAGGAAGAAGAAAGATCTTCTCGGGAAGGAGATGAGCTTTTCAACTGTGGCACCCTCGACTCCCACATACGGAAAGGCGGGAATCGTGACACAAAGATGATGACAACAAGGGTCACACATGCCAAATGCTAATGCTAAGTGTGTGTACATGCAAAAAGTGTACAATAAAAGTCTCAGCAGATAATTAAAAGCAAGTGAACTAAGTATCAGAATTTTAAATACAAATTTCTCAAAATAAAATGCCTTTAAAAGTTATACAATTATCCAAAAAAATATAATAAAAAGCCCAAAATACATAGACAAAATAGGGAAAACAAATCCCAAGCCAATAAGTGACCCCAGGTCACTCATCTGATGGAGCCGGAGTCTCGAGCTCGACGTCCTCATCTGCATCAAAATTTACAATTCCATAAAATAGAACAGAAGAGAAGAATACTGTGTGAGATTATGAGTCTCAATAAGTAACCAACTAAACAACCCAAGAGATAAAAATACATTTAAACAACCAACATGCATGCATGCATATGCTGAAATATGCATGAAACCAAAACCATTATTTTCCCCGAAAATGACTATATTTCTAACGCACTCCAAAATCCCATTTAACCCAAACACGCCAATAAATATCATTTGCAATTTTTCCAGAAAATGTCCAAAACATAAATCCACTATTTTCCTAGAAAATGGCCCTCGTATCTATTTAATCATAAACTGCCATTTTTCCAGAAAATGACCCAACATATCCATTCATTGAGTCACTATAGGTGGGAATCACAAGCGAGACTTACCACCATCCCTACAGTTTACACTGTAGGCAAGAATTACAGGCAGGACTTTATCATCATCCTTACAGCTAGCACCGTAGGTGGGAATTACAGACTGGACTCTACCATCGTCCCTACTTACCACCATCTCTACAGTTTCTTTTCCTTTGTTTCATTCTTTTCAATTCATTCAATACACATGTACCCAAAATCTTTTCTTAACACAAAAACCCAATTTTCATTCATAGCACATGAAAATGCATGTAACAGTGTAATGAATGTCATGATACAATGCACGACAGATAAAAATATCCAATCACAAACCCAAGTGCACAAATCTACAAACCAACTCCACAATAACCCATCCTCTAATCCAATCGAAAAAATCCAAACTTCTCAGACCCAAGGCCTGGCACAACCAAATAGATTGCAACAAATATGTTAGTATAAAAATATATTTAAATCCCAATAAATTCTTTGAAAAATTACTTACAATAATGAAATGTAAATTCTGGAAGATCAAGGGTGCACAAGATCGCGAGTGACGCTGAAAGTGGCGGAGCAGCGGTGGTACCGCTGTTTCAATGGGGTTGGCCGTAGGTCTTAAAAACTAGAAAATGAAGGAGGAAGCTAAGGGAGGCTTGGGCTTGGCATGGAAGAGCTAATGAAGGCTGGTGGAGCTGGTGGTGGTTGCTGGAGGCCGTGGGTGGTAGCGTGGGCAGTAGTTGGAGGCCAAAGAGGTGAAATCAGAGAGAGAGAGAGAGAGAGTGGCTTCATGAGGTGTGGATCAAGACTGAGGGTGGTTGGGTTAGGTGGTTGGAGGGTCGCTGGAGGAAAATGAGGCCGCAGCTTGGAGGTGGGCATGGGGGAAGGTGGTGGCGGGGCAGGGGCTGGGATTGGAGGGGGTGGGTCATCGGTAGCTGGAGGGGACAATGGACTGGGCAGTGATGCCACAGGGCGGTGAACGACAGGGCTGGCGGAGAGGGGCTGAACGTATGGAGAGAAATCGAGGGGAGCTCGTGCACTAGCTAGGGGAAAAAGGAAGGAAATAAAACAAAGAATGAAGAAAAAGAGAAAAGGAGAGGGAAAAGGGAAAAAGAAAAAGGAAGGAAAAGTAGATCCAATCTTTTCCTCTTAGGGTCTCAAAATTGATCCAATGAAAAGGATTTCAAAATGGTAATTCAAATAAAATAATTTAAATATAGTAACTAAGTAAAATAAATAGTAAAATCCAACAATAAAATAATTTAAAATAAAAAGCAATTTAAATAATGAACAATAATTAATAACAAGAAAACACATTGGTAGAGTTCTCTTAAGACTTTCGGCCACTTCATTTTCTCTCTACTTTCTATCACTTCCTGTCCATCCAAACACCACCCACACCACTATCACTTCATTCAAAAACCATTTTATGTGCAAGCAAAGCTAGTGAATGCAATCTACGAAGGGAGTCATGTAAGGTAAGAAAACAAAACACTCTTTTACCTTACACCACACACATGGCCAAAGGGAGCAACTTTTGAATTTGACAAAGTTCACCATGAACACAAGCTCAAACACACACACCCATGACCAAGAAGAATAGAGTTTTTGATTTTCATGAAGTTTCTCACATGAGCTTACACACACACTCCCTTAGCTAGACTGGGGTTTTCTATAATAGAGAGTAGACTCAAATTCCATTTGCTTTAAGCTTGTGAGCATGATATTTTTGGGCCACTACTTTAGTACTTTCATGAACTAGGATTTTGTTTTATGCAAATTTCAGACTTGATGAAGGGAAGTCCAAATATTGGAAGACTATTTCATGTCTTTCATCAGTCAAGAGCACACCACTCACCCCCACACACACGGGTTAGGATTTTTGGATGACCAATCCTAATGATTTTTAAACTATGTTTTCAACTTACTCACTTATCAATTTTGGATTTTTGTAAGTAAATTTCTAACTTATGCTTGGATATCTTATGTATATGTTTTGTGAACTCATTTGTTGTTCAGTTGTATGATGGTATTTGAGATGATGAAATTTTTTCATGTGATATAATTGGTTTCTTGTATGTTTGCTCACCATATTGTTGAAATGGTTTATTGTTGTTAGTTTATATCATGAAAATGAGATGAGATGCCACATCTAGGGTTCAGATCTGCATGTTCTTAACATGTTAATGGATACTCATTGCATGACCGAATCTTTCAAAAGATTAAGCCCATGAAATACTTGATTTCCCTGTTCAGTTGCATGATTTCAGTTATACATGTATGTTCATTGATAATGTTCCATTAAATATATTAGAAGCTTCTAAGTTCATGAAATGTTTGCATAATGTGTATTTCAAGGTTGGTATGTCTTGGCCGTGACCATGGATGAAGTGTTATTATTATGTGATTGAAGATCAAAAGGCATAGAACCAAGGTTGGTGCTATGCTTCTGCCTTGCCCAGTACATGTGAAGTTATGAATGTCTGTTTCTTGTTTGTTGTTCAAATACCTTAGAATTAATAATTAAGAACATAGTCACATGTTCTAATATTTTCAAGCCGTAATGCGGAATGTATATGATTGCGCATGATTTCTTGATGTGTGGTTATGTTGAGTCTCAATATGCAATAGTATGTGTCTCATGAAAGAACAAGGTTTCATAGTCCATGTCTCATGTATTGGGTTTGTGAAACTATTTCTAAAAAGAAAAAGAGTCGTTGAAAGTTTTATTATGACCCCAAATACTAGGATAGGGGCAATCCCCTAGTGGAACTCCTCTATCCACTCAAGAGTGATTAAAATAAAGTATAGTCGACCTGCCTCGAATGGTTTCTAAAAGAAAATGATACCGGAGCGGGGTTGCACCTAAAACTAGTGGGTACCCTACCATGAAGATGAAAAGGCAAGCTGTCATATTAAGTATGATTACAAGTAAGACATAGTCACCTTGGTCAAGGTGGGCCAACTATGACGACCAAGATTTTTTGCCAAGCCTTTTACTTATTTTATTTTATTGTTAATTTGGGCCAAGAGATGAGGAATAACCTTTTGAGACAACTTGATTGGACTAGAAGGCATGAGGGGCCTTGAAGGAGGCCCAAGCCCATGTAGATTTCGGCCTTATAGAAAAATTAGGATTTTGAGCCTTTGGCATTAAGGCATACACAGCAAGCATAAGAGAAGTATGGTTTGGTTTTGCCATGTGTCATGCATGCAAAGAGTGAAGATGGAAAGGCATGGAAAGATAGAACTTGAGGGAAGCCCAAAGGGCATGCACGGCAACCATGAAGGAATGATTTGATTCTTGCTATGTTTCAAACATGCAAAAGGGTATGAGAAGAGTTTGTCTTGGGAAAGGGCAAATCCTGTTGGGAAGAACAAGCTACACACCTACTAGGGTTTCTAGAAGGAAATTTGGAAGGATTCCTTGAGGTGGATGGCTAGGGCATGGATTTTGGGGCATTTTACCACCCTTGTGACCAATCACACAATGTCCAAGACATTGGTGGAAGAAGACCACCTTGGGAAGAGATGGAGATTTCGGCCACCATGCCCACACACACTCATCACAAGCCACTTGGCACACATGCACACATGTAGGAGATTGAGGGAGATCCTAACTAGAAAAAAGACCAAATAGCCATGAGGTTCATTGAACCAAGACATTAGATGATATGCAAAAGTGGAAAGGGGTTTCAATTTTAGAGGAAGAGGTGCCACTTGTCCAAAAGTGATATTGTGTTTCCAACACACTCAAATGATGGAGGAAGAGGAAGAGGCTTAGGGTGACATGCCACTTGGCATCCAGGAAAATGTGTTAGGCTTGTGCAAGAAGCTTCTTATCCCTAAATAAGGGGAGGGTGCTGAAAATCATATCCTTTTAGTCACTTGGAGAATTCTCTTGTGAAGTATTGGCCACCACCTTTCTCTCCACTTTCCTTCACTTTCTCACCAACCAAACACCATTCCCGTCACTCTCTTTTCATTCAAATGTCATTTTGAGGGCAAGCGAGGCTAGAGGAATACTTCTAAGGAGAGATTCATAGGAGGTATGAAGCTAAAAACTCACTTTTTCCATTTCATCACACACGGCCTTGAGAGTAGTTTTTGGTTTTAGCAAATTCATCATGAACTTGTGCACACACACACACACTCTTGAGCTAGAGGGAGTTAGCTCACGTTGTGTGGAATTTTTCCAATGAACTCAAACCTTTACACACATGATTTTAGGTTTTTAAACTAGGGTTTGGATTGATGAAAGTTTCGGACTTGGTGAGTGGAGGTCCAAAATATGGAAAGTTTTTCCTTTGAATAGATGCCATGAGCTTACACATACACACATGGATTAAGGTTTCTCACAAACCAAATCTATTGTTTTAATATTTATATTTTCAGCTTGCTTGTGTATCGATTGTGGATTTTTGTAAGCAAATCTCTAACTTGCACTTGATATTTTATGTATATGCAATGTGAACTTACTTGTGGCTTGGTTGCATGATTATGTCGATGTGATGATGACCTTCCATATGTTATGTTTGGATCCTCTTGTGTGAATGTTCAACTCATGATTGTAATGGTTATATGTTGTTATTTTATGTGATGAAAATGAAATAAAAAAAAGGCTATACTAAATTTCGGATTTACATGAAATAGTCTATTCTCATGGAGGTTATTGCATTGCCTAATCTTTTATAAGATGCTAATCAAGAAAATGATTGTTTTTCCATGAATATATTTACTCACATGTTTCGGCCATGCATCATGCTTCTTTGTTGTTATTTCATGAAAGTGAGCTGGATGACTATAACTAGGGTTTCGGTTTTTGCGTTTTTATAAAATGTTCATGAAGATGGTTGCATTACCTATTCTTTTAAAGGATTAAACTCAATGAAATGCTTGTTTTTCCTATGCATGCTCACTTGTATGTTTTGGCTATATAAGAGGATTTACGGATAAAATTTTGGTAAAACACATTAGAAGATTCTAAGTTCATGAAAATGGATGTAACATGTATTTTAAGACTAAGAGGTTTCGGCTATTGTATAATGTAAATGATGTTGTGAATGTTCTCTTCTTGTTTGTTGATCAATTGCATTAGAATTTATGATTTAGAACATGGTTGCATGTTTTAATATTTTCAAGTTGTAACGTGAGATGTATATGGTTATGCATGATTGTTGTTATATGGTCGTGATTAAGTTTCGGCATTGGATGTGTCCTATGAAAGTTCAAAATTTTATAATTCATTTCACATGCATTGGGTTTGTGAAACTTTTCTAAAAATTAAAAGAGTCTTTTAAAAGTTTTGACACGACCCCAAATACTACTAGACGAGGAAATGTCCTAGTTGAACTCCTCTGTCCAGTCAGGAGTGTCTAAAATAGAGTGGTAACCCCTGGGTTGACAAAGTATTATCGACGGATCTCGAATGGTTCCTAAAAGAAAGGGATACCGGAGCAAAGTTGCACCTAAAGCTAGTGGATGCCCTATGGTGAAGGCGAAAAGTGAACTACTTTAATATGAATGATTTAAAGTGAGACGTAGTCATCTTTGTCACAGTGGGCTAATGGTTGATGAGGTAACTAGCGGGGAACACATAGTGCATAAAGGAGTCGTGAGGTATTCATTTATATGTTGTAGTCAAAGATTAAGGCCTTGAGCTCTAAGATATGTTATTCTATGTTATATGAACAAGAACTTGAGCTCACATATATCTTTAAGGAACAAGAATTAAATGATGAAAAGATGTTTATGAAAAGAAAAAGGTTATGAAAGTTCTTATGAATGTGGTGTTTCAAAATGTCACATGCATAAGTAAAGTTTCATGTCCATGCATTCATTTTGAGTTTGCTTTCATATGTTTATGATACCTGCTATACTTTATTTTTTTACTTACTAGGATTTCTTAAAATCTTACTGTGATAGTTTCCACTACCATTCCTCCACCCAGAATGGTAGAAGTTATGACAGGAGCCCAATAAGATAGTCATGGGAAAACACAAGAGACTAGCTCCCTAGATCCCTAAGGAGACTCCAAAGAGACTCAAGGCCTCTCTAGAGTAGTCCAATTTGAAAAGGTTGGAAGCCGCTGACCAATTCATTGCTGAAGTGTTGCATCTTTTCGAGCAGTTGAGGAGGTTATTGAATCAGGACAAGGCCAAGTAGGATTGGCTTTACTGAAGGACTTTTGTTATGGTTTTGGTCCATAAGACCTTTTGATAGATGATTTATTTTGATAACACTTAATGTGATGGTCACACGTTTTCAAAGTTTCTTTTTGGAACAATGAAGTCTTTTGATGACTAGTGTGAAAAGTTTCTATTTTGGGATTTATGTGCTTCAGTACCATGATATTTGTCCTGTCTATTTGAACTAAGT
Source organism: Carya illinoinensis (assembly GCF_018687715.1). Taxonomy (NCBI): domain Eukaryota; kingdom Viridiplantae; phylum Streptophyta; class Magnoliopsida; order Fagales; family Juglandaceae; genus Carya; species Carya illinoinensis. The sequence continues at coordinate 30,206,927 of NC_056761.1, forward strand.
AAAATTTTCACTGCAATATAATGCATACTACTAGATATCAATAGGTTTATTACATCTTAACTGTCATGTATAAGGGATATGTAGCCTTGTGTTATATGGCTCGATGCTTCAGTCACCTTTCAATCCCAAGCAGGGGCTGAGGGCTTTACACAAACGGTTGACGTCATAACTAGCAGGAAGCACATAGTGATAGGAGAGCCGTGAGGTATCTAATTATATGTTAAAGTCAAAAAATAAGACCTTGAGCTCTAAGACATGTTATGCTTTGATATATAAACAAGAACCTGAGCTCATATATATGTTTTAATGTTCAAGAATGAAATGATGAAAGATCTTTTACGAAAAAGTTTTAAAAGTTCCAATACATATTATGTTTTCAAATGTCAAGTGCATAAGTACAAGTTCATGTCCATGCATTCATTTTGGTTTACTTTCATATGCTTATGATATTTGTTGCATGCTACTTATTTACGTATTAGTTTAGTAGAAGCATTACTTGTTTTTTACTCTCTACTAGGGTTTATAAAGTGATAGGTGCATCGAATGGTTGCTACCAGGGGTCCTAAGCCAACGACAACTACTGGGTGGTTGTGGACCTTCACCGACATAGTGGCACAATCTCCACAGCCCTTACCTGAGGTAGAGGTCCCTTTTCATCCGACCAAGTTGATTGATGGTGAACTCTATGTGATTTTTTCCAAGGAAGAGATTGAGAGATTGGCTGCTCCATTCATGTTCTCCATAGTTTTGAAATTCCTCAAGCAGCGGCCTTCCCTTGATATCATGCATGTGTTCATACGAAGCCGATGGGGTCTAGAAGTAGAACATGTGGTCTCGGCTATGAGGAAGCCTCGAAACATGTTTGTGCGATTTTCAAATGAATCTGATTTTGTGAAGGCTTTATTGAGGGAAGCTATGAACGTCAATGGGGTGCCTTATTGTGGCTTTCATTGGCATCCTGATTTTGATGAGGAAACCAAACCCTCCCTGGTGCCGATTTGGGACTTTCTTTCAGGTTTACCTCCTAACTTTTACCATGAAAAATATAACTGCTCCTATTGGTCGATTTTTACGCCGTGAAAATGCTACTAAATGTGCTACCAAAACTAATGTAGCGAGAGTTTGTCTTGAAATGGATGCATCAATGGAACCTGTCCGAGAGATTTGGATTGGTACCCCTGATCATTTTTCGAGCTTATATGTTGAGGTTGAGTGTGAAACTCTTTCTGCCTTTTGCTCTAGATGTAGGGTTCAAGGCCATATTTTAAAAATGTGTAACGGGAAAAAGGGGGCTAAGAAAATTGGTGGTCAGAAGTTGAAAGGAAGTTAGTAACCTATGCAAGATTGAAAACCCAAGAATCACAAGAATGTGGTGGAGAATCCTAAGGAGGTAGAGCATGATCCAAATTCTTCTTTACTGAGATTGGAGTTTTGCATGGTTAATTTTGTGGGGCCTGGTCCTAGCTTTTCAAAGAAGGATTATCTTATAGATAATCAAGGGCTTGTGGGTAGTCTTATGACAGAAATTGAGGGGGAGCAAGTTGCCAAAAATATGGATTCTACAGTTGCAGAAACTAAGGTTAATGCCATGATTTTGTGGTCAAAGCAGAGGGATGAAGACAACATTGCACCTGGGAATATTGACAAATTCGAAACTGAGGTTAATGCTTATTTGATGTCGGTTCCTATTGTGTCGAAAATAGTGAGCAGAACTATTGTACAGCCTCTGTGTTCGGAGGTGAATGGCAATGTGGTTATTGAAGAGATGCCAGAAAATGCTTCTTTGCAGGAGCCACAAGATACAGGGCAAGTGGACCAAAATATTTCAAGTACTATGAGACTTGAAATGGTTGAAGAAAGTGTCTCGAAACTAGAAAATAAGAATGGGGAACATTTGACTAAAAACAAACGATATCCTTCGGATAGTGATGGTCAAAATGAAAAATACCAAGCCAAGGAGAATACTCAGAAGTTCGACTTCGGTTTCTAGCAAACTTGTCTGCATGAATCTATGATTTGTAACCCTTTGTTTTGAAATATCTGTGGTCTCAGATCATCACAAAGAAGGTTGTGTAAACTAGTAAGGAAATTGCATCTAAATTTTATTATGTTAAGTAACTATTTATAGATGATAATAGGATGGAAATTTTGAGGAACGGTTTGAACTTTGAGAATTGGTTTTCTAATCAATGTGCTGGTGGTAAACTTTGGTTACTTTGGGGTAGAGGTTTGCAGATCTTGGTCACTAATTTCAGTGCTCAACATATCACAATTTCTATGTTTACTAATTCTCAGCATTTTGTTCTGTCCGTGGTTTATGCTAAACGCAATCATTTGGAAAGAAGAGATCTTTGGAGATTGTTACAATTGGATGCCATGCTAGATACTCATTGGTTATGTCTTGGGAATTTTAATATTATTCATAGAGAGAAGGAAAGAAGGGGCGGTAGACCTCAGTTGAGGGCTGCCATGGATGATTTTAATGAATTCATTGATAATTGTGGCTTCATTGACATGAAGTCAGTTGGGAGTAAATTTTCTTGCTGCAATGGTCAGAGGGGATTATCTAGAAGTTGGTTGAAGCTTGACAGATGTTTGCTTAACTCTTTGGCCACAGACTCGTTGCCGGATGCCTTTTGTAAATATCTAGCCCATATGACATCAGATCATGCTCCGATGCCCTTTGTTTTTCATTCTCCTAAAACAGGATATGGCCCATCCCCTTTAGAGTTCCAGCAAATGCGGGTCTCTCATGCTAATTTAAGAGAAGTAGTTAATGAGGCATGGAATGATATGGTTACGCCTATGGTTATCTTCAATTTGGCTACTAAGTTAAAAAAACTGAAAGTGGTTTTAAAGGAGTGGAATCATCAGGTATTCGGTCACACAGAGAAAAATATTTAGGCTTTGGAGAATCAGATTGAGCATTTAGAAGGCCAGCTTCAAGGTGGTTTCTCGAAACACATTGACTCGACTTTACTAGTCGCTAAAGAAGAACTTGCTATATGGCTTTTAAGAGAAGAAACTAGGCTTTCACAACAGGTAAAGCTTAGTTGGATGGAAAAAGGGGAGGCCTCGGCTAAGTTTTTTAAGACTTTTGCTTCTTTATCTAAATCTATTGTGCATGAAATGAGACTTTGGATAGGATGTGCTTGGCCAATCTGGAAGCTATTCATTTAGGTGATGTGGATTTCTTTAGCTCTTTTCTTCAAGCTAGTCCGCATAGAGATTTCCTAGATTTGTTGATGTATGTGCAAAATTATGTTTTAGAGAAGGAGAATGATTGTCTCCTTCAGCTCTATTCGATCCAAGAGGTAAAAGAAGCTATGTTTTTCATTCCGGTAGATAGTAGCCTTGGACCTAATAGGTTTGGTTTTGGCTTCTATAGATCATTCTAGAATATTGTTGGAACTGATGTGGTGGCAGCAGTTTGAGATTTTTTTAAGTGGAGTTCCAATGCCTAGATTTTATTAGGCTTCTTTTATTGTGCTAATCCTGAAAATGCAGCAGCCTACAGGATTTGATAAATTCCAACCTATAAGCTTATGCTCTGTCGTTTATATGGTTTTTCAAAAATTCAGGTTCGAAGACTGTCCCCCTTTCTTGAGCAAAATTATCTCGCCTGAACAAGGTGCTTTCTTGCCTGGGAGAAGTATATTTGAAAATATTACGTTGACCCAAGAAATGACTCAGATGATAAATAAGAAGGTGCGTGGTGGATATATGCTTATTAAGGTGGACATGGCTAAGGCGTATGATAGCATTGATTGGGAGTATTTATTACACATTATGAAATCTTTTGGTTTCTCTATTCATGTTTGTGAGTTGATCAGGCAGTGTATTTCTACTCCATGATTCTCTGTGGTTATGAACGGGTCGATGAAGAATTTTTTCCCCAATGGTCGTGGTCTGCGTCAAGGAGATCCGTTATCCCCTATTTGTTTATCTTGGTTGAAGAAATTCTCTCCCGTTTGTTAAAGCATAATTTTGCAACTAGGAAAACTATTCCGTTCTCTCATCCCATGGTACTCCCCTTATCTCCTACTTACTTTATGCTGATGATATTGTGCTCTTTACTAATGGAGAAAGATCTTCTCTTCAAGCTTTTAGAGTTGTTTTTGCTTTATATGAAGACTAGTCTAGTTAGGTGGTGAGTAAAGACAAGTCATCTATTTTTTCCCCAAATACTATACTGCTACTTGGAAAAGAAATTTATTGCATTTGACCTCTTTTTTGGAAGGATTCTTTCTGGTCAAATATTTGGGTGTTCCTCTTCTTACAGGCTGGTTAAAGGTGTCCCACTTTGATGATTTGTTGATTCATATTCATGGGCATTCGGAGGGCTGGCAAAATAGATTTTTATCCATTGGTGCTCATCTTCTTTTACTGAGACATGTTGTGTCGAGTATTCCGGTTCATTTGCTATCAGTCCTATATGCTCCCAAAACTGTGGTGGCATCTTTAAATAGGATTATGAGTAATTTTTTGGGGGGACCTCAAATGGTAAGCAAAAGCGTAAGTGGGTGGCTTGGTAGAAGGTTTTCTCCTTGACCCAGGAAGGGGGTCTGGGTTTAAGAAAACTATAGGAAGTTCAATCATCGTTATTCATGAAGTTTGCTTAGAATTTATTGACCCAAGATTCTCTATGGGCTAATTTCTTCAAGAATAGATATTGTAAAGGCATGCATGTGACTTTGGTGGATACTCGCAAAGGCTCGTTATTATGGAAATGTGTCATGGCTATGGTTCCGAAGGTCCTTAGCCATTCTTGGTGGCATGTTAAGGATGGACAGGTATCTTTTTGGCGCGATCCATGGTTAAAATCAGGTTCTCTTATGGAATTTTGTGAGATTTCCGCTCACCCGTCTTTGAAGGTGAGGGAATGCAGAATTCAAAATGGATGGGATGTGGATTTGTTAAAAGAATTGGTGGGGGAGTAAAAAATGGAAGAAATCCTGGATTGCCTAGTGGAGCATAAAGAAGTAGATGTGCTAATTTGGAAACTGACTTTGAATGGGGAATTCTCATCAAAGTTGGCTTGGGATTGCATCCATGTTCATGTGTTGAAACTTGACTTGGCTTCCTAGATCTTGCATTCATCTCTTCCTAAGAAATATTGGGTTACTCTTTGGAAGACCTTAAATTTGAGCCTCAGTGTTGATGCTCGTATTAGATCTTTGAGAATCCCTCTGGCTTCTAAATGTTAGTGTTGTGCTTAGGAGTGTATGGAAGATCAAGACCATGTCCTCGCCACAGGGATGATTGCAACGGATATTTGGCGAGCATCTTCCTTACATATGGGTATGCCGTATGACCCGAGTAGACCGTGTAAAGCTAATATGGAGCTCTAGTTTTGGAGGGCAACTCATTCATCACAAAAAGTTACTTTGCTTGGTCTTGCTCCTATTATTATAACTTGGTCCCTTTGGGTTTAGAGATGCAAAGCTCGCATGGAAGGAAAATTTAATAATTCGGATTCCCTATAGGGGTCGATAAAAGTAGCTATAGCTTGGGTTGGTTTAAGATTGCGTGCTACCAAAAAGTTTAAGGATAGGGATAAAAAAATATTGAAAAGTCTGTAGATCATGATAAAAGTTGGTAATAGACGGAGAGCTTGTCTTGTGAAATGGAATAAACCAATTGCGGGGTGGTTTAAATTAAATGTGGATGTGAGTTCTTTGGGCAATCCTGGTCTTATGGGAGTAGACAGACTAATTAGAGATGATAAGGGTCGTTTGAAACGGGCCTTTGCAAAAGAGTTGGTTGTTGGGACTAATAATGAAGGTGAACTCCTAGCTTTATATTATGGTTTACAACATTGCAAAGATATGGCTATTCAAAAAGTTAAGATTGAAGTAGATTCTTTGTTAGTTGCTAATTGGTTGAAGAAAGGAAGATGTAGCATATGGTACCTTGAAGATTATTGGGAAAGGATACAAACCATTCTCTCTACTGTGGAATTCTACATGTCTATAGAGAAGGTAATGCAGGGGTCGATTTTTTAGCTCATTGGGCTTCGTATTAGAAATTTGGAACATGGGCTACTTTCAATGGTGTGCCACACAAGTTTAAAGGGATTCTGAAAGTTGACACAATGGCTCTTCATGCCTTCAGATTTTAGCTAGCTTGTTTTTTTGCTGTTTTATCTTTTGGTCAGCTTTGTTTCTTTTGAATAATTTTGGCTTTTATGGTTATAGAGAATACGATTTTTTTTTTTTTGGACACTTGGGTTTTGGGATTTTTTTACTCTTTATTCTTGTTACCCCCCAAGGGTTTTGTTGTTACCACGTTATTCCTCCATCATAAGTGGGGGGTTTATTAATAAAATTGGGGAGGGGCCACTTTGGCACAGGTGGCTCCAACTCTTTAAAAAAACCATTTTTTGTTTACTTATTGAGATTTATCAAAATCTCACTTTGGTAGTTTATAGTCCCTTACTCATAATAATAGAACTTGTGACTGGAACCCAAGAGTAAGTCATGGGGAAGCGCAAGAGATCAGCTCCACAGATCCCTAAGGAGACTCCAAAGAGACATGAGGTCTCTCTAGAGCCATCCATTTTGGAGAGGTTGGAGGTCACCGACCAATTCATTACTGAAGTAGTGTAGCTCTTCGAGGAGCTGAGAAGGATTATGAACCAGAATAAGGCCAAGTATGGTCAGCCTTGCCAAATGACATTTTGATATTGGAGCACTAAGATCATGAAGATAGAATGTTTATTTTGGTGACAGTAAAGTGTTGGTCCCATGTTTTGGGAGTTCTTTTGGAAACAATTATGTCTTTTGAAAGATTTTATAAAAACCGTTATTTTGGGATGTTGTGTTTCAGTACCATGATATCTATCTTATTTTATTTGACCTAAGTAGAATTTTCGCTGCAATATATTACATACTACTAGATCACTAGGTGCATTGCATCTTAGCTGTCAGGTACGAGGAGTATGTAGCCTTGTGTTACATGTCTTGAAGTTTCAATCACCATCAAATCCCAAGTGGGGGCTGGGGGCATCATAGAATGGTGGTATCAGAGCAATTACATCTTTGGGTAAACCACAAGTTGTCCTAGGAATACATGGTACTTGATGCTAGGATTGGAATCTAATAGTTGTAGGCTTAAATCTTATAGCTATAGGTTTGAATCCTTAACGAGGCATGTTCGGAAGATAAGTATGTAGTTTGAACTCCAATTGTGAAGTGAAGAAGTAAATTATGCATTAAGGAAAAGTTGATGAGTGTTGGCTTTGTGCATTTTTGGAGGAAACAACCCATTGGTGCGCAGACAACGTGATAATGTTTCTCCAAGGTCACAAGATCAAGAGGCCAAGAACCCTCAATTGGAAGGAGGTCAAGCAATCGTGGAAGCCATATGACAGATGACAGATGTAGTGATATACCAAATGGAACAAGGACATAATGTGAGGCAAGATTCTTCTAGAGGCAAGAGTCGATGATGTCCCTTTCAGCGATTTCTAGTATATAGGTATTCAAATTTCATGGGTACGGAAGGAGCTCTAAGAGCCAACAAGTGGCTCATCAACTTGGATAGAACCTTTTACATCAGTAGATGCAAAAAGAAACTAAAGCTCCAGTATGCTGGACACTTACTTCCGAGAGAGGCTGGCATATGGTGGGACATGAAGAGACAACTTTTGGAGCAAGAGTTGGGACGCTACTCTCACTTGGGAACGCTTTAAGAAGGAATTCGACGGTTGTTTCTTCCTAGAAACAACTAAGCAATAGAAGGCTTTAGAGTTTGTGGACTTGACACAAGGCAACATGACAGTAGAATAGTACGCAGGTTGAATCATGGAGTTAGGAAGATTTAACCCTTGATCGGCACAGAGAAAATGGAAGTTATGAAGTTTCAAGACAAACTACAACCAAGGATCCAAAACCAAGTTTCTTGCAGATTGAGAATTTTCAAGAATTAGTAAACGTTGCTTCGATAGCAGAGGTTGAGCAGCGGAGTCTAATTTCTCAAGTTCATAATGATTGAAAGAGAGGAATTCCTTACTCTCCGGGAAAGAATGCGGGGAAGAAGAAAATTCCCTATACTATGGACAAGGGAAAGGGGAAGGTAGTCGGAAATGTGGTGCCTATTACGCCACCACCATGTCGTAGTTGCGGATGAAGGCATAGTGGTGAATGTTGATTCGCCATGAGCACATGTTTTAGATGCAGTCAAGCTGACCATATGATTCGAGACTGTCCATGTAATATGCCTGGAGGAGCAACAATGCCAAGAAGCAAACTGAAAACCCCCGTAAAGGCTAAAGTCTATGAAATCACGCTAGGAGAAGTAGACTTGGAAGCTGAAGAACCAACAGATGTCGGAGTAATCACTAGTAACATTACAACCCTATTTTAGTTGGTAGCTTCTAATTGCTAAGAATTCCTGAGTAACCTTAGTTACCCTTCTAGGTAAGGTTAAGTTGATGCAACATATGGCTTGTGCTCTGTTTGATTATGAAGCATCACGGTCTTTTGTGTATTATGATTGCATGAGAAAATGTAAGTTGAGTGTGTAATCCTTGTCTCAGAAAGTCTTAGTAGCTATTTCAAATGGGAAGATAGTTGGACGCACTTGTATAGTTAGGGATTGTCTGTTGGAAGTCACAAGACTAACCCTGACCTTAGATTTGATCATCTTTCATCTAATGGAATTTGATTTGATCTTAGGTATGGATTGGCTATCAAGGCATTACGCTAAGATAGATTGCTGAAGAAGGAAGGTGATTTTCAAGTTACCCTCTAAGGACAAAATTTTTTACATGGGGGAAGTAGTTAAGTGGATTGCGTCAACCTTAACAGTAGGAGGAGTAAAGAAAACTTTGAAGGAAGGAGCTACCGCTTATCTAGTAGTTATGACTAGTGCAATAGAGGAATCTAAAGGAGTCAAAGGGATTCTAGTGATAGAAGAGTTTCCTGAGGTTTTTGCTGATGATCTACCTGGATTACCCCTGAGTCGAGAAATGGAGTTTGTGTTTGAGTTAGAGCCAGCAATGGCCCCATTGCACAAGACACCTTATCGAATGCCCTTGGTAGAATTAAAGGAATTGAAGATTTAAATCGAGGAACTCCTTGAAAAGGGATTTATTCATCCAAGTTCATCTCCTTGGGATGCACCAATCCTATTTGTGAAGAAGAAGGATGGAACCATGAGGATATGCATAAATTATCGGGACTTGAATATAGTAATTATTAAGAATAAATACCTCTTACCTCAGATTGATGACCTGTTGGATTAGTTGCAAGGAGCTTCAGTATTTCCTAAGATAGACCTGCAATTAGGATATCATCAATTGAGGAGTAAGGATCAAGATGTACCTAAAACAGCCTTTCAAACTCGTTATAGACACTTTGAATTTTTAGTAATGCCTTTTAGACTGACGAATGCCCCAGTAGCATTCATGGATCTGATGAACTAGATATTTAGATAGTACTTGGACAACTTTGTACTAGTATTCATTGACGACGTCTTGATTTATTCTTGAAGTGATGAAGAAAATAGGGAGCACTTGAGAATAGTGCTGAGGACTTTGCAAGAACATCAGCTTTATGTCAAACTCAGCAAGTGTGAGTTTTGGCTTAGAGAGGTAAAATTTTTGGGACATTTCATTTCCAGTGAAGGAGTGGTTGTAGACCCTGCTAGGATAGAAGCAATAATGGAATGGCAGAAACCAACCAATGCCCATGAGATACATAGTTTTTGGGGTTTGGCAGGATACTACAGAAGATTCTAAGATTTGAAGGACTGCAACACTTTTTGATTGGTAAAGATGGAATGCTGTATTACAAGAAGAGGAAGTGATTCCTAATGTTCTGGAATTAAGGGAAAAGATTCTAAAGGAAGCCCATTGCACACCTTATACTGCTCATCCTGGTAGCACCAAGATGTATTAGGATTTGAAGGGACAGTTTTGATGGGTTGGAATAAAAAGAGACGTAGTAGGGTTTGTTGCAAAATTTTCAATAAGCCAACTGGTAAAAGCTGAGCATCAGAGACCAGCTAGAGAATTGCAACCATTGTCGATCCCATAATGGAAGTGGGAAGATGTGTCTATGGCTTTCATGATAGGTTTGTCGAGGACATTGTTAAGGAAGAATTTGATTTGGGTCATAGTTGACCACTTGATCAAGAGTGCACATTTCCTTCCTATTGCTAACACAAACTCGTTGGACAAGCTTTCTTGAGTTTATGTTAAAGAGATAATCAAACTACATGGCGTGCCTAAGTCTATAGTGTCCAACAAGGATACGCAGTTTACTTCGCATTTCTGGCAAAGTTTACAGAAGATCTTGTGCATGAATCTGAGATTTATTAGTGCCTATCACCCTTAGATAGATGGACAGACAGAGTGTACTATCAAGACATTGGAGGATATGTTACGTGCTTAAGTGGCAATTGGGAATGCCATTTGCCATTGATAGAATTTGTCGACAATAATAGCTTTCAAGCTATGCTTCAGATGGCACCTTACCAGGCATTATATGGAAGAAAGTACAGAACCCCTCTGTACTGGGACAAAGTTGGTGAAAGGAGGCTATTAGGACCGGAGTACTTGCGGGACGTAGTATGAAAGCAAGCGCCACTAATCCAGGAAAGGATCAAAGTGACCCAAAGTTGTCAGAAGAGTTATGCCAATAAACGACGAAGGAATTTGGAATTTGTCGTAGGAGATTGGGTGTATGTTAAAGTCTCACCCATGAAGGGAGTCACACGATTTGGAATGAAAGAAAAACCGAGTCCTCGGTATGTAGGACCGTTTGAAGTTATGGAAAGAGTTGTTGTGGTGGCATATTGATTAGATCTACCGCTGAAATGCAAGGAGTGCACAATGTCTTCCATGTATCATCATTGAAGAAGAGCTTTGCCCAAAGGCAACCTGTAGTAATGGAACCCGGCAATATACAACTTCTGCCTAACCTATCCTATAAAGAGTGGCCAGTGCAAATTGTGGATAGCAAAGAGTAAGAGCTGAGGAATCGAAGGATATCTTTGGTAAAAGTGCCCCGGCAGTATACAACTTTTGCCTAACCTATCCTATGAAGAGTAGCCAGTGCAAATTGTGGATAGCAAAGAGTAAGAGCTGAGGAATCGAAGGATATCTTTGGTAAAAGTGCTTGGGAACAACCTAGCCTTTCAAGAAGAAACATGGGAAAGAGAAGATTTAATGCAAAAAAAATACACTCATTTTTTTGTAACTTAGAATTTGTGTATTCATGAATCTTGTGTATGATTGATTGTACTTTGGTTACTTTATGCGAATGTCTATGTTATCTGTGGATTTTTAGTGACGATGTGTGCACCTACCATACCCACGAACAGGGCATGGCTCGTAATAGGAAAACCCCATGCATGTCTGTATCCTCGGTAGCGTAGAATAGAGAAAGATGCAAACATAGCCTTAGGAATCATTGAGCAAGGAAGCATCAATTGATGACTTCTCATTAACAATAGATGAAAAGATTTGAGGATCATCTAACTCATGTGTTGAACGCAGATTTCTGAGGCAATATTTTTCTGAGGCAAGCCCTACCACATGGAGAGCAACAACCCCCACATGATCCATTGGTATGGAGAGATGCAGGAAGGTTATGTCTACTGATTGTATTTGGACTTAACCCCGAGGTAAAATCTAGTCGCACTGCAGAAGCTCTCACAATGAGATATGAGCCATTTAAGACTTTAGATACGTCCACTGACTGTATTTGTTATCGTGAATAGGGACAACCCATTGAAGATACCAAGCTTGAGATTGAGCATAAGTTGAATGAGATGTGAGTAAACATGTATTATGATTATGACTTGGACGCGATATTTTATTTATGGCAAGATTCGGTGACAAAAGTAAAAGACAAAATATCACATCTGTCATCATCTGAGGATTCTACACTAGCTAGTGCAAGAGGTGCCAATTGGAATTGATTTTTCCTGTCAATAGTTTTGTCTGTTGGACTTATTACCGATTTCAAGGATGAAATCTTTTTCTTAGGGGTGGAGGATGTGACTTCCAGGAATTTAGCTAAGCCTCATAGTTATTTTAGTACATTATTTTGGGCCAAGCAAGGAGAAGTAACCCATTTAGAGACTAGAATAAAATACTAGGCATCTAAGGTCTTGAGGAAGGCCCAAGCCCATGACTAATTCGGCCCTTATAATGGAATTAGGGTTTTGAAACCCATAAGAATTAGGGCAAACGCCTATCCTAGGGGATAAACCCCTTCTTGCCATGTGTCATGCATGCAAGAAGGCTTACTTAAGGCAGAAGTATTGTGACACTTGTCACTATGAGAGAGAGATTCTAGAAGGAAGATGAAGAGGTTATAGAAATTAAAGCCTAGGGGAAGCCAAAAGGGCATGCACGACAACCATAGAAAGGAAGGATTCGTTTTGGCCAAGTGTCATGCATGCAAATGGAAGATGAAGAGTTTTGTCTTAGGAAAGGGCAAAATCTTGCTTGGGAAGAGAAGGATCTACACGACTATGAGTATTCTAGAAGAATATTGTGAAGGGCACACTTGAGGTGGACGGCTAGGGCAAGGGGATTTGTGCATTTTTCCACAAGCAATGACCAACCACACAATGTTCAACACATTGGTAGAAGAAAGATCTTCTTGGGAAGTAGATGAGCTTTTCAGCCACAACACACTCCTCATACGCCACATAGCACACATGCACACTTGTAGAGGATTGAGGAAGATCTTAGTTAGAAGAATGACCATTTTGCCACAAGATTCAAAGAATCAATACACAAAATGAAGGGTAAAAGGGGAAGTGGAGTTTAGATTTTAAAAAGGAGGCGCCACTTGTCCAAAAAGCTTCAATGGGTTCCCAACACAATCCAATGATAGAGAAGGGGAAGAGGCACAAGGGTTAGGAGCTAAATGACATCCATGCAAAGGATTTTTAGCTTGTTCAATAAGCATCATATGCCTATAAAAGGAGATTAGCCAAAACCCTAAGATCTTTCAGTCACTTGGTGGAGTTCTCTTAAGATTTTCAGCCACTTCATTTTCTCTCTACTTTCCATCACTTCATTCAAACACCATTTTATGTGCAAACAAAGCTAGTGAATACCATCTACAAAGGGAGTCATGTAAGGTAAGAAAATAAAACACTCTTTTTCCTTATGCCACACACAAGGCCAAAGGGAGTAAGTTTCAGATTTAACAATGTTCACCATGAACACATGCTCAAACACACACACCCATGACCAATAAGAATAGAGTTTTCAGTTTTTGTGAAGTTTTTCACATGAGCTTACACACACATGCCCTGAATTAGACTAGGGTTTTCTTTAAAAGAATGTAGACTTGGACTTCATTTGATTTAAGCTCATGAGCATGATATTTTTTAGTAAGGAGGGCCACGGCTTTAGTACTTGCATGAACTAGCGTTTTGTTTTATGAAAGTTTTGGACTTGAGGAAGGGAATTTAGAATATTCGAAGACTATTTCATGTCTTTCATCAGTCAAGAGCACACCACTCACCCACACACACGGGTTAGGGTTTTTGGATGACCAATCCTAATGATTGTTAAACTATGTTTTCAGCTTGCTCACTTATCGATTTTAGATTTTTGTAAGTAAATTTCTAACTTACACTTAGATATCTTATTTATATGTCATGTGACTCGTTTATTGTTTGGTTGTATGATAGTATTTGCAATGATGAAATTCTTCCATGTGATATAATCGGTTTCTTGTATGTTTGCTCACCATATTGTTCAAATGGTTTATTGTTGTTAGTTTATATCATGGAAATGAGATGAGATGCCACATCTAGGGTTCAAGTTTGCATGTTCTTAACATGTTTATGGATACTCATTGCATGACCGAATCTTTTAAAAGATTAATCCCATGAAATACTTTTCTATATGTATGTTCACTTGCACGATTTTGGTTATTCATGTATGTTCATTGATAATGTTCCATTAAACACATTAGACGATTCTAATTTAATGAAAAGTTGGCGTAATGTGTATTTCAAGGTTGTTATGTTACATCCATCACCATGGATGAAGTGTTATCATTATGTGATTGAAGATCTAAAGGCATAAAACCAATTTCATACATGCTAGGGTTTATATGCTTCGGCCTTGTATAGTACATGTGAAGTTATGAATATTTGTTTCTCGTTTGTTGTTCATTTTTAGAATTAATAATTAAAAACATGGTCACATGTTCTAATATTTTCAAGTCATAACGTGGAATGTATATGGTGGCACATGATTTCTTGATGTATGGCCATGTTGAGTCTTGGCATGCACTACTATGTGTCTCATGAAAGAACAAGGTTCCACAGTCCATGTCTCATGCATTGGATTTGTTAAACTATTTCTAAAAGGAAAAAGAGTTTTTAAAGTTTTGTCACAATCCCAAATGCTATGATGAGGGAATGCCCTAGTGGAACTCCTATGTCGACTCAAGAGTGATTAAAATTGAGTGGTAACCCTTAAGTCGATGAAGTATAGTCGACAGCCCTCAAATGGTTCCCAAAAGAAAAGGATATCGAAGCGGGGTTGCATATAAAACTAGTGGGTGCCCTACGGTGAAGGCAAAAAGGCAAACTGCCATATTAAGTATGATTAAAAGTAAAACATAGTCACCTTAGTCAAAGTGGGCCAACGGTTGTTGCGGTAACTAGCGGGAAACACACAATGCATAAGGGAGTCGTGAGGTATCCAATTATATGTTAAAGTCAAAGAATAAGACATTGAGCTCTAATACATGTTATGCTTTGATATATGAACAAGAAACCGAGCTCATGTGTATATTTTAATGTTCAAGAATAAAATGATGAAAGATCTTTTACGAAAAAGTTATAAAAGTTCTTATACACGTTGTGTTTTCAAAATTCAAGTGCATAAGTACAAGTTCATGTCAATGAATTCATTTTGGTTTACTTTCATATGCTTATGATGTCTGTTACATGTTATTTGTTTACTTATTGAGATTTCTCAAAATCTCTCTATGGTAGTTTCCACTACCATTCCCTTATCCGGAATGGTAGAAGTTGTGACTAGAACCCAAGAGGAAAGAATGGAGAAGTACAAGAGACCAGCTCCCTAGATCCCTAAGGAGACTCCCAAGAGACATGAGATCTCTCCGGAGCCATCCATTCTGGAGAGGAGTGAGGCCGCCAACCAATTCATTACTAAAGTACTGCAACTGTTCGAGGAGCTAAGAAGGATTATGAACTAGGATAAGGCCAAGTAGGATCGGCCTTGCCAGATGACATTTTGATATGGGACCACTAAGATCATGAAGATAGAATGTTTGTTTTGATGACCTAGTAAAGTGATGATCCCATGTTTTGGGAGTTCTTTTGGAAACAATTATGTCTTTTGAAAGATTTTATAAAAATTGCTATTTTGGGATGTTGTGCTTTGGTACCATGATATCTATCTTATTTTATAACTTAAGAAAACCCAATTCCCTATCTCGAAAACTATCTTAGTTCTCTTCATATCAGCAAAGAACTTCATCCTTTGTTAAGCCTTCTATATATTCTCCTTCAATAAGGACAACAGCTCCTCTCTAGACTCCAATTGGTGATCCACAATTGCATTAGCAGTTGTTCCAGGTACATATTAAAGTAACTTGGGGGGCACATACCCATAAAGGGTTTCAAAATGAGACATATCAGTAGATGTATGGAAAGTGGTGTTATAACACCATTCAGCCATGGTTAACCAAGAACTCCACTCCCATGGTTTATCACTGGTGTAGCACCTTAAATATCCTTCCATAGACTTGTTCAAAACTTCTATTTGCCCATTTGATTATGGATGATAGGCAAAACTGCAATGAAGATAAGTGCCTTGGAGCTTAAACAATTCCCTCTAGAATGAGCTTGTAAAAATAGGGTCCCTGTCAGAAACCACTGTCTTGGGCATACCATGCAATTTGAAAACCCTTGAAAAGAATAGTTGAGCCACCTTGCTTGCTATGTATGTATGGGACAAAGGGAAAAATGAGCAAACTTAGTTAGTCTATTAATAATAGAAAATATCATAGAAAAACCATTAGATGAAGGTAGCCCTTCCACAAAATCCATGGAGATGTCCAACAATGGAGAATGTGGAATTAGTAGGGGCTGCAAAAGCCTTGCTGGATGCTCATGCTTGCTGGTTTGACATGTAACACACTCTTTAACCAGCCTTCTAATGTCAATTCTTAGGCCTTCCCAAAAAAAAAAAATCCATCTTGGCCCTCTACAATGTTTTCTTGTATCCCACATGCCTAGCCTATGGGCTGTTGTGAATATGCTGTAAGACTTAAGCTTGAAAAGGAGATTTAGGAACCAGTACCAGTTTGCCTTTCCTCAACAATTGGCCCTCCTAGATACTATAATGCTTACAGCCTTCCAAGCCTTTTTGAAGCTTAGAAATAATATCACTAATAATAGAAGATAGTTGATAGCTACTCTTCAGTTCTTCAATCCATATTAGGGTAGGAAAAGTAATCAAGGCCAAAGTAGTCAAGAGCCTATCTACCACTACATTTTCTTTGACCTTTTTGTCATCAATGGTGAAGTCATAACCCTTTAACTTGGATAGTCACTTTTGCTGAAATTATGTTCCACCCCTTTGCTCCAAGAGGTACTTCAAAGGCTGTTGATCTATTTTAATCTTAAAGTTTTGGCCCAGTAAATAGGGCCTCCACTTGCTCATAGCAAACAGAAGAGCCAAAAACTCTTTCTTATATGTAGATAACAAAAGAGCCTTACCATTCAAAGCTTTGTTGTAAAAGGCAATTGGCTAGCCTTCTTGCATAAGGATAGCCCCCAACCCTACACTAAAAGCATCACACTCTATTGTAAAGGCCTTAGTGAAATCAAGTAACCTCGAGACAAGATGTTCAGTATCTGCCTTCTTCAAATTGCTAAAGGCCTGAGTAGCAATGTCCCTCCAAACAAAAGCATTCTTTTTTAACAGATCGGTTAATGGTGCTGCTATGGTACCATAAATTTTTATAAACTTCCTATAGTATCTAGTGAGACCAAGGAAGCCTCTCAATTCCTTCAAAGATCCACAAATTGGCCATTCAAGTATGGCTACTATTTTTGAAGGATCAGCACTCACACCCTAAGTAGAAATTACATGGCCCAAGTAGTCAATTTCCTCCAGTCCAAACTTGCATTTGGTCTTTACATATAAAGTGTTCTACCTCAATACCTACAAAACCACCCTCAAGATTCTCAAGTGGTCAGATAAGGTACTGCTATAAATAAGGATGTCATCAAAGAACACCAAAACAAACTTCCTTAAGAAGGGCTTGAATATGTCATGCATTAGCCCTTAAAAGTTGCATGTGCATTAGTAAGGCTAAAGGGCATTACGAAGAACTTATAGTGACTTTTATGAGTTCAGAATGCTATTTTCTCAATGTCTCCTACCCTCACTCTAATCTGGTGATAACTTGATCAAAGATCCAGCTTTGAAAAAGCTTTGCGCCAAACAACTCATCAAGTTACTCATCAACAACAGGTACAGGAAACTTGTCTTTGATGGTTTCTTGATTCAAGGCATGGTAATCCACACACATTCTCCATGATTCATCACTCATTTTAACCAATAAGCTAGGTGAAGAAAAAGGCCTCACCTTTGATTCAAGTCCTTCACTATGTCTTTATTTTTGGCTTCTGGTAGTGTGGATATCTATAGGTTCTGATTGTGATTAGCCCAGTGTTTTCCTTCAAAGGAATTCGATGGTCAAAACACTTTTTAGGAGCCAATCTCATTGGTTCAGCAAACATGTCAGCAAATTCATCAATAACCGTAATATCTTCATCAACCCCACTGTTAACTACCTGTTGAGAATCATGTGCCATCAACTGCAGGAACCAACCATGTTGATTCATTAGGGAAGATTTCAAGCACCCTTCCACTTTTTTAACCTTTAAGTCTACACTTTTCATGCCTTGCAAGACTACAACTGACTTCCCATCTTGAAACTCATGGCCGTAGATGAAAAATCCCAATTAATGGGTCCTTTGTTCTCAACTACTGAACTCCCAGCACCATATCACATCCCCCCCAATCTTAACACATGGAAAGGGATTTTGAATTTAGATCCTTGGATCTTAAGAGTCTCTTCACATTTTACTTGGCTCAAGATAATGTCACCATTGGCAATTTTAACCTGCGAGCTGGCCTCTTTTCAACTCTCAACTTAGTTGCCTTGGATTACTAGTGGATCGAGGAAGTTATGATTACTTCTAGAGACTACTAAAATCTCTACTGAAGACTCACCATTTCTACCTAACAACTTCACAGAATTGTTGTTAATGCATTTCAACAGTTCATGAATGGAAATGTCCATACTTTCATCTTCATTGCTCACCTTCTCACCCACTATGGTCTCATCCTCACTGCCCTCCTACACTACAAAATCTTTAGACAAAGTTTCTTCCCCATGTAACAGATACACCTTAGGTTTTTTACACAGGTGTGCTTGATTTCACTTTTCATCACAGTGGTTGCACAGTCCATTTGTGTAGAAAAAACCTTCTTAATTGGTCTTGCTATCTTCTGAGACTTATTCATCTCACATAGTGCATTGAAATGCATTCTTTCAAATCTACTTACCATACTCCTCACTAACTTCCTGGTGGCCATTACATACTCCTCTTGGAGTTTTGCAAATCCAAAGGCTGCATTGAGATTAATGGGATTGAGCATTCGGACTAGCAACCGAATCTCATACTTCAAACCACTCAAGAAACAACTCAAATTATGCCTTTCTAACAAGCCCTTAAGCCTGTTAGACAAAGCCTCAAATTGAGCCTTGTAGTTGATCACACAAGTGAGTTGTTTGAGGCATGTTAAGGCCTCCATAAGGTCATCATAAGCTATGGGGCCAAATCTGACTTGCAAAGCCTTGATGAATGTATCCCATCCATTAAAGACTCCATCATCTAAGGCATCTTGGTACCAAACCAAGGCCTCACCCTTCATATAATGCGCTGACATTAAAAGCCTCTGATTCAAGTGAGTTTGATGAAAGTCAAAAAAGCTGGCTTTAAAAACCCAACCTACAGGATCATTTCCATCAAAGTGTGGAAAATCAAGCCTTACCCCACGAGGCAAAGCTGACCTTTCTTCAGGAAGTTGTTTACTTTCAAGCAAACACTTGACCATATTAGAAAGTTGTTCTAACTTGTCTACAATATTGTGAATTGCATGATGATGGTCATCCAACTGTCATTGAATAGCTTCCTATTGCTTCTATGGGTCATCCAATTGCGACTTCTGAGCTCCTCACAATGAGAGGATCAGCCTCTCTAATACCAATTGTAAGGCATCACACAAAACCTAGAACAAGAAAAAAAAATTGGAACAAGAACGTGATCAAGAAAAGAGAGAAAGAAACCAAGAATCCACTTTATTGATCTTGAAATAAGGTTTTTGAGGAACCTTAAACCTCAATACACTTCCAAGAATTGATCTAAGCAATTGAATAGAAAATAATCAAGTTCCACTTCAGTTTTTTCACAAATCGATGTAAAAGAGAAATAAACGATGTCGTTAAGCCTCCATTGCCTTTCTTCCGTCCTAAGCCAAAACACGCCGCTTCACTTATGGAATAAAACACACTGTTCTCACTCCAGTCCGTTAATTCTATTATTCCTCACTGCACACCGTTTCATTAAAGTCAGGCGCACGGTTTTGCCTTCATGTGTAACACTCATTTCCCTTCCTCAACCACAATTCCTTCATAATTCAAACACTACTTCAATCTTACTCAACCCTCTCCATCTGGTGCATTTTAGCAACCTACTTTTATTTGTCCAAAATAAAAGGACTAAAATGACTTTTTGCATCATATTTTAATTTGCCGCAAAAACCGTTTGTCCAAAATAACAGGACTAAAATGGCTTTTGCATCATATTTTAATTTGCAGCAAAAACCATTTACAATTTTTTTTTTTTAAATTTCTATGCAGTGTTTTTTTTCCATTCTAATTAGTATGTATAATGCTTTTGTAAAGTTGGGTTGATATATTATACTGCATACTTTTGCAAAGTATGTATAAATCTCGTGGTATATATGAATGACTTGGTGGGTTGGGGATCAGGATTTCAAATTTTTAAAATTGTTCCGCACCGGCCAGTACGATCGGGATTTATAGTTTCAAAACTGTAATTGGTATGGGACACATTGATATTTAGTGATGACCCATTTTTACGTGTATTTTCACTGAATGAGTGTTTTTAATTTAATTAATATATTGGTTCTTTTATTTTAAATTATTGTATTTTAAATTGGTTTTTATTTTATTTGATGTGGTGTTTAATTTACTTTAGTTGTTTTATGTTTTTAATATCGTTTTCGGCGGATCAGTTTTTGGACTCCGGAAGTGAGGATTGGACCTCATTTTCTTTCTCCCTCTTTTTCGGCGCCGTCGCTCCACCTCCGGCCACTACCTCTTCACAGCTTCTTCCTCTACCTCTTGCCGACCTAACCCACCTAATTTTAGCCTTGATCCATTGCCAGAGCAGCTCCCACGAGCTCAACTCCGTTCAGCCTCTTTTTGGCCTTCCACCGCGGTTTCCACCGCCACCCACGGCCAAAACTCATTTCCTTTAGCTTCATAAACATCTCAAGACCATTCTCTATCAATTTCGTGTTTTGGTTTGTCCCCGTTCGAAAGTGGGTAATTTATTACCCAGGGCCACAGTGTAAAATACACTGTTACATTGCTTTTTCTCCATCGTTTGCAACGTCGCGAGGTTTCAAAAGATACCGTACAGCAATGTAAGTATTTTCTAAACACTACTTTTAGATTTAAATAGATTTTGCTCTTACAATTAATTATCTAGTTGGTTGGTTGATTCCGGACTGAGTTCGAGGAGTTCGGGGGTCAGATGGTTTGAGGATGGAGTTGCTTGGTTTATTGATTTGTGATTGGTTGGTTGGTTTGTGCCTTGTGGTTGCATTTACATGGTGCATGCACGTGCATTTTATTTAATTGAGAAAATCATGTTTTATTTGTGTAAATGGATTTTCGGGTGTGTGTGTATCACGACCCCAAGCCGGGATGGGGTATTATCCCGGTGGAGCTCCTCTGTTCATTCGGGAGCGTAATATACTAAGTGATGTCCCCTGAGTTGTCATTGGGCGACAACGGGAGCGAGTGGGATGGTAACGCTCTACGTACCGACTCTGTGGCCCTTCGCTGGCGAGGGCTAGAGGATGCTTGGTTATGAACGCGCGGGGCGCGAAACTGGGCATCGCTCGTTTGGGTGTCATACGCATGGTCGTTACCCGCGGTGTGGCACAGGAGCCAGGGTGTGCAGTGACCCCTAGGGGAGGTCATGGTGCATACGGATTAATTGGTTAATGGATTGAGTTGGTTTTGGGCCAAATGTGACTTTTTGCGAGATTTGAAAAGTAATGCGTTTTTGGGGCCAAATGGGATTTTTGGTGTGCGTGGAAAAATATGGTTTTACGGGTTATGTGCATTGACATTCCATCATGCATATTGTTTGAGTTTTAATATGCTTTTATCTAGTGGCATTTGGATCTTACTTACCTGCGGCACCATTTTTGGTATCGTAGATTTTGATGCAGAGATCGAGGAAGAGGAGGAGGTTGAGCCCGAGGATGCGGCTCCGCCGGAGTATTGAGTTGAAGTTTAAGCTTTGTTGTTGGTTTGAACTATATTTGTTGTTTGTAATATTTTATTATGTATGATTTGAACCGCTTTGTATTAAACTATAAAAAATTCTGGTACTTAGTTTATAACTTTGCTACCCGCTGCTTGTTTCTTTATGTACATTTGTTGCTTATACACACACTTGGCACTTGGCGATAGGGTGGTGACCCGTGATGTCACCATCCGGACGTCTCGATTTTTCCATGTCCGTACGTGGGAATTTGGGGGCGTCACAGGTGGTATCGGAGCGGTTTGGCTCTGGGTAAAACCACATGTCCTGTAGGTAGTACCAGAATGTTTTTAAAGTTGTGTTTTAAATTTATATTTAAGTATAGTTGCTATTTGATTTGTTTTGAATTTATTGGAGCTTGTTTGCTTGTATATATTTATTTAGTTATGTTATTGCATGCTGGTTTCTTTTGTTTCTTGTTATGTGGTTTGGTTTTGGTTTTCGGTTTTATGTTGTTGGCTTTTTGTTTTTCCTTAAAGGGGGTCAAAGGCTGTGTTATGGCAGGAAGATGGTGCGATCGACAATACTGTTAGGTATGAATATTTAGCGTAATAGGCTGGAATATTTATCGATGTGGCTTGTTGTTATAATATCGAGACTTGAAGGGAATGATATGGTTTAGGCGATCTTTGTGGAGTAGGAACTCAAGTCATAATAGGAGGGGGGAATTAGCTTTAAGTCGCCTAAAATGATTGAGATCTTAGGTTTTGTAGAATTTATGTAATGAGTCTTTAGAGTAGGAGATTGTAAGTTCAACTAACATCAAGAATAAATTGATGAGAGTTTCATTTAAGGTTTAAGGTTTTCTGGACTCTAGGAAATGATTTGTTATCAATTAATGTTTTAGATTTTGTAAGTTTAGGGAGGCAATTGTTTTATTATCGGATCTAAGGTCTTCAATCTTGTTGATTTCAGAGAATGATCTTTAGATGATCAAAGGTTTAGAATGACTTGATGAACTACTTTATAGTAAGACTTGAGTTTTAGATACGCGGATTTGGTATGCTAACTCGATCTATCTTAGAGTTTGATTACTCTGTAACCATTACCATAGGGGTGATCAGAGTTAAGTTTTTGATATGGAAATTTTCAAGGAGCGTATTTTCTAAGGTTTAGGGGTATTGCTCTAGTACAAAAATGGTTATTATTATGTTGGAGTTATAGTATTCCTTTGCCTAGATGGAGGTTTCAAACCTTTTAGAGTACAATGATGGTCCTAGATAGAGTGCGCATACTTGGGTTAGATGGCTATTTACTGATTTAAGCTTGGGCAGGGAAATGTCGTGGTTTAGTTGAATCCATAAGGACGAAGGCATGAGCCATGAATGACGGAGGTAACAACTAATAAGAGCGCAAAGAATCTAAAGTTAAAATTCTATAGGACTTACGGAATGAGTTTATGGAACCTGAGATGGTGGGTTCAACGAACATTTGAGGAGTCGATTAAATTGGAACTTTCAGATTTTGCCTAAAGCAAATTGATGACATTTTGTGAGTTAATTTGTCTACAGCCATTAAGACATCAATTCGTCTAATTTAAGTAATCGATGTGTAGATTTTCAAGAAGAGATTTTCTCTATGAGACTCGAAGGTAATGTTTTGCTGACTCATGAAGAGGGTTGTTTTTTTTTTAAGTTTTGGAAATTTATGGTTTAGAAGATGCTTATTCTCGAGTTGGGGATTATAGGGTTGGTAAATTTTAGGAAATGATTCTTTTCAGGTTTCAGGACTAAGGTGGTGTAGGTTAGGAAATAATTTTGTCGATCCTAAAAATATAGGTCCATCCGGGGTGTTGGAGATGGTAGTTTATGTGTTGGTATTAAATGAGTATGTTAATTTGAGTGTTGGTATTTTAGTATTTTTGGGTTTGGGGCTGTATGTTCAGCCGACTTTTAGAAATGGATTTTGGGCATATTTAAGGATATAAGTTGAGCAGATTCAGGAATGATTTTTGTTGATTTGAGGATATAAGTCTAGATGATGGAAATGGTAGCAGTGGATCACTTGTACGTCGGATGATTATTGGTTTTGGCTGTGAGTTTTGGTAAGATGATAGAAGTGTACAGTCGAAGTGGGTTATGCAGTAGAATGATGGTAGGCGATGATTGTTGTGATTATTCACAGGAATTAATCGTGACTTGAGTTCACTTAGGAATTTAAATTCAGGAGCTATATTGTGTCTTAGAGACTAAGTGTCCAGTTGGAAGAATTATAGACATTATTATTTAGTTTGAAGAGTGTTTGTTGGGTTACCATGTGTGGTGTATGATAAAATCTTGGAGGTTGGAACTTAGGCATTAACGGTGGATAACATAAATAGATTTAGAAGGTAATATGGCTTTAGGATCCAAGAGTGATGTGGAATAATTTTGGAGGATTGAAGATTTGAGTAGTATGGCTTGCCTTGAGATTTAATGGGGATGTGCAATTGAAGAAACTAGTCGTATAAATATTGGCTTATGGAAGTAGATATAAGTGGGCAAGTTACCAAGAAGGTTTCAATAATGTTTTGGTGAGTTTCATGGTGGTTCGTATTAAGATTAGTCATTGTCAGGTTATATGGTATTCAGAATTTAGGTGATGAGCTTTTAAATATAGATTGTCAGGTAAAAGTTCATAGTCGCTCTTGTGGGTTGGTCGATATAGATTCGAGCCTTTTAGGTTATGTTCCTTACCTGAGATGTGGTAGTTTTATTTTGAAAGGATGATGCTTGTTTTCATTTTGGGATGTTGAGGTTGATGGGTATTGATTTCTGTCAACAATCATGGACGTATTTTTGCGGAATGTTGATTTTTGATTAGAGCAGCGATGGCCAACTGAGGAATGAGTGGAGATTTGTGGGTTTTGGAGGTATATTATTTTCTATAGAAATGTGGTAAAGGTTTTCTTGTGATTAGGTGTGGATTGAGCTTGTACTTGATGATGTTAATTTATGAGGATATAACCTTTATGTATTTTGGTGAGTTATCAGAGTGCGCGCGAAAGCATGATTTTTGGAGATTCTTAGAAATTCAAATTTTGTGTTGATTTTGAGGAAGTAGTAGTGATTCGAAGTTTTAATGGGAGATTAATCATTTGGTCGTGCAAATTTCATTTATTGATGGTCAACTTTGGAAGTGGCTATTAGGTTACCAAAGTTGGAATAGGATGGCAATTCGGAAGGTAAAGCATAGACGTCGTCGATATTAGCAATTTATGGTGTGAAAATAATAACTATTGGAATTTGTTGGGAGTTATTGATGATATGTATCTCTCAAATATGTTCGAAGTTGTATCTTGTATCTTTTTGGCGCTGATGGTTGATCTTGCAAATTTCGAGGACGAAATTTGTTTTAAGGGGGGAAGGATGTGATGACCCGTTTTTACGTGTATTTTCACTGAAGGAGTGTTTTTAATTTAATTAATATATTGGTTCTTTTATTTTAAATTATTGTATTTTAAATTAGTTTTTATTTTATTTGATGTGGTGTTTAATTTATTTTAGTTGTTTTATGTTTTTAATATTGTTTTCGGCGGATCAGTTTTTAGACTCCGGAAGTGAGGATTGGACCTCATTTTCTTTCTCCCTCTTTTCTTTTCTTTTTCTTTTTTCTTTTTCCTTTTCTCTTTCCTTTTCTTTTTCTTTTCCTTCTTTTTCTTTTTTCTTCTTTCTTTCTTTTCCCTCCTTCTCCCCGTGCGTGCTGTTGCTTCCTTTTCTCTTCCCGTCGCCGACCCTTTGACCGCCCAGACTTGCCGCCGCCGGCTGGTGTGGTCAACACCACCCCCACCATTCGAACCCCCTCCAGCCGGTGATCACTCCCACCAATTTTCAGGGCCATCCGTGCAGCCATTAGCCGCCACGCATGGCTGGAAATCACGGCACCAGCTCTCCCTTCTCTCTCTGTCGCCGGTTGCTTTCTCAGCCCAGAACCACCACTCACCGGCGACGTGGCCGACACCACCCACCGAGTTTTCTTCCCCTCCTACTGGTGAACATCCCCACCAAGTTTCACCTCCATCCGAGCCACCGTTAGCCGCCACGAGCTCCTCCAAGCCACACGGTTTTTGAGCTTTTCTGACGCCGTCACTCCACCTCCGGCCACCACCTCTTCACAGCTTCTTCCTCTACCTCTTGCCGACCTAACCCACCTAATTTCGGCCTCGATTCGTTGCCGGAGCAGCTCCCACAAGCTCAACTCCGTTCAGCCACTTTTTGGCCTTCCACCGCCGTTTCCACCGCCAAAACCTGCTTCCTTTAGCTTCATAAACATCTCAAGACCATTCCCTATCAATTTCGTGTCTTGGTTTGTCCCCGTTCAAAATTGGCTAATTTATTACCCACAGCAACAGTGTAAAATACACTGTTACGTTGCTTTTTCTCCGCCGTTTGCAACGCCGCGAGCTTTCAAAAAATACCGTATAGCGCTGTAAGTATTTTCCAAACTCTACTTTTAGATTTAAATATATTATGCTCTTACAATTAATTATCTAGTTGGTTGGTTGATTCCGGACTGAGTTTAAGGAGTTCGGGGGTCGGATGGTTTGAGGATGGAGTTGCTTGATTTATTGATTTGTGATTGGTTGGTTGGTTTGTGCCTTGTGGTTGCATTTACATGGTGCATGCACGTGCATTTTATTTAATTGAAAAAATCCTATTTTATTTGTGTAAACGGATTTTCGGATGCGTGTGTGTCACGACCCCAAGCCGGGATGGGGTATTATCCCGGTGGAGCTCCTCTGTTCACTCGGGAGCGTAATATACTGAATGATGTCTCCTGAGTTGTCGATGGGTGACAACGGGAGCAGGCGAGATGGTAACGCTCTACGTACCGACTCTGTGGCCCTTCGCTGGCGAGGGCTAGAGGATGCTTGGCTACGAACGTGTGGGGCACGTAACTGGGCATCGCTCATTTAGGTGTCATACGCGTGGTCGTTACCCGCGGTGTGGCACAAGAGCCAGGGTGTACGGATGACCCCTAGGGGAGGCCATGGTGCATACGGATTAATTGGTTAATGGATTGAGTTGGTTTTGGGCTAAATGTGACTTTTTGCGAGATTTGGAAAGTAATGCATTTTTTGGGCCAAATGGGATTTTTGGCGTGCATGGAAAAGTTTGGTTTTACGGGTTATATGCATTGACATTCCATCATGCATATTGTTTGAGTTTTAATATGCTTTTATCTAGTGGCGTTTGGATCTTACTTACCTGCGGCACCATTTTTGGTACCATAGATTTTGATACAGAGATCGAGGAAGAGGAGGAGGTTGAGCCCGAGGATGCGGCTCCGCCGGAGTATTGAGTTGAAGTTTAAGCTTTGTTGTTGGTTTGAACTATATTTGTTGTTTATAATATTTTATTATGTATGATTTGAACCGCTTTGTATTAAACTATAAAAAATTCTGGTACTTAGTTTATGACTTTGCTACTCACTGCGTGTTTCTTCGTGCACATTTGTTGCTTATACACACACTTGGCACTTGGCGATAGGGTGGTGACCCGTGATGTCACCATCCGGACATCTCGATTTTCCCGTGTTCGTACGTGGGGATTTGGGGGCGTCACATATTTTGTTTCGTCTTAAATTTTGGCCAATTTTGATTTGTTTCAAGTGTTTGTTTCAGTCAATTTCCAGTATATATTTCGGCCTATATTAAATGGCAAATTTAATTTCCATTTTCCAATTCAGTTAAAAAGCCTATCTTCTTTCACACTACTGAAATAAAGTCTTGCGCTTCTATTGCACATCTCAATCAGTGCTTCTTCTGCACACCTCAATCAAATCAAAGTCAAATCAATCCAAAGGTTGAACTTCAACTTTATTCCTTCTTGTCTCTCTGTCCTCTCTTCGTGTCTCTCACTGTTTTATACTTTTATTCTTAAAAAGAAAACTTATTTTTCAAGGATTAGAAATTTTGTAAATTTTTAGACGTGAGATTTAATCAAATCTTGCATAAAATACAGTGACTCAATGTCTTATATTATTGAAAAATTCTCTTCGCAACTGCTTGGGAGAACCGTCACGTAACCGTCATCCATGTGGAAAAATAAAGAATCACAGGTATCAACTTCACCAAAACTTCCATCTTTCATCTCAAGATCTAAAGGGAAAGACTACAGGAGCAAGAAATGGAGAGCAGAAAACTACGAGTCCTTACATAAGCAGCATCCACTCAAGGTTTTAAGTGGGACATCTTCTTGTTTGGATCTACAATTTGGTGATGAATTAAAACCCAAATCAATGAATCTCAAAGGAACTTCCAGGTCAAAATCAACTTTGGTTTGAAAAATAATTTTTTACACAGGGAGATAGAGCGAAACCACAAATTTACCTCCCCTTTGTATTGGATTTGAGTGTGAATTTTGGTTCTTTAGTCTAAACTTCACTAGCATCTATGACCCTCATTGGCATCTATGACCCAGATGAGACTATTCCATGGCTTTTTGTGAGTGCTTCTCTTTTATTCGCATACTTGACCTTTGTGCGCCAAAAAAAAAAAAAAAAGACAAAGAAATGAGAAAAAGCGTCTCTGAGAGAGAGGGTGACGCCGCGCATTGTGGGTAGGAGAACTAGATCCTATAGCGGTGATTTGGTGAACCAATTGGTGGGTTGCATCTGTATTGGGTACCAAATCTGTGTTGGGTATTTAAGATCATGCACACTACCATGTTGGGTACCAAATCTGCATTTGTGTTTTTCATTATAGGTTAAAGCCCGGTTCACTTGAGATTTTGTGCTCTTACGGATATTTTTGGGGTTGCCATGGGTTGCATCTATGCTTAACGTTGTGGGTTGATTTATTTTCCCAGATATTTTGGAGGCCTAGGCATATACCCATTTAATGGAGGACTTAATTCTTATTAGGAGCTTGAGGAAGGAGACAAGAAGAAGAACCTGCAAACGAGGAAGCTACGACCACGTCTTCATCTGTTTAGGAGGAAGGCTTCATGTTCTTCTATGGGAAGACGAAGGGAGCAGTTCTTCAAGAGGGAAAAAATGATGGTACGTGGTTGTTTGGTATATATGAACGCACAATTTCATTTTTCACGTAGACGCCAATTACGCAGCAATTCTCCCAAGCAGTTGTAAGTAGAATTTCTCTATATTATTTGACATATAGAATTATGTTTATTTGATAATTATTTTTTTATAACTATGAAATATATATATATATATAATAAAAAATTCTATAATTCCAAAAAAGTATGCTATTATGTATCGATCAAAATATTCCACTCCAGTGTCCAAACCAAAGCGATCTCCCAAATGGAATTCAAACCTTTGATACTACAACATGCATGATTGAATTTGTTCTCGCAAACCAATGTTTCTCATTGAATTGAATTAAGAAAAGTATGTTAATTTGAGTTGGCTTACATGTGTCTGCCTCTCATTATTTTTTGAAGAAAGCTAAAGACAGTCGATTTTGTGCACTCCTTGCGCACGAATCCCACCTTGCGCCTATGGAAGATAAAATGAAGCATTTAAATGTATGCATCTTCTCGGCACTCACCTTCTCTCTTCATCATAATAGCAATAACCTTAGTCTACTACTATCTTCCAGCACTCATTTTGAATGGGCGTGTACTTGTGCTAATACTACCAGACATCTCTCTCTCTTTCTCATACTTTAGATGCTACCAACCTGATGTTCTACTACTACCAGTGCACTACTTCTTCCTCTCTTCTTCCAACTCAGCCAACGGATAGTTTTTCATGAAGGGACCGATCGGAAGGGTGGGTTCAACACCAGCACGAATGATTTCGCTTGCCACTATAAAACTGGGTCTTTTACATCAACGTGTGGATCAGATGGTAACTATACATCCAATTTTGGGGGGCTAGGCGAGAAGGGCTACGCTGGATTGTGTAAAAACACAAGGAAAAAATAAAATGGAATTGCACACGAATATTTTTTTCTCCGTATCACAAGATACAAGGTGTTGAATCACCAAAATACAAAAATACATGAAGGGTCCAAGACAAAAATAGCATCTCCTTCTCCCAGCTAAACCCAAACACAATCGCAAGTTGTTCATCAATCTAAACAGGAAAACCCACTTGCAAAACCCAAACCCAATCGCAACAACCCTTAAAGAAACAGGGAAAAAAATCACGATAGAGAATTTCTCCAAGGTTGTAATGCACCAAGTCTCACATTCGCAACCACCAGTAAATCCCATTAACAAACCGTTTACTCCCACTGAAAAAATCACCAAGTAATAAAATATGTGCATATAGGTGGTCGCTTTGTCAACTTGATGTCTGCAATGCATTCTTACATGGTGATCTCATTGAGGAGGTATTTGCATAGATTGCATCATGGTAGAAAAAAGATGGATCATTTCTTTATCGATTAACGACAAGTTAGTTTCAGTGGTCTTGTGTTCATCAATTTATGTAGTGATGAATGGTTCAAGGAAAACCGAAGGTGGAAGGAAAAAGGCATGAAATATGAGTTGTTGGCCATTGTTTGAAAGTAAAGGAAGGAGAAAGAAAGCCATCAACTTTGGGGAGGAACGAGAGAGACAGAGAGCAGATAAACAACCGACGACGATTTATCGACGTGGGGCAAAAATCTGTAATTTTCTTCATGAGGTAAAAATGTAAGAAAATAACTTTAATGAATAAAAAAAATCTATAAGATCTTTTTCCTCCAGCCATTTGTGCTTGATAACTGGAAAGCTTCAAACATACAAAAGAGAGTAGAGATTTTGTATGCAAGGGACTTCTAGCCTTTGCCTTAGAACTTTATGGGTGGTTCTAATGGAACACACAAGCCCCTTTATATAGGAAAGACTAGGGACCCTCATTTATTGCTCCTACAACCTTTAGGCTACCCTCATTGTTTCATCCATCAAAAAATAGCAAGGGTCACCGCTTTATTTATGAAGGGCAATTACCAATGCTTGATAGATAAAGTGTATCATCTTAGATGAAGTGAACCACCTTAGGGAAGACAAAGGTTTTCTAGGAAAACCAAAGGTTTAACATTCTCCCACTTGGTTCACTTAATAAGTAAAACTGAAATGGTCAACGTAATGCCCTTAATTCTGTCAAGGTATCCTATATACGAACCATGGTGGTATTGCTCTTTATAGTGAACATTTCCCTTCCATGTGTCACAATACATAGTATCCCTTAAAATACTTTATGAACAACTATTAAAAGTCATTCGGGTCCAACTTAATCACCCAATGGATATGAAGAATTCGTTACTTTATGCGCAAAACTGAAATAAAATTCAACTTTATTCTTTGTGAAATATACCGTAACATGAGAAATTACACTTTAGTTAGGCCCATACAATCCACATGATCCTGAAACTGTTTTACCAGTAAACCTTTGGTCATTGGATCAGCTAACATCAAATTTGTACTGGTGTGCTCAATATACACCATATTATATTTGATGCTCTCTCTCACACTTAAATACTTTATGTCGATATGCTTGCTTCTGCTTCCGCTCTTATTATTCTTTGAGAAGAACATTGCAGCGGTATTATCACAAAAAATCTTTATTGGTCTTTGAATGGAATCAACAATTTTAAGACTAAAAATAAAATTCTTCAACCATATAGCTTGTGTCGTTGCTTCATAGCACGCAATAAATTCTGCCTCCATAGTAGACGTAGCAACTATAGATTGTTTCATACTCTTCCAAGATATAGCTCCTTCAGCAAGAAGAAAGATATATCTAGAAGTAGACTTTCTGGTGTCTACACAACAGGCAAAATCTGAATCTGAATAGCCAACCACTTGCAAATTTTCTGTATGCCTGTAGGTTAGCATGTAATTCTTGGTTCCTAGCAAATACCGCATCACCTTCTTTGTAGCTATCCAATGTTGAAGTCCTGGGTTACTTTGATAGCGACCCAATAATCCAACTGCTAGACATATGTCTGGACGGGTACAAACTTGAGCATACATCAAGCTACCCACTGCAGATGCATAAGGCACACTTTTCATCTGCTCTTGTTCCAATGCATTTTTAGGTGATTGTCCTTTATGAAATTTATCACCTTTGATTATGGGAGCTATAAAGGCTTTACAATCTTTCATACTGAAGATTCTTTGTTTCATGTCTTTGTGAATCTCTATGCCAATGACATAAGAGGCTTCATCCATATCCTTCATTTCAAAGTTTTAGGAGAGAAATTGTTTGGTCTCATGTAACAATCCCAAATCACTGCTTGCAAGAAGAATATCGTCTACATATAGGAGTAAGAAAATGTATTTGCTCCCACTGACTTTAAGGTATATACATTGATCAACAAGATTCTCGATAAAACCATATGAGATAATAATCTTGTGAAACTTTAAATACCATTGACAGGAAGCTTGTTTTAGTCCATAAAGAGACTTCTTCAATTTACATACTTTCTGACTGTCATCGTTGAAACCCTCAGGTTGTTTCATGTATACCACTTCATCAAGATCCCCATTAAGAAAAGTCATTTTCACATCCATTTGATGTAACTCTAAATCAAAATGAGCTACTAAAGCCATGATTATCCTTAACGAATCCTTCTTAGAGACCGGAGAGAAGGTTTTATGATAATCAATGCCTTCTTTCTGAGTGAATCCTTTAGCGAAAAGTCTAACCTTATATCGTTCGACATTACCAGAAGAATCTTATTTTGTTTTATAAACTCATTTGCAGCCAACTGTTGCCGTCCCTTCTGGTAATTCGACAAGATCCCAGACTTGGTTTTTATAAATGGATTCTAACTCATTTTTCATGGCATCCAACCAAAATGTAGATTTATCTCCACTCATGGCTTGTGAAAACGTAATTGGGTCTTCCGGAAGTCTAATGTCAAAATCAGACTCAGTTAGGTATACAATGTAATCATCTGGAATAGTAGGCCCACATATTCTTGAGGATCTTCTTAGAGCCATTACTTCATCATTTGGAGATGACTCAATTGGTTCAGACTGTAAATGCGGAATAACTTCAGATTGAACCTCATTTACGAGGACATGTTGTACTTGAATTGGTGTCATTACATGATCTTGCGATCTATTTTGCCTTAAGACAACCATTCTTTCTCCAAAAGAAGGCAAAGTAGTATGTTCAGATGTTTCCTCAAAAGTGACCTCTTGAGGATTCACACTCCCACTAGGTTCAACATCCTCAAGAAATTTTACATTTTTAGATTCAACAATTCGAGGGCTATTATTGGGACAATAAAATCTATATCCTTTGGAGTTATTTGAATACCCAATAAAGAAACCACTAGTTGTCCTTGGATCTAACTTCTTTATGTTAGGATTATAAATCCTAACTTCAGCAGGACAACCCCATATGTGTATATGATTTAAATTAGGTTTCCACCCTTTCCACAACTCAAAAGGTGTCTTAGAGACAGATTTGGATGGAACCTTATTCAATATATACACTGTAATTTTAAGAGCTTCACTCCATAAGGAAAGTTGCATATTAGATTTACTAATCATGCTCCTTACCATATCCATTAGCGTACGATTCCTTCTTTCTGCAACACCATTTTGTGGTAGTGTGCCAGGCATTGAATATTGGGCAACAATGCCTTCTTCCTGAAGGAAATTTGCAAATGGACCCTTAATTTGTCCATGTTCTGTGTACCTACCATAATATTCCTCTCCTCTATCAAATCTTATGATCTTGATTTTCTTTTCACTTTGATTCTCTACTTCTGCTTTATAGGCTTTGAAAACATCTAGTGCTTGAGCCTTCTCATTCAGAAGATAAAGATACATATGCCTACAATAGTCGTCAATAAATGAGATAAAATATCTTTGACCATTCAGGCAAGGGGTAGAAAATGGTCCACAGATACATGTGTGTATAATCTTTGTGTATAATCTCAAGAACACTTGAGCTCCTTCTTGAACCTTTAGAATTATTGATGGTTTGCTTACCCTTTATGCAGTCCACACAATTCTTAAAGTCACTAAAATCAAGATCCTGTAAGACCCCTTCTTTTACTAACTTTCTCATCCTCTCTATAGAGGTGTGTCCCAATCTCTTATGCCATAGTAAAGAAGATTTTTCATTCAAAAGGTTTCTCTTAATTCCAACTAAATGCAGGGAGAGATAATTCTCTTCAAAATCGGGATGAATATCTAATTTAAACAAGTTATCAACTAAAGTTCTAGAATCAACAGGAATTGTATTCTTAAAAACAGTCATAACATTCTCAAAAAGGAAACTGTATCCTTTGATAACAAGTTTGGAAACAAAAATTAAATTTCTACAAAATTCTGGAATATAAAAAACATTATTTAAATCCAAAACATGTCCCGATTTGAGAATCACTCTAAAAACTCCAACTGCAACAACTTGTGAATGCCCTTTATTTCTGGTGAAAACCCAAATTTCACTTGTTGTTGGTTTCCTTCTGGTGAGAAAACCCTACAATGTATTCACAATATGAGTTGAAGAACCAGAGTCAATCCACCATGAATTTTTAGGAGCATCAATGAAAAAAGATTCATGACACACAAGAGATATAGAGCTACATTTCTTCTCAAGCCACTCTTTATACTTCATGCAGCTCTTCTTTACATGTCCCTCTTTCTTGCAAAAGAAGCAGGTCACCTTTTTGCCAATAAATCCATTGGATTTTAAGGGCACATTATGCTTCCTTTTCTTTTGAGGTCCACTTTGGCCCTTCTCGGTCTTAACTTTATCATTGACGACCATATTTGCACTTTTAGGTCAATCATGCTTCATCCTTTCCTCTTCTTGCACACACATGGTCAGAAGATCTGTAACTGACCAGTTTTCCTTATGTGTGTTATAAGAGATCTTGAAAGGTCCATACTCAGATGGTAGTGAGTCAAGGATGAAATGGACCAAGAATGGCTCAGATATCTCTATCTTTAAGCCCTTAAGTTGAGAAATAATGTCTCTCATTTTTGTAATGTATGCACACATACCCTTAGAACTGTCAAAGGCTTTAGTAGTGAATTGCCTGATAAGAGTGCTAGCTAAAGCCTTGTCAGAGCGAATAAACTATTCCTCAATTGCCTGGATTAATTCCTTAATTGTAGCGCAATCACCAATAGAACCTCTAATGCTCTTACTCATGCGAGACTTTATGAGCATTAGACTTAGGCGATTAGATCGCTATCACCATTGGCGATTTTCAATAACTTCCTGTGCATCCGTATCCATGGCAGCAGGCAGTTGCTCCACACAGAGTGCATAGTCAAGGTCCATATACCCCAAGGTAAATTGAACCGAATCTTTCCAGTCAGAAAAATTAGTGCCATCAAGCATTGGAATAAAATAAACACCATCAGTGAAGGATTGTGGTACAACAGTTGCAAAACCAAAAAAAACTTTAATGCTATGAATTCAAGTAAATTTTAACCTTCCTGTGGGAAAAGGTTGCATAACAGCATAAATTTACTTATCTTTATGTATAAGACAAATTATTCCAAATATTAACAAATAAAACTATCCACACCTGTAGGCAGAAGATAAATTTTACTGTCAATACCGAAAATCATTTTCTTATACTAATTAAATAACAAAAATTAAAGATTTCCCTGTAGGGATAAATCCTTAAAACCAATGATTTAATTACAATGAGATTCCAAATTTTTTTTTTATATTCTTTTTAATAATAAGGATGTTGTGGCATTACCTTCATTATTAAAAAAAATATAATTGGACATCTCCTTAAACATATTAACTGTAAATTAGCCCAAAGGCCCATCAATATGAATAAAACTTGAAATGAGCCCACAAATGTTTGAAATCATGACCCGGCTTTTCTCTCATGACATAGATTATAACAAAATTCATTGATGATGCCAAGAGAATAAAACAAGGAACAAAATTGGATTTCAAAAGCCCACTCCATCAACAAAATGAAATGCTAATAATTCAAACACAAAGCTGAAATGCAACCGCTCTGATTCCAAATGTAAGAAAATAACTTTAATGAATAAAAAAAATCTATAGGATCTTTTACCTCCAGCCATTTGTGCTTGATAACTAGAAAGCTTTTAACCTACAAAAGAGAGTAGAGATTTTGTATGGAAGGGACTTCTAGCCTTTGCCTTAGAACTTTATGGATGGTTCTAATGGAAAACACAAGCCCATTTATATAGGCAAGACTATGGACCCTCATTTATTACTCCTACAACCTTTAGGCTACCCTAATTATTTCATCCATCAAAAAATAGCAAGGGTCACTACTTTATTTATGAAGGGCAATTACCTATGCTTGATAGATAAAGTGTATCATCTTAGATGAAGTGAACCACCTTAAGGAAGACAAAGGTTTTCTAGGAAAACCAAAGGTCTAACAAAAAATGGACGACCTGGAACAAGAGGGACAGAGTGTTGTCCATCGTATGTTTCTTTATGTTTCTTTTTTTTTTTTAATAAAACAAGACATCAGGTGTCAGTTGGGGTGCGCAAATTCGTGCGTGAATTCAACTGTATGTAGTGGAATAGAAAAAATAAAAAATAAAAATAATATTACATGTAGTCGTAGAATGCGTAAGTGTAGAATAATCTCTTTGAAAAAGAGTGAAATCTATTATTAAAAAATTAATTTTTTTCATGTTAATTCTGTATTTACTCATTTTTTTCAAAACAATTGCATGGTGTTTACGCATTCTACGACTACAAATATAGTTCTATTTTCTTAAGCAAGATATCAAATATAATGGAGTACCAGACAGCTATCGCAAGTAATGGCTACTATCACTTGCCTATATTACAGGCCTATACTCAGATCAGTTGTCAAATGTCTTCTTATAATTTCTTGGTCAATTGTATAGCTTTACTTTCCTGTATATAGCACAATGATAGTCACAATTGTCTAGTTTGTTTTCCCTTTAAATACTTAATTGTATACTTTATTTTACAATCAATAAAAGATATTTTCTTCTCCATTCAACATGTTACTAGTCACTAGAGCCCTCAATCTTGGGCATCTAAATTTTTTCTCCTTCACATTTCTCTCATGGATTTTGTCTCTAAATCCTCTACCTTGATCCAGTCTTTCACGTCACCATCCATTAGTGATCACTTTGCTCTCCATATTTTTTTACCACCCCCTTCCCATTTTAGTCTCCTTTATTCGTAATGGAGATAAGTACAATTCCACATGGTGTAGAGCCATGAATATGGCTCTTAATTCTATGAACAAACTTGTTTTGTTGATGGAACTCTCCATAAACCCACTAATGAAATTGCAATAATTCTCTTATAGGAGAGATGTAGAGATATGGTATAGTCTTCAATTCTCAATAGCATTAATAAATCTCTCATGGGTAGCCTTATCTATTACAACAAGCCTCATGAAGTCTAGCTTGATCTCAAAGTAACAATCCTCGAATATTTCTACTCAATTGCTACATCTCCTCACTCCGCCTGGACATTTCTCTTGCCCACTATTGCAACATCATTAAACAATATTGGGAGGAGTTAATTGTACTACAAACTATGCTTGATTGCGTGTGTGGAGTTTCGAAGGAGTTAGCCAACCTCCAAGCAGTCAAATGTGTCTTTCAAATCCTTATGGGATTGAGTGATTCATGTGCTCAAATCAACAGCCAAATTTTGGATATGGATCCTTTACCTATTGTTAGTCAAGTTTATTCCATCATACACCAAGAAAAAACTCAACATGATCTTCTTCATCGTCCATTGCCCACACCATATGTTGTTGCTATGCATGTTAATCGAACCCAATCTTCTTTTACACGTGACATTAAAAGCAAGGAAAACACCACTATCACCTATGAGTATTGCGGCAAAACTAGGCACTCCAAATCCTCTTGTTATCAGCTTATTGGTTTCCCTACCCATTGGAATCACAATCGCAACAGTTCATGCCATGATACAATTCGGCAACTCGCGGTGCAGCATGTTTTAGCTAATCCATCTACTAATTCAATCGAGCATTCAATCCCTTGTTTAACAACAGAGTAGTATCACCAATTAATCGATTTACTCATGCCTTATTCTACCAATTTTCCTGGGACTTCCTTTTCCCTAATTGCAATTAAACTTCTTTTTCTAATCTGATTGGGTCATAGACAGTGGATCTGATTACATGTCTAACTAACCATCATCTTTTACTAAGTCACATGCTATTAGTCAACTGATCAGTCCAGTTTGTTTGCCAATAGGTGATATTGTTGCGTCTCTCATATTGGCAATATTAGTTTATCTTTGTTCCTTACTCTTCGAGATATCATTTTTATTCCTAAATTTAAATTTAATCTCTTGTCCATAAGCAAAATTACCAAATCTTTAAATTGTAGTATCTTTTTTTTTTTCTCCATTTTAATGTTTTCCAAACCTAACCACGAGGATTCTAATTGGAGTGGGTGAGGAGCATAATGGATTCTATTACTACTATCCATTCTCTCCTACAACAGGCCTTCATCTGAATAGATCCCATCAGTCTGATATTTGGCACCAACAACTTGGCCATCCATCTCCTTCTTATTTACCTCATTTTTTATCCAATCCTAAAAATATGCTACATTGTGATCTTCGTGCTCGAGGAAAACATACTCAGCTACCTTTTTACTTTGGCTTCAAATAAAAGCACATTTATCTTGCATCATATTTATTGTGATATTGGGATGGTTACCAAACACCATCGACAATTGAGGTGGTTACCAAACAACATCGACAATTGGGGTGGTTACCAAACACAATCGACAATGGGTACTCATTATTTTCTAAAAAATTTTGATGATTTTTCTAGATTTACTGGGTTTATTTATTGCGCTTTCGAAACCTTGCAATGTCTCAAAATGGCATAGCTGAACGCAAACATTGACATCTTCTTAATGTTGCTTAGTGTTTACTTTTCCGTCTCCCCATCAATTTCTAGGGTGAATTGTAACAGCTCGCTAGAAATTCAATGGTGAAATTTCTAGACTTTAGGAATCTCTTGAAAACTCCGTAAGTTTTCACAAATCAACTAATCGCATAGGTTTTAGTCTGTCAATATAGTCAGTATTATCACCCACTATGATGCCAAAAATGTAATTTTTATTATTTGAGTTAGTTAGAAGTGTCAGAATACGTTATGATTTGTGCCATTAGATTCGATTAAT
Source organism: Carya illinoinensis (assembly GCF_018687715.1). Lineage (NCBI taxonomy): Eukaryota > Viridiplantae > Streptophyta > Magnoliopsida > Fagales > Juglandaceae > Carya > Carya illinoinensis. The sequence continues at coordinate 30,245,662 of NC_056761.1, forward strand.
TATTTAGGATTTTATAGCGCAATAACTCATTTTCATAATTTCGGACGAAACACATGTTTGAAACTGTGAATTTATTTTTACGGGCACTTATGAGTTGAGTTTTGGTTAACGATTTTCACTGTAGGTTAATATGAATATTTAGGATTTTTCAGCACTAAGTTTATTATGTATTTTCACTATAGGTTAATATTGTTTTGGATTTTTCAATGGTTGGTCGAAAGTATTTTTAATCATGGAAAGATCATTCTGGGTATGAAACTGGAGAGTATGTTATGTTTTGGAATTTTTGACCAAGCTAATGGACATATATTGATCCAAAAATTTTATGGAGTGTTGTTAGCATGTGTTTAAGTGTGTTCATTGAAGTTTTGTTACATGACTAAAGTTTTTGATGATATATTTTCTTAGATCTAGAAACTTGAAAACTGGAAGTGGAAAAACAGTTTTTATTTGGAGAAAGTTTGAATATTTCGTGGTTTGATCTTCCTCTAAAGGATTTGATATTTTTTATATGATGATCCTAAGTCTCTTATTTTCATGTTAGGATGTTATTTTGAAAATATTTAGTATTAGTTTCAAAAATATGATTTTTCTATGCAAGAGAATTTCGGTTAGGCCTAAGATTTAATGTTTTCGGATTAGATCCATATTTTATTGATACAGTTTATGTTTGTATGTTGTTGTATATGCCATGTCATAACATGTTTATCTGTTACATAAATTATTCTATCATGAAATACTTATTTGTTACACAATATATTCTGTCACATATTATGCCACATTATGAAGTATTGTTTGTTACATGTCATGCCATGTTATGAAATGTTGTCTATTATGTTAATGTCTTAAAGTACGTCTTGTCTGTTATCTTACGTTCATGTCATGTTAAGCTACGTCAGGACTTCTGTCCTTTCGTATTCATTCATGTCCTGTTTCGAATATAATTTGTGTATCTCGAGAATAGCCATGCTAAGTTATTCATGTCAATCACCCTAAGTGCTAGGATGGGGTAATATCCTAGTGGAACTCCTTTGTTCACGCTGGAGTGTCTAAATAGGTGTGAAATTCCCTGGGTTGACGAAGTATAGTCAACAGGTTACGAGTGGGGCCTAACTAGCTGGTCACCGGAGCTCATCAGGCACTAATACCAATGGAGCCATTATTTATTTTATGTGTGTTCACAGTAAGTGTGGCACAAACAATTCATGGGGCCACAAAAACTGTGGAGCATGAAGTATGGGGCCACAACAACTGTGGAGCATACACTACGTGAGACACAGTAATTGTGACACATAGAATACATGGGGTCACAACAACTGTGGAGTATACACTCACAGCTAGTGTAGATACATGTGTTGTGATGCGGTAATCGGCAGGGACACAAGGCTCAAGGGGACCCGTGTAGCACCCATATGGTCACTTTATTAATTAAGTCTATTGAACAAGATTCCAAGTTCATGTATTTTATGTTCAAGTCATGTTTCACGTTACGTTATATTCAAGTTTACGTTCATGTCAAGCTTCAAGTTCACGTCCATGTTATGTTTCAAGTTCATGTCCATGTTATGATTCAAGCTCGTGTCACGTCAAGCTAAGTTTTAATTTCAATTCAAGTTATGTCAGCTCATGCTATATTATGTTAAGTCACATTATACTTATTATTTTATGCCATGTTATGTTAAGTTATGTTATATTTACTATTGACTTTGATGGTGCGTTCATACCTTTATTTCTATGCATGCATCATTAACCTATGTAAAAGTTTCCTGTTAACTTACTGAGATTTGTAATCAAATCTCACCGTGGTAGTCTAAACTACCATTTCCTACCGAATGGTAGGCGATGTGTTAGGTTCAGAATAGGGAGCGGACACCGATAGGCTGGAGGAGGTTGACTAGACGCCGCAAACGCGATGCGAAGCTTTCAGCTTCTATAGTTAGTTTTTTTTTGGATAGTATTCTAATCTCGTTAGTTGAGTTACGAGAGTTACTCGACGAACTGGCTCAATAGTGTATTTTGTTAATGCAAATATGGAGTCTAGTCTCCCCTGTTTTTAGATTACAGTCTTCTGAGACCCGTACTGTAATCGTGGATATTTATTTTATTAAGTACACATGGATTATGCTTTAATTATTTGAGATGTTATAAGTTTGGTGCATAGTATTCAAAAAAAATTATCCGTTGTGAATATTGCATAATGCTAGATATATGTTAGGAACATTACATCTTATATGTCATGAACGGGGACAGGTAATCTTATGTTGCATGTCTCGATGCTTCAGATGTCCTTTCGATTCCAAACGGAAATCTAGGGGAGTCACATGAGTTCATTCTTACTACGACTGACTTAATTAATTGCACTCCTTTGCCTTTCCTGGCTTACGTTATTCCCTATGAACGTCTATTTCACAAGGGCCCTCAATATGATCATTTATGCATCTTTAGGCATGTGTGCCATGCTTAGACTTTACATTATCATAGGGATAATTTCAAGCTCAAGCCACTGCTTGTATCTTTCTACGTTATCCTCTTGGTCACATATTGCATGTTTGTGTTATTCTTGTGATGTGACCTTCGTTAAACATGTGTTTCCTTTCCATAATATTTTCCCTCAATCACCTACTGAAACCATTGTCCCATGACTTCTTTTAGAGGCACCAATAGGAGAAACCAATTCAACCCCTTTCTCTTACTGGTGCCTCTTCCCTCCCTTTGCTCCCATTCTTTCTACTAGACCACAACGACATGTTGTTTGTCTCATCTACCTTCAAGACTATGCTTGTCCCACACTAGCCTCTGAGTCCATTGCGCCTTCCTCCACTTCCCAGCATTCACCAGGTACGGCCCATCCTCTTATTAATTTTATTTCCTATTATAAATTCTCTCCTCAACAAGAGCTACACTAAATTTGAAGGCCTCGAGTATCATGATACCTTTGCTCTGGTTGCCAAACTTGTGACATTCGTTGTGTTCTAGCTATTGATATAGCTTGCCATTGGCATCTTCACCAGTTAGACGTGAACAATGTTTTTCTCTAGGCCGAACTTGATGAGAAGGTGTACATGACCCCTCCACTTGGCTATTGTTGTCAAGCGGAGACTCGGTTTTGTCGTCTTCATAAGTCTATCTATGGGTTGAAACAAGCTTCACGCAACTAATTTTCTAAGCTTTCCTCTGTAATCGTCTCTGCATGTTTCACCTAATCATAGGCGGATCACTCCTTGTTTACTCACTCTCAAGGTAAGCCTTTTATTGCTCTTCTTGTATATGTTGACAACATTTTGCTAATAAGCAATGATATGATCTCACCACTCTTATTGATGTCAAAGTTTTCTTAGCCAATCATTTCAAGATTAAAGACCTTGGCACCCTAAAATACTTTCTTGGCATAAAAGTTGGCTGCTCTCCATCTAGTATTTTTCTGAATTAGAGGAAGTACACTTTGGACATCTTCTCTAACACTAGCACTTTGGAATCTCACCCTACTACCTTTCCGATTGAGCATAATTTGAACTTGATTTCGGATGATTGTGAACTTATATTGGATCCTATATCGATCATGGCCTTGTTGGTCGTCTCATATACTTCACCATCATCCGACCTGAAATTGTCTTCTCCATTAATATTCTCAGTCTATTCATGCAAAAATCTCTCAAGGACATGGTATTTTTTTCCTTCCATATATCTGCCTACTCAAATTCTGATTGGACTAGCTGTACCACCACTCATTGCTCGACTATAGATTTCTTCATCAAACTTGGTGAGAGTCCTATATCTTAGCGTACAAAGAAACAATCTGTTATCTCCCATTCTTCTGCTGAGGCTAAATATTGTGCTATGGCCAATACCACTTGCTAGTTTGTCTGGTTAAAGCTCTTACTCCATGACTTGGTTGTTCCTCATCCTCTGTCCATACTTCTCCACTGTGAGAATCAAGTTGCCATGTTTTCCATGAACGTACCAAACATATCAAGATTTATTGCCACTTGGTTCATGAAAAGTTTTGAGATCGCATCATGTCTCCAACTCGTATTCTGGCTACCAACCAAGTTGCTAACATCTTCACTAAAGCACTTAGTCGTGAATTATTATCATTTTGTTTGTAAGTTTGGCATTACGGATCTTCGTGCGCTAACTTGAAGGGGAGTATTACACCACCTATATTCAGACCAGTCACCAAATTTCTTCCCATTATTATTTGGGTGATTGTACAGCTTTACTTTCCTAGTATATAGCTGAATAATAGGCACAGTTTTCTTGTTTGTTATACATTATTTCACAATCAATAAAAGATATGTTTTTTCTTCATTCAACAACATGATTGTTTAGTATTTGGATATTTGAGTTTTTTAGCAGTTTGTTCACTTCTGTATGGAGTACTAGGCAGCTACCACAAGTAATGGGTACTGGCACTTGCCTTTCACAACATTGTTGTACATTACAGCCAACGATTAGGGAGCAACATACGATTCAACCAAAACATATGGCGGAGGTTGTCTCCTGATACATATATCTATATGTATGGAGTGGACATAGAGCCATATACGTGGATATATGAATCTTCCATTTTGATCAGTCCTTCTTCACTCTATGTTAAGCTTCATGTCATGTTCTCCATTATTAGGGACTTTTTAAGAGTCAATATGTAAAATGTTAGGAATGAAATGGAAATATGTTTTGAGGATTTAGAGCATGCTACAATGACAAAACTGGATCATTAAACCCACGACATTGATGTAGTTTTGATTTCCATTTTTATGCATGTTTGCTTGTCATTTCCCACTTATACTTTGGTATGGTTTTTTTAAAGTACTTTTATTTTATTTGCATCAAAGTGAAAATATTTAAAACAAAAATGGTATTTAGCTAAATTCAAATGTAATTAATTATAACTGCTCAACATTAATTAGGGTAATAAATATACAATGCTACCCAATAGGCAACTCAAATTCAACTAGTTGGTTAAGCTCGAACTCTACTGATCAATTCAATTATTATTAAATAGGTTGTTGGTGAAAGGAAATTACACTCGATTATTAAATTATATAAATTCATAGAAAACTCATCCAACTTGATTAAAGTCCGTAAACATGCTCGTATAATCTCCGCTCAACTCATTAGCTTGCTTGAAATAAATATGAAAAAATACATCATATTATATATGTATATCATTCACTATGTATATGCTATATGTAATAGCTATTAAGAATATATACATGTGCATATATAATTCACTATTTTATTAGTATAATTATATACATATTGTAAATATACTAATATCTATACAAGTATAATTGATTAGAGTTGGAGAAGAGATGAGTAGCCATATAGTCTTGTAGCTATTTAATTGTATTTGTACATAATTTTGCTTGTAAGAATAATTATGTATATAATTATATATTGAGTAAGAAATTTTGTTATTTTATTTTCTAATTGATTTTTAAAATTAAAAAATTTTTAAATAAAAATAAACAAGTCTAGTTGAGCCGATGTTCGACTGAGCACTCGGCTTGATTTTTAGTTGAAGCCTTGAGTCGACTTTAGACATGAGAATGTCAAGTTCGAATGTCCAAAAAATTCGGACCCAAAATCAAGTACATTTCAAACCACTCGAAAATAACCTAAATAATATATATTGAGCCACCACCCTTGATATTGCTATAGAAATTGTACTTTAATAAGATCTTATCTATCTTTGAAATATTGCTATAGAATCTCCCATGCAACAACTCAAACAGTCGGCTGGGGAAGGCAGGAGAATCAATACGGTGACTGAAGATATCTGGCGAAATGTGGAAACAATGGCAAGTGGAAAAAGCCTCTAAAAGCCCCCCACGAATTTACTGCAATTATATGAGTACTCTTCAAGTAGCAACTGTTTTAAGGACAGCAAAAAGGTTCCATATATATAGCTTATGCCAGCCTGCCAGAAAGCCCTTAATTCCTATTGCCAAACGTCCACCACCTTCTCTTCTTTGTGAGCTCATTCGCGGACACCTCTGAATTACACATCAAAATAAGCAGTCAAGCATAATGAGTAATCTAACGGAAGGCTGAGTCCATCTCTAGAAAAAACTAGAAGAGCCTACAAATTAATTACACCTGTTTTGTTTGAGCGATATAAATGATATTAATATAAAAGCAAGTAAATTCTTTTAATCTGTCTCTATATGAATATATGCGCAATACTAAATATCTATTCAAAGGCTTGAAGTGAAAAATAAAAATTGTACTCTCTCAAAATCAATCAAGTTAACAAAAAAGCCATCAGTGTTCTATAAAAATCCATAATCAAAGGACAAGGATAAAATTAAGAAAATAAAAAACAAATTCTTTTGTTGGATCTAAGATTGATTGTTGTAATGCGTCTATAATATAGATAGAAATAACCACGGGAGATTTGTTTCCTTCACTCCTAATTGTTAATTAGGTGGTAACATGGATTTTACTAACAAAATCGATCAAAATAAACTAGCTAGTGGAAGATTTGAAAGGAAAAGTATAAACAAATAGGAAAAATGGAGATTTTAAATTTACCAAATACCCTGTTTTCTTGAAAACGTAACTATTTGTGTAGGTATCAAAGAAAAAGAACGCAAAAATTTGTAAAATACTAAAATGTAGCCAAGAAATTTTATTGCCTATTATGAGATGTGAAAAAAGGGTAAAATAATGTGAGATTTTATTAATGACAAAAAATAGGTGTAGGAGATTTTGTTAATGACAAAAAAGAAAGAAGTTCAATACTCGTCACGTTAAATAAAGCTGGCCAGCTCGGTGCATCAGTCTCAAACGTCTAGACTCTGAACGGCCCATAAGAAACAAGCATAAAAAGGGATGGTCATAAATACCCTCTTGAGGATAGATTGAGTTGTAATGCACCTCAGCCCAAAAACTCAAGAAAATCACTGCACAACACAAGCATTGCGTAAAGATTATTGTCTGTATGATATAAAATTTAAATGCCACAAAACTGAATTAAATATCAAAAACCAAAAAATTAAAGGAATTGTAAACCAACAAAACAGAAATTTCTATACTTTACTGATACGATCGTGAGAACAAGAAATTAAAATAATAAAAATTGTTGATATAAATTATACACCAGTTTGGCACAATTTCCACAATTAACTTTTCATAATTCCCCTATTAGATATCCATGGACAGCCAGTAAATTTACCACTAGTGGCAACAGTTCTAAAAATACAAAGCAACTTGAGCAGGAAATATAAGTAGATCACACACATAAAATTAGGCAAAGGTTCAAAAGTATTACCAAAAAAAGTGTAATGTGAGGAAAAAAGTAGCAGAGGGAAATGGGGAAAGATTTTTAACAAATATATAAAATTGGAAACCAGGAATTGAGGAACTTTCTGCAAGTAGAATCAACAGAAAATTCTTTGTCAAAACACTGTGAGCTCAAAAGACCAAAAGCAATCTATGCTCATAACAAAAATTAGCAAGACTCGATTTTACCTCTATTTGGCTTCGGAAAATTTGAAAGAATTTCTATGCAACAAGTATCCTTAAATGATGTAATAAGAAAAATGTTCACACCAAACTGCAACAAAAAATTCAGAAGTATTAGCCAGGGATTAAATGCACGTATTTGGACTAATAACTCTATAATAGTGATCTTTGGAAGGTAGAGTCCAGAAGTAAAAACAGTGGGTTGAAAAGGAAGTTGGTGAAAGAGTGGCCAGGAGTTCAGAAAAGCAATAGAGCGAGAGACAATTCAGTGACAAGTGAAAACTTTCTCAGCTGCAGGATACAAATAGAAAAACCAGTCGAACCACCAAAGTTGTACTTTCAACCTACAATATAACTTCACTCTGTTTGTAATAAATTAACATAATCACCATAAACAGAGGGCATAGGACATAAATACCTATATATAAACTTTGAATAAACCAAGTAATGATGGGACCTCTGGACATTCATAGACTATCAAAGAAATCAAAATCTGATGCAGTTTAAAGAGAAGGACAATGATCATCAGAAACCATACTGAATCTGCAGCTGCTTGCAATGTAACATGATCACCCCACTCACCACTCCTAGTACAATTAAAATGAAACTGTAACATCAGCAGATTCTTAGTCTAAAAACAATTATGAGAGAGCAAGATGAGTAAAAAGTTCAATTATTACTCGGACATCTTCTCTGAATAATCAGCATATTCCATGGGAACATATCCCCCATAAATCTCTGGATGAGACCTAAGCTGATGATAACAAACCATAAAAGTAAATGACACATTAAGATACATATGAGATCTAAGAAACTCAAATTGAACCAAGAAAAAGTAGCTATTCCATTAAAACAAACCTGATTCACAACTTGTTGCCTTACAAATTGGTAGTTGTCAGGTGTGCTATATAATTGATCTGATAAAGCACGAAACTGGGAAAACAAATCATTAAAAAGTAAGTAGTATCCAACAAATATTACAACCAAAGCATGGCATATAAATGACAAACTCATAGATCCCTATGAGAATTGTTAGGATGCTTAAGGATAAACTAACCTGACAATTACCATCTCCTTGAACCTTGTGCTCTACAAAGTCGTAGATCTGCAATCTGAATACAAGGCACAAAGCAGCATCAACAATCTAGCCGCTGAGAGGAGAAAAACTATCAAGCTCTACTCTAAAACAAATAAACAGCATAACTGAGAGAGAGAGAGAGAGAGAGAGAGAGAGAGAGAGAGAGAGAGAGAGAGAGAGAGGAAATGGTAAGAAAGATTATAAATTTAACAAGAAAAGACTACACGTAGGACAATACCTGTCCAGAAGCCTCTGATGATCTGAAGTTACTTCATCAATTGAAGGAATTTCTCCATTAATTCTCGGAACATGCTGTTAAACATAAAGAAAGTTAAGTGTGGCACCTACCACACTTATACATCCATCATAAAAATATAACATAATTTAAGACCTAATTTGCAATCAAAGTACATATCAATACTCATCAAATTTTTGCTGAGTAAAAACAAATTTTTATAAGAGACAGAACGCAAAACCTCTTGATGCATCTAAATGTCTAGGTTCAACAGGTAAGCAATGGAGTTGAGACATATGGTAGTTCTTAGATTATAAGCTTACAAGATTGCTTACCAACCAGGCAAGAAAAAACATATAAAGGGTAGCTATATCTAATTAACAAAGTTTAAGTAATCAGCATAACATAGATTATCTGAAGTATGATAAGTGGAAACTATATATGATCTCCAGCCCTTAATTCTAGACCAACACATTTAGTTTCAGTGCAGAATATTAAGAGCTTGGGGAGTATGTAGGATGCATGGGATCTTCTGTGCCCATGAAAACCCCCTTGAGGGCTACTTACAAAGTGAGATCTACATGGGATTGTGTGATTGCAAAGATTGAGAATAGGTTGGTAGGCTGGAAAAGGACCTATTTGTCAAAAGGAAGAAGAATCACATTAATTAAGAGCACTCTTTCTAACCGACCAACATACTTTTCATCTTTATTTCCCCTTCCCGCAGGTGTAGCTTATCAGATACAGAAGATTTTGGGCTTTCCTATAGGGTGAAACTGGGGAGGCAGCCGAGTTCCAGCTAGTTCGTTGGGATAAGGCTTGCTCCCTGATTTCTAGAGGAGGTTCAAGGCTTCATAAGTTGAGCTTTTCTAATAAGGCTCTTCTTGGGAAGTGGTTATGATGGTACGATCAAGAAGGGGAATCACTGTGGAGGGCTGTTATAGATTCCAAATATGAGAGTGCTTGGGGGGTTGGTGTAATGAAATGAGAGGTGCACATGGCGTGGGGTTGAGGAAAAATATTAGGAAAGGTTGGCAGCTTTGTTAGGCATTTTAGATTTATGATTGGTGAAGGCTCCAGAGTCAGAATTTGGCATGATCCTTGGTGTGGCGATAAGGCTCTCAAGATCTTGTTTCATGCCCTTTTTTGGATTGCATATGACCAAGAGGCTTGGTGACAGATCTTTTTGACAATTCTAGTGGTTCTTTTTAGTGAAATATTCGTTCTCTGGGAGCTGGCCATGATTGGAAAATTGTCACTATCTGTGAATTTTTTGGCTTGCTGTACACTTGGACATTGGTAGTGTCAAGGTTAACAAGATGCTCTGAATTCATTCTGGGAACAAGAAGTTTACTGTTTGATCCATGCATAAGATTTGGCAATTCAGAATCACATTACATTTTCTTAGAAGCACATTTGGAAGAGTAAGGTGCCTTTCAACATTGCTTTCTTTCGTTGGACCGCTTCCCTTGGAAAAATTCTAACCATTGACAATCTAAGAAATGTAGTGTACGTGTGAAAAATGTAGAGAATTTGTAGATCATTTACTTCTTCATTGTGAAATGGCTAAGGCATTATGGGATAAGATTTTCAGCAGGATCAAACGCATGGGTGATGCCTGGGAGGGTGGTGGATCTTCTTACTTGTTGGAGGGGCCTCCCGGGTAACCCCCAAATTTACAGCATGTAAAATGATCTCCTTATGTCTCATCTGGTGCATTTGGGTCAAAAAGGATGACCGGAGCTTTGAAGACCGGGATCGCTCTTCGGATGATCTTAAATGTTTCTTTTAGCATATTTTGTTCCTATAGGCTTCTGCTGTTGAGATTAGTTTTCATGATTTTCTTTCATCTATTCTAGCCCATAACTGGTAACTATGTGTTCTCTTTTGTATACCTCCTATGTACTTGTCTACACCTATTTACTTTTTCTAATGAAATTTATTTTACTTATAAAAGAAAGTACAAATTAACAAAGTTATCGTTAACCAATTGATACATGAAATGGTTAAAAATAAGAAATATTGGAGTATCTTGAGCTTAAACTATCAAAGCAAGCTCGTATAAGAATAAGCATGGAGAATTATTAAATTGACCCAAAATCAACGATGCTCAATATGTGAGGAAAAAAAAAAAAAAAAAAAAGATAAAAAATAGAATAGAAAAAAAAGATACGAAATATCTTCATTATATTTCTTTAATAGCTACAAATTGATAGCATGTAATGTTGGGTAAACTTACCGGGATGGGGATCATTTGATCCAGTCTCCTGCCGACTTCACCATCAAGTGCAAACTCATTAGTTAGATCCAAAGAATAAGAATACCCTTTTGTATCACTCTGGCTTGGATGAGAAGTTGAAGGCTCTGTATCATCGGCTTCTTCATGGCCGTAATCATGGTCTGCACATTGTAACAAGGTTATCAGGATAACTAATATATGAAAGCTGATGACTGCCAAGCATATCCATAAAGCAGCTTAACCCAATACCTGAACAGCAGAAGTTCACTGATGGACTGTGCCAATCATGTCCAAGATTTGATGCTTGAAAGTTCTCTTCTCCTGCATGTGAGTATCCAGATGGTTCTGAAACTGCAAGCTTCAAAAACTCTTCTTGAAGTGTACGCGCAATAACCTCATCGTTCTCCAAACGACTACAATCATCATCATAATGCTCTTGATCGATTCCATTATAAACGTCATCAGCACCATGATGTATCATATCACCATAATATCCAGATTCAATGGGATCACCATCGAAAAGCTGAAGACCCCACTGAATGGCATCCGAATGTTCATGTATAATCATCTATGAATCCTGAAAGAAACTGCTTTTGGGATCACTGAACTAATTAGGATAATCCATTTAAATAGCTCTCAATTACGTAAGAAAGATTAATATTCAACTAAATTTGCAATAATCACCCAGCATCTTATATCTAGATATAAAACTTAGAATACTATAATTTGTGTCAAACTAAGCGTTGTGCTTCACCTTGAAGACTTCAAATCAAAGTATTAAATGCATGTCTTAAATACTAGGGCAATTGATTTCACCAAGGTCACTAGTGAGAAAAAGAGGCTCTTAATTTATCATATGCAACAATTATAACCATGATCACCATCCCTAGTAGTTCTGTGCGTCTAAAGATGCTTCAGTTTACTGAGATGATACAAAAAATGCAGGAGTTGCAGGTATAGCATGAGATGGCAAGGAGTCGAAGCTTGATTATCATTAAAAATACTACAAACATAATAGGCAAGCCAATTAGAAGCATGACCCCAAATGATGTAAAAGTCCAAATTCAATCAAATATGATGAAATTAAATTGAGATAATATCCAAATCAGCACAATCAAGAGAGAGTAAAGCAGCCAGTAGAATATATTAAACTGATGAGGTTAGAGATATTCTCTGACAAGATGCACTCACCGATCCAAGAAATTAATTATTATTTTTTATTTAAATCTCATATTTACTCTTTTTTTTTTTCAAAAGAAATGAGCGGCGCTGGTAGACTCTATACTGCAAATATCATTTCTCTTGTAATTTTTTAATGTCTACACACCATATAAGGCAACATCTGTAGGCAAATCCTTTATCAGCTTTGCTCGCCACCTCGAATACTCAGCCTTTGGTTAATCTCCATCTTCAATAAAAAATAAAAATAAAAATAAAAAGAATAAAAGCCATCAACTCAGTGTCATGAGTCTTGCTGAAGATTCGCGCTACTGGGCCATTAAAAAAACCAAAGTTTGGGTGAGATGTACTCACGCATGGAGCACGCCGCTAAAATCAAAACAAATCACAAATTTCGAAAACTAAGGATAAGAAAAGAAGAGCTTATGCAAAAAGGAAAAAAGAAAAAAAAAAAAACAACATAAATCGACTACCCCAAATGAAATTCCGAAACTTCAAAACAAGAAATCCATCTCCGATCCAACATCGACAAAGAGTACACGGAGTGATTTAACCAAACTCAAACATAAAGAAACTCTCATATCCACCCATCCTAAATTTCAACCATCCAAATCCTCAAATCAGAAGAAGATTTAGGACGAACCAAACAATAATCCAAATACACAATCCTTCAGAGTACAATAATTCAACATGAAAGCAAACAGCAAAATGGTGAATTAATGAGAGAATAAAAACTCACTCGAATCAGTCAACTTCAGTTCGGGCATCAATACAATCTACAGAAACCTAAGCTATAGTCAGGAAATGGGTTCAACGTAAGGATTCCAAATGGCACTGCTCCATGTGTGGAAAGGTATGAATGCACTTAATGAGGACGTAGCATCAAGTGGGAAAATCGAGGATCAGAATTGGAAATATCGCACTCCACGCCGATTTTTTATACAGTTGCCTCAGCTTTAAACGTCAAACAAGTTTATGCTGAGGGTACTTTGTAAGGATGTATTGGAGGGCTCCCGATTACGTAACTTGTCAGTGGGCATTTTCCCTCCAACGGTTTTTCCATCCAAGTTTGGTAATGAAGAGTCCAGCGATGGCCGTTGACAAAGATAAGAACGTTTAAATTTTGTTGAATTTCAAGAATTCTTTATTTTATTTTATTTTTCTTTTTGGTGACGGTCAATTACTAGATTTTTAAAATAAGTGCGATCCACGTATAAAGTTATTCAATTGTTTTAAGAAAGAGATAGATAGACATTAGACATTAGATAGATAGACATTAGCCATTATAATATTAAAATTTATCTGGAAAAATATAAAAAATAAATTCCAAGAAGAATATATAGTAGAACCTACATTGATATATTCAAGGTTGGACGTCAGGATCCTATTCTCGACTCGGCACCGGAATCTACCATCGGGGGGATAACAAGCGAATACCCACCGAATGTCAACAGGCGATCAGGCAAATTTCATTTCGCCCACCCACGTTTATAAAACACCGGATGCCGAATGGGCTGGTTTGTATTATAAGATGAGATAAGATGAATTAAATTCTTTATAAATTGAGATAGTAAAGTGAGTTTTGTGAGATTCACTTAATATGAGTTTAGATGTGTTTGGATATTAAGATAAATTTAGATATATTTATAAAAAGTTAAAAAAAGTTGTGGATCCCGGATGTAGAGACGTGTTGAGTTAAAAAAAATTATGAGTCCCGAATATAAATATGTGTTGAGTTGAAAAATATTGTAGATCTTACATGTAAAAAGATTTTGAGTTGAGAATAGTTTAATGATTTGAGAGTTTGATATTTAGATGTTAGACTCAACTTAAAACTAAATTAAACTAAAATCTCATTTCAGTCCAAGTTCCAAACGGACTATGACTATGATATTCAAATTGAATAATGTTACTTCACCTTCCCTTTTATCATTAGGATAATGGTAGGGTCACCAAGAAATGTGATCTATGAACAGTAGTGAAATAGTTTGTGAATAGTAGTAAAATATTTAAGTTAATATGTTTTTATGAGATTTTGGAAAATAAGAGATAAAAAGTTGAATAAAAATATCATAAAATTAAAATATTATTTTAATATAATTTTTGTTTAATGATTTCAAAATTTTAAATTGTTTTTCCATTTTATTTAGAAGTTTGGAAAAGTTGAATGATTAGGTAATAATTAGATGAAAAAGTTAAAAATTTGAAATTGAAAAGTATTTGTATTTGTGGTGTATGAATATTGAGATTATATAAATAGGATGAGACAACATGAGATGGAAGAACTTTGCTATCCAAACCAAGCTTAAGGTCTCGTTTGAATGTTAAACTGAGTTGATATTAGTTAAATTATTTATGAATAGTAATGAGTTGAGATAATAGAGTAAGTTTTATGAGGTCCATCTAAGATGAGTTTAGATATATTTGGATGTTAAGATGAGTTTAGATATATATTTATGTAAAGTTGAAAAAGATTGTAAGTCCTATGTGTAAAGATGTGTTGGGTTAAAAAATATTGTGGGTTTCATGTGTAGATAGGTTTTGAGTTGAGATGAGTTTAATAACTTGAGAGTTGAATATTTAGATGTTAGACTCAATTTAAAATTAGACTGAACTAAATTTATATCAATTGAGTCTAAGTTCTAAATGGGGCTAAGTGCTAAGCTTGCTCGTTTCTCATGGTGGCATAATTGCTCGTGAGATTCTTGTCTACATTTTACATGATGAATATTAGACTAACAATTTACAAATTTAGAATCTCGGGCTAGAACTTGAGCTCGAACCAAGCAAAAAGAGTTGTCATCGCGAGCAATATTGTTCGTCCCGAGCAACGTGCATGGCGTGAAACCAATCCACTAGAAACATGAGTGAGCAATGATGCTCGCCCCCAATGGCAGTTTGTAAAAATTAAGTAAAATCATGGTGAGAATTAAATGTTTTCTATATCTATTAGGTAAGAAAAAAAAACTAGTCGTTACTAGTCGTTAGATTGCATCATAATTAACAGACGTCTTGAAGTTCAAAATTTAAAACCAGATATCATGACAAATGTTATGATCAACAATAAGTGGGCTTATTAATGACAATTATGATGAATTTTCAAGTCATTATCTCATGATCAACAACCAGATAAATTTTCAAGTCATTATCTCATAGCCAGATATCTGATGAATAATATCTCTCTATCCCCAAAATTCTCAATAAAATCAGGTGTTTTGAACTCGATCCAACACCAAAAGAAAGTGTTGGATTGAAAGAGCATCATAGGAAGCAGAAAGAGGACTATTTTCTATGCGAAGGCCACGTCCTCAATGCATTGTCCATTTCCATATATGATGTCTATCGGTTCTCTCCTTTTTGACAAAATATTTATGGAAGAACTTGGAGACAAAATATAAAATTGAGGAAGTAGGTTTCAAAATACCCATTATTTTAAATTTAATGGATTTTAAGATGACTAACGATAAGCCAATTTTAATCTAAGCATATGAATTATTACTTATCACTGATAATCCTAAAAAAAAAAAAAAGAATTTAAATTCCCAAATCTCTTGGTGGGAATAATTGTAAATGAATTGCCCTAATCTTGGAATGACTATAAGAGAAATCTCAAACATGGTAGCAGGAAATATTCCGTAGAACATGTTCAACGCCATTTACGTATTGAGGAAGACTCTAGGAATTGAGACCAAAAAGATGATTCTTTGAGATGAAAACAAAAGTTAATGTCAATTATGTTAATAAAACCAAATAGAGGAAATTCAAGAAAAATGGCCCAAATCCCCAGTTTCAAAACAAAAGGAAAAAGCATTGTTTTGTTTGTGGAAAGCAAGGACATCGCTCTTATCAATGTTGAAATAAGAAAAAATAAGTAAATGTCATGACTAAAGACCTTGTTGCATTTGTTTGTGAGCTCGCAAAGGAGCCAACAAATGAGCTCACAGGTGAGTCATGCCAGCCCATATCCATATCCAAAGGCTCGGTCCCTTATACTAATGGCAGAGACCAACTGCAGATGCAAGCGAACCACCTCACCCCTCAAAGTAGTTAATTCAAGTTCCAATTCTTGTAGTCGCTTCTTCTGCTCCTTCGCCTTCTTATCCAAATTTATCAAGGTCTGGTTCTGTCTATCTTGACTGGTGTCATGAGCCTCCCAATTTTTCTTGTAAGTGTCAAACCTCTAATGCAGGTCTTCATAAGACCCCTTCCTCTGAAACAATTGGGCATTAAACTCCCTCTAAGCTGCATCATGCGACACCTTAGCTTGCGAAAGCTCAAGAAAAAGTTGCTTGCGACTCTCCTCAGAAGCAACTAGTGCCTGAGCATGCTCATAACAGCGTTGCTCAGAAGCAACCAACCGCTGTAGAGAGGATTCCAATTCCTCCCTGGCGCCATGTAGTTGGGCACGAGCTGAGTCGTGCTGAAATTCTGTCAATCAAAGGGAGAAGCCTTGCTTCGCATTCAAAGACCTAGCATGGAGTAACTGTCCCTAAAGCTCAAATGCCTCATCATGAAGAATATTGAATTCACCTTCCAGAGAGCGAATGTGCCCATTAGCTTGCTTGAGGCAAGACTTCACCTCAGTCTTCTCAGCTAGCAGTTGAGAAATCTCTCGTTTGGCCTAGAAGACAAACTTTTGCCACTCTCGAACTTCAAACTCCAGATTGGCATGGTCGTTAACGATCTAGGTTGCCAAGTTGTCCATGCCCTGTAAGATACAACAACAAGTTAAGGCGTGCGCATAAAAGTAAAGGAGAAAAAGGATAACAACATAGTAAACAAAGTTATATTGAAGTCAAGAAGTCCTTTTGGTGGCCTGACATCTCCATCATGCCCCCATCCTATGGAGGGGAACTCACGTGAAAAGGGCCCTCAACCCCCTTCTCCCTGACTTGATGATCATCCACTTAAACCCTTCCCAGGGGATGTATCTCTGGCACAACAGAAAGAACTGTGGTTTCTATCTTTGGAGTAATGAGCACGGTAGTGGTCTTCACCTCCGGAATAGAAGTGTAATGATGGGCTGGAGTGGCGTTAAGGTCATCTTCATCTCCACTAACCTCTTTTTCCTTACCTTCTATTACATGATCTCCCCCCAACGACCACCCCCCTTCCTAGGGGTTGAAGTTTCCACATCGTTGTCGAAGGAGGGGGGGAAGGTGAGAGGATAGAGACCCATTCATTGTCTGTTGAAGGGATAATACCCCGAGAAATAGTTGCAGGTAAAGTGTTGGGACTAAAAATTTGGTCGACGCCAGCTATAATAGGCCCTATCTCAGGAGTCACATTCCCAGCCACACTCATAGAGAAGGCATTAAAAATATCAGAGGTTGATCCGCCGCTGCTGGGCGTAGAAACAAGAAGAAAAGGAAACTCGAAAGGTGTAGTACCTATCAAATCTGACCCTTCAGCAAGTAGCTCAAAGTCAAAGGCTGTAGCCAAATCAATAAGGGCTTGTCCCATTAGCACACTAAGATCATCCAACCTGGGAAAGGCAGGCGGCGATATGAGTGTTGCTGACACCCCCTCCTTAAATCAAGCTCAGCACCACCATCAGTGGTTCTATCTAGACCTACATCAACAATCGCAGCTGCACCCTCAGCAGCTTTATTTGCATGGTTGGTTGGCACCTCACCCTCCATTTGGTGAGGGCGCTTCATAAGGACTTCAAAGAAAGTGGAGAAGCAGACGTCTTTTTGGAAGAGACCCTTTTCACATCCTTAAGTTTATGCCCCTTTACATGGGAACGGTTGGGTACAACAAGAAATCTATCTATATTGGTAAGGGATAACAATTTGTCTGTCCACAAGGCACATTCTTTGCCTTTACTATCATGTTCCTCAGCTCAGTGAAGAACCGCATCGATGCATTCTTGTTCATGACTGGTAAGGTCAATCAGAATCTTCTTGTCATTAGGTACCTTTCCCCAATTGGCCAGAATAGGAAAATCAAGAACATCTTTCTCAGAGGCAAGAAATCGCTAGCCATTCCCAACAAGAAAGAAAAATTTCATGGTCCAAGCCTTAGCTTTAGAATAATGGGGTTCAAAGGCCGCCAATCATTCAAATCAAACACGAAAACTACAAATGTTACCTAGTAGTCGGCTCATAGAGTAAAAAGAGAAGAACTCTCAAGCTGTCAAACCTGAGTATTTCTCCCCTAAGGGTTCCAAAACCATGTGGAACACCATGCATGAGCTTAAGAGCACACGTCAAGCATGTGAATGAAGTCGGGAGATATCTGTAGAAGATCAAGAATGATGCAAACAGGGCTACAAAATGGAAGGTGCAAACCCTTGCGATAGGGCACAGGCTATAAGAGCAATTCTTCCTAAGAAACATTCCTCGTCCACAACACCAACAGCCGTGGGAGGAATGATGAATTCCACAAAATCAGGAACACGACAAGACAACTTTAACTTTGTCAACTCTCAAGTAGTGATTGTGAAACGTCAGATAAACTCCTCAAAGGAAGGGGGCGTTTGGCCCTCAAAAGATTCAGCTTCATAATGGATAGAAACCTTAGAAGGGGTTTCCACCAGAGATTGATGGGAGGAGAGCCGCGGTGAGCCATTTGATGATTGTATTGGAGAGAACGAGTTTGAAGTAGGGGTGTAAATAAAATCCAAAAAACTATAAAAACCGGTTCGGACTAGACCAAACCGGACCGGTCGGATCAATTTTGGACCAGTCTGGTCTGGAACCGGTTTTCAAAAATGAAAAACCAGCCGAAACAAGTCCGATTTCGGTCTGGCTATCTTTGGCCCGGACCGGACCCGTTCTATTTAATATATATTTTAATTTTGTTAATATATATAATATATTTTATATTATATATAATAGTTATATATAATAATATAAATTATAATTATATATAAGATAATGTTATTATAATTTATAAAATAAAAGTTTAATCTTAAACATAAAAATATAATTGATCGTATGCTTTAAATATAAAATATATATATATATATTAATAACATTTTATCGTAAGAAGTAAGAACTAAAAAAGAAAGAAAATCATTCAAATATTATTACTAAATTTTGATAGCCTAATAAATTCTCAATATTTTTTTGATAAGCACATACGACATTAGTAGATTAATAATACTAATATATATTAGTATATAATTTTTTCAGGTAGTGCATCACTATCAGGAAGAAAATCAAGCAGTTGATTATTTGGCTAAACAGGGCGAGCTTCAATGAAATGTCATCTACAATGATACAAACATATTGCCAAGGTATTTGAAAGGCATTATTCGGACTGATATTTTGGGATTGCCATACATTAGAGCTTGAGTTTGTTTTTTGGTTTTTTTTTTGTTCTATTCTGTCTTTAGGCCGGTTTAGAGGTTTTGGCTCTTTTTTTTTTATTTTTTTTTATTTTTTATTTTTAGGCCTGTTTAGCTTTCTATAGGCTTGTTTAGTTTGTTTATTCTAGTTTTTGGTTTTTATTTGGTTTGGCTTTTGGGAGGTCTTGGAGTTACTTATTTGTTAATCTCTTAGTTGCTTTGCATATAACAATAGTTTTCCTCTGTCATAAGTAAGGGCATATTAATAAATTTGGAACATATCTGATATGAGGGTGGCTAACATACCGACTCTTTGAAATATATATATATATATATATTAGTATATAATTTATATTAATACAGTTTACATTTTATGACCTAATACTAAATCCTAATAGTCTAATATTATATTATTATTAGTATTATACTTTAAGTTTATATATAAATTAGTATATAAATCACTATACTAAATAATCACATATAAAATAATGATATAGTAATACTAATACTAAATTACTATACTAATACTATCAATATACTCTATCTATAATATAGTTATAATAAACTAAACACATTATAACAATTAACAAATTACAAATACTACTATATAGTCATTATAATCACTATATTATAATATATATATATTAAATGTACTCAAAAAAGGGTCTGGTTTTAGTGCACTTACTTTTAGTATAAAACTAAAAACATGTAATTTTTATAATCACTATATTATAATATATATATATATATAATCAAAAAAGGGCCTCGTTTTAGATTTTTAGCGCGTTTACAGACTTTTACTTTTAGGGTAAAAGTTAAAAACATGTAGTCACCCCTCTCCTCTCCCAGATTCTCAATTTCTGCCGCCTCCCCTTCCAGGCTCCCAGGACTATCACTCATCTTTCTCAATTTCTCCCATGCAGCCCCTCCCCTGCATGCCGGCCACAACCCTCTCTCACTCTTAGATGCTCGTCGCTCATCTCTGTCTATTTATGGTATACTGGTTTAGGCCGCATCCCCTTCTCTACATGCATGGTCCAATTTATGGTATATTAGGTTCTACTTTTAACTTCTGAAAACATAAAATATTAAAGATGTTCGTCTGTTTCTACTTTAGAGAAACAAACAATTAAAATGTGTAAAGAGTTTTACATGTTTTTATTTATAAGAAATCCATGAAATCTCAAGGGTTAAATTGGGGTATTGTAGGATTTTTTTTTTTTTTTTTTTGGTGTGTGAAGTACTCCTTTTGCGTTTTTGTTAATGATTATTTGATAGTAAATATCATCTAGTAAAAGCCCATTTGAGATTTCTTGTGTTGAAGTAAATACAAATGGTCTAATTCGAGATTTCTTGTAAATCAATTTAGTAAAATCCCATCCTCCCCTCTTCTTAGACACATACACATGGATTTTTGTCGTACAAGTTGTTCAAAATTTGATTTACAAACTCTGCAGATCACTAATATCAGAAAATCCTACCATATATAAGATATTATTTGGCTGTGTAGGTAAAACCAGAAAACCTGATCGAACTGAATCAGAAACCAGTAAAATCGGATTACCGATTTAGGAGGGTAAGTGGTCTGTAATCGGTTTTAAAAAATGCAAAACCGGTACATATCAGTTTAGTCTTAAATTGTGTCCAAAACGGGACCGGTTACACCCCTAGTTTGAAGAGATGAAGGATTGAGAGTTTT
Source organism: Carya illinoinensis (assembly GCF_018687715.1). Classification (NCBI taxonomy): domain Eukaryota; kingdom Viridiplantae; phylum Streptophyta; class Magnoliopsida; order Fagales; family Juglandaceae; genus Carya; species Carya illinoinensis. Next base: position 30,266,856 of record NC_056761.1, read on the forward strand.
TAGAGGGATTGTGAGTTTTCAAAAAAGGGGGATGCAGGGAACGGAAAAGTAAGAAAGGAAAATTTTCAAAAAAGAAAATGAGCCAAGAAAAGGGAAAATGCAGCTAAAAGAAGGCAGTGATGAGGGATTCTGAGATATTTTTGGAAAGCTAAGCAGTTACTTGTGCGCCATCAGTTATCATTCATGAAAACAAAGAGTGAAAGTGCAAGAACAATTACAGTCTGAGGCATGCAGGGAATTCACTGCCTGCACAAGGCCATACCTTAATTAGCACAAAGCCAACGGGATAGATCCTAGGGTTGCCTGGTGTCCAAAGCCAGGGTAGAGAAGGAGACATGATATGTATAATTTCCCATGTGTTATTATGAAGAAAATTAGTGGAATAATTGGAAAGGATATTTGGTATCCATGAGCCCATTATAATGAAAGCCTAATAGTCAAGTGTAATTCCAAGGATAAGTTTTATGAATACACATTGAAGATAATAGATAACGCCTTAGACATATCACTCTAATTAATATAGAAAGTCTTCAATATATGTTATGAAGATTGGTCATCTTTACCGCGCCGCACATCTATAAATAGCACCTAACAGTAACATATTTACATTCATTCATACACTTTATTTGATATTACTTCTCTAACTTTGGCATCAAAATTCCACTGGGCATCTCGTTCCGCCCTCTTGTTACATTGCGGGTATCCATAAAATTGATGGTGTGAAACACATCCTTAACAAGATGTTATCAATGTTTTTGCTATGTGCAAATGATTGACCAAGTAAATGAGAGATTATTCTTTAATAAAAATCAGATGATAATGATATGATTGAAATAGGATCTATTAGAAAATAAGTTCACAATTATGGAGAGGGATAGAAAGAAGGTTGACCCATTAACATGAATCCAAACAATCTGAACCAATTTACATATTTATTCGAATCGAGTTAAAGCTGACAACTTTATGATCCGAACTTGATAATTTGGCATGAATTTGAAAGACACGATACGAATTGATATCTCTATTGAGCGATTATATTGTATACCTTTATGTCTCCCTCTCAGAACTCTAGATCTGGTTCTTGGCAAAAAACCTACGAAACCCAAATTCTTTTGTCCAAACCAATTTAAATAATAATAAAAAATCTTAAAAATATTAGCAGTGGGATCTAGATTTGATCTGAAATTCAACGAAAAAGAACAACGCGATTGGTTATTTTTGTAGCATTAATGCAGATAGTAGGGCGGTGATTGCGTGAGAATGCTATCTATTTGATTTTCAAAAGTAATCAATTGACTGCCCTATCAGGCCATGATATTATATCTTACGTAAATAAGAAATAGCAAGTGGAATGCACTATAGACAGAAATTGGAATTGACACAATTTTCCATTTTCTATGGCTGTCAACTCAGTCGGCAAATTTGACTCTTATATCTATATGTAATTTCTTTCTTTCTTTCTTTTGCAAAATTTCAAATTCTAAGTTCTGTAAGTCTCATCTTTGGCTCAAATTTCCTTTTATCATATTCGATCAAAATAGCTGCCTTGTCACATTCAAAGTAATTTTTCATCCATGCCATTGATCTATAAAATTATTTAAAATAAATCACATCAACTGATGATGACATTAATTAACAAGATCAAAGATAAACAGTAAAATTAATGTTTCGAAGTTTGAAATCTTATTAGTTTTTTAGCCTAAATTTAAAAAAAAAAAAATTATTTAAGTACTCCGACGTGGTGCTCCAACCCTATTGTAACATGCCATGGATTTAAATTATTAATATAAATATTTAGTTTTAATTTATATGACTTTCTACAGGTAAGATAGGGGTATTATGATAGGGATCCCGTTGACCAATCTTATTAGTGTATTTTTTTATATCATTTTTTTATTTTTATTTTTATTTATTTTTTTATATTGAAGATTTGGGAAGGGGATTGAACCTCATACCTCACTTTTGGAGGTGGGGCTTCATGCCATCAGACATTGGCCTTTGGCTTATTTTTTTGAACACTTTAAAATATTTTTTATAAAAGAAAAAAACTGACAATATTGTTAAACAACAGTTTTTTAATTATTAATTAAAAAAACTTTAAAAATAAAATAAAGTAAAATAAAAATGAACGGGACTAGATAACGGTATCCCCAAGCGGATCCCTATCTTTTTCCCTAAGATAGAATTACACTGGCCACATGCGTGTTCATACTTTAGTAGTTTCTAATGATCAATACTTAATGATTGGTACTTATTTGAAGCTCAAATAAATACCGATCAACAAATTGTTTTTAATAAATTGAGATTATTTTAATTTTTTTTTTTTTTTTTTTTCAAAGGATGCAATTCCAACTGTTCCTTTGCCCTGCTTTTGGTTTTCAACGAACCATGTATGAACCTAATTTAAAGATATAAGAAAAGGGAGTGACACGTACCGAATAAAAATCTCATGACAACCGACCATATATGGAATAAACGAATAGTCAAAGTCCTTTTTTCAAAATCAAGGAGGGGACGGTCATAATAGACGGTTTGTTGAAATCAAACAAGTGGATTGACAAATTGCGCGCATAGGAAATAATTGTTTTGACGTTTAAGATAACTAGGATCGAGCTAACCAAGTCTTTAACGGGTGTGTGTGCAGCCAGGAATTTTTTTTTTTTCCGATCTAGCCTATAACCCGATAATCTGGATGAATTCACGCAGTTATCCACTCGGATTAGATCCGCGCTAATAGAATAATATTTTATCCACCCGAATACAGTTACAGATACTAGATATTGACTCAAGTATCCGTATTCAATTTTATTTTATTTTTAAAACTCATTTTATTGTTACAAAACGATGTCGTTTTGAATTTGGGATTAATTCCCTCGGCCCTACTGTTTTCACGGAAAACAGCCTGAAAATATATAAAACTTTCTGCTTTGGAGAGCAACCCTAAGCAACCAAGCTTCAGAGTAGTCCGGTGATACAGTGTAAACTCAGAGCTAGCCATCTCGGTTAGAGAGCCATAACGCAACTACAAACTACGTAATAGATGTAAAGAGCAACCAACTTCCAAGAATCAGTAATCAGAATAGCCATCTCCCGGTCCGGTGAAAATGAAGGACATTGTATCTATAGTACTTGATAAAGTCATCTTCAAGTCAGAATGGCAAAAAAATTGGGGAAAAAAAAGTATATTTTGCATTCCTAGAAACTGTTGAAACTTTTATTATTTAGGAATTAGGGGTATGAAATTCCAATTTTAATAGTTTATGACAGAATTTGAAAAAAAAAATAGTGCAACGGTGCTTATCAATATCTACTCGTGAGAAAATAGAAAGTAAATTAAAGCTATAAAAATCACATTTGATTAACAAGTCTCAAAAGCAATTTGAAAGTCTTAGATCTCCAGTACTGTTTGCACTCATATTTCAAAGAGAATATATCATTATTTCAAAGAAAATATATTACAAAAATTAATATTATTGCTTATCCTGATTCCTAACCATCATCCTTTTATTAACAAAGGATGAATGGGGGTCCAGCCCGTTGGAAGTCTATCAACGGAGAGCCCCCTATGCCATTTGATTTATGGATAATGATATTGTTGGGGGATAAAATGAGTTGGGTCCAGCCCGTTAGGAGTCTATCACCTAAAAGAAAGGGTTTTACAAGGTAAATTGACTTAGGCACATAAAAGGAAAGGATTAAGACAAGTAAGACTCAATTACTCCAAGAAATGAAAAAAATCTCTATAAATGGAGGGAATCTCCTCCGATTTATGAGAGGCACTATGCATAAAGTCCCCTCAGATCTTTTATCTCAATGAAGGTATCATTATCAATCTCACTCAAACTCTAATTTCCTCTATTGTATTGAGAGATAAGTGAAATAATGAGAGACTATAAAATAGTGAATTTCACCCCCCAACGATCTCTGAACGTAAGCTTTTATGTTGAATTATGTAAATCTATATCAGACAAATTAACTCAGACACTTAAAAGGAAAATGTTTCATAAGACAAGTATGATTCAATTATTCTAAGAAATGAAAGAAACCTACCTCTATGAAGGAAGGGAATCTCCTTAGATTTAGGAGAGTCACTATGCATAAAGTCCCCTCACATCTTCTCTCTCAATGAAGGTATTGTCATCAACCTTCTTCGAACTCTAATTTCCTCTGCTTTAATAGGAGATAAGTGAGGCAATGAGAAACTATAAAATTATCTATTATGGTGGATTTCAACCGTAAACAATCTGTACATGTAGACTTTTATGCTAAATTATGTAAATCTATGTATGTCTCACTTATTTATATTTCGTTTATTATTTAATGCTATGGAGAAAGGCCAAGAGCACCATATCGACCCATGAGCCACCATCATGGGACCCTTAAGGATCAAGAATGACTCTCTCTCTCTTTTTTGACTAGTTATTTAAATTTATACATTAACAATTTGTATCATTTGTGTAATCAACTTATTTTCTACACTGAAAGTGGTAGAAGAATGATTTCCCAGCTCATGACATCTTCTCCGAAGATACAAAGAAGATTTCTCTCAACTTTTAACCCTTTATTTTTATTTTGTTAATAGTGTTGCTACAAAAGAGAATTAAAAGAAAAGATGAGCATGTGCAAGACATATAGCTTGCATTGTGCATTGTTACATGAGGTGTACACCAGGCACATAAAGCACGCGCTGTGCACGCCATGCACAATGGGCGTTATAGGTGCATATCACTGTGTACCTAGGGGCTCACACAAGCAAGCATGAGACCCTGCCACCTCCTTTGCACAGCACAAGTCAAGTTTGACCGCTGTTGCTGGACATCTAGACAAAGCAGGAGTTTTCCCACCAGCTCCTCACTGGTTTCTCTCACCAGAAGTACACCAACTCCCCTCTTCACACATGAGCACACAACTTGCCCGTAACCGAGCAGGGTCGACTGTAGCAACAGACTACTCTGTTGGTGGTTTCTATCATCACCATAGCACTCGTCAACTTGAAAGCCACCCATGGACTCAGTCTCGCTCTGCCCAACACACGCAAAGGGTGCATGTCACTATTCACTTGGTAGCCTCACATGGCATAATGCCCGCCATCCCCATATCATGATATGATTTGAGGTCGACCAACCTACCAGACGGGAACAACGGTGTCCTCCGTTGGTCCCTCTCTACCATACCAGTGCATGTAGAGAGTGCCACATTATGATGCATCCTGGAGATCCACAAGCAAAGATTCGGTGAGCTGGCAGGGCCACCACCAACCATATTAAACAATGATACTAGCAACCACAACAGGTGTTTGATAAAAGTCTTGAAAGACTTGTCTCATATATTTCATATATATGCTTGTCTTGAATGATACTTATATTTCACTACAGTGTACAAGTATTTATAGACTAAAACCAGCCAGATGTTACAATGAGATTTAGCCACGTCTTTATTCCATTGGAGATTAATTTCATTCTTGAATAAGTATGGAGGCAGAGCATTGTGAGTACAAAGGCAGAGCACTATGCAACGGATGGCAGGTCCTTTCTTGTGTGCGTATTGGTGGTGCTTGAGCAATGATTTTCTGTCTTAACATCCCCCCACGATTCAAACGGCACTTGAGTGAGAGTGAGGCTTGATTGTAGTTATGAAAACTGAGCTGAAGACAATGGTTTAGTAAAAATGTCAGCAAGTTGATCTTTACTTGAAATGAATGAGACTTGGAGTGTTTTTGTAGCCACCCTCTCATAGACAAAGTGAAAGTCTAGTTCAACATGCTTAGTGCGAGCATGTAACACAAGATTTACAGAGAGATAAGTAGCCCCTAGATTGTCACACCATAGTGTGGGTGCTTCAACCAAAAAAATTCCAAGTTCTTGTAATAGAGATTGAAGCCATAAGACTTCACAAGTAGCATTAGCCACATCTTTATACTCAGCTTCAGTGGAAGACCGAGCTATAGTGGGCTGTTTCTTAGACCCCCAAGAGATCAAGTGAGACCCAAAATAGATACAAAACCCCCCAATAGACTTCCGGTCATTAGGGCACCCGGCCCAATCAGCATCAGAGAAGGCACACAGTTTAATTGGTGAATTTATGCAGAAGTATAGACCCAGATGTTTAGTGGAGTTGAGATATCGAAGAATGCGTTTGACGGCTTGCCAGTGAGGCAGTCGTGGATAATGCATGAATTGACACACTTTATTAACAGCAAAGGCAATATCTGGCCGAGTGAAGGTCAGATATTGCAAACTTCCTACAATGCTCCTATACATGTGGGGATCCTCAAAGGCAGGGCCATCTAAGTTAGTTAATTTTTCAGAGGCCGAAATTGGAGTTGACACAGATTTGGATTGGTGCATATTTGCTTTAAAGAGAAGATCAGACACATTTATTTTGGGAAAGAAAAATGCCAGAACCAGTATTCAACACTTCTATACCCAGAAAATAATGTAGAGATCCAAGGTCTTTTACAGGAAAGTGACTACGCAGAGCATTAATAAACTGAGTTATTAAAGCTGGATTTGAACCCGTAACAACGATATCATCAACATATATCAGCACATAAACACAATCTGAGTTATTTCTAAAAATAAATAGAGAGCTATAAGACTTGGATCCAATGAAACCGAAATGAAGTAGTCGATCTATGAGCTTGGAAAACCAAGCCTGAGGGGCTTGTTTCAAGCCATAGATCGACTTTTTCAACTTACAAACATGTTGAGGAAGATCCGGGTTGACAAACCCCGGAGGTTACTGCATCTATACATCATCTTCAAGGTCTCCATGTAAGAATGCGTTCTATATGTCCAGTTGGTGTAGATGCCATTTGTGAGTAATTGCAAGAGAAATAATGAGACGAATGGTGACCGGTTTTACAACCGGGCTAAAAGTTTCACCATAATCCAATCCGGGCTGTTGGTGAAATCCCTTGGCCACAAGGTGAGCCTTGCGGCATTCAAGGGTGCCATCAGCCCTTCTCTTGGATTTGAGAACCCATTCGGAGCCTAAAATATTGAAAGAGGGGGAGAATGGGACAAGATCCCATGTCCAGTTTTGGAGAAGAGCAGTAAACTCATCATTCATTGTTGCTCTCCATTCCAGAAACCGAGAAGCTTCAGTAAAAATTTGAAGGTTCTTCTGGTATGGCAATGGAGGACATGGTAAGGGAGAGGGAAGGTTTAAGTGGCCACGAAATGGTGCCGTCGGATGATGAGGAAGAGAGGCATCGATTGATGAAGAGGAAGGAAGAGAGGCACCGATTGATGGAGGGGCCGACGGGTTAGGGTTTGAAAGTTGGGAAGAGGATGAGGCTGGCGGCTGCGTATTAGGGATGGAAATATCAGAAGGGAGAAGATTATGTTGCATGCGATGGACCGGGTTAGATCGAGGGGTAGGGGAGCGAGCTAGGCTTGTGTCTGGATTGGGCTGTTCAATGGAAATGGGCTGAAAGCTTATGGGTGAGTGAGTTGAACCAGATGGCTGACTTGTAGATGGGCTGAGGTGTTGAGTTAATGGGCAGGACACGGGCAGAGTGTGTGGCAGCTTTAAAAAGGTGGGTTGGGCCTGATCGGGTTGTGGTGTTTTAGGGGAGTCCGAATTGGCTTGAGAAAGAAAGGGGTAGTGGGTTTCATCAAAGATAACATCTCGGGATATATACGTGCGACCCGTAGGCAAATGAAGACACCGATATCCTTTATGATTGGGGCTATAGCCCATGAAGACACAAAGTTGTGAACAGAAATCTATTTTATGACGGTTGAATGGTCGAAGATTGGGCCAACAAGCTACGCCAAAAACACGTAAAGATTTGTAATCCGGAATTTTTTTAAATAAAATTTCAAAAAGTGATTTATTACCAAGAATTTGTGTGGGCATACGGTTTATTAAATACACAAAAGTCTGAAAAGCTTCAGACCAGTATTTATGTGGTACAGAGGCATAAGCAAGTAACGAGAGCCCAATTTCTACTATATGTCTGTGACGCCTTTCAACTGTGCCATTTGGGCATGTGAGTAAGGGCACGTAAGACGTTAAGAAATTTCATATGAGGTGAGAATTTGAGTAAGAGGCCAAAATTCACCACCCCAATCGGATTGTACTGCTATGATATTAGTGGAAAAGATATTGGAAACATAGCGTAAAAAAGCAGTAAAAATATTGGAAACATTAGACTTTGCTTGAAGAGGAAATAACCAAATAAATTTAGAAAAGTCATCGACAATGGAAAAATGAAAACGACAACCATCTGAGGAGAGCATAGGTGCAGGTCCCCAAACGTCTAAAAAAAAGAGTTCAAAAGGTTTATGAGACCTTGAAGGAGATGACAGATGTGGTAAAGCATGAGCTTTAGCTTGTGAACACGTTGAACAGATGGATACAGGTGTCTTATTTGCTACGGGAAGCTGAAAATGCCGAAGAGTGAAATCTGTGATTCGGGAAGATGGATGACCAAGATGGGCATGCCAGTGTTTAGTGGAAGCACGTTCACCAAGGAAAGCACATGGAGTTGATGAAGGAACTGTGTTGGGCATAGGAAGAACATAGAGCCCATTCTTAACTGGTCCTTGAAGCAGCACCTCCTTGGTTTGTAAATCCTTCACAAAGAAACAAGTGGAGTGAAACTCAAAATATATAGAATTATCAACACAAAATTGACGAACAGAAAGCAAGTTTTTTGTAATAGAAGGAACATGCAGAAGTTGAGTAAGATGATATTTGCCAGAAGAAGTGGTGAAATGTGTCGAGCCAGTGTGTTGAATGGGAAGGGTCGTGCCATCTCCAATGCTAACTTGTTCAGGGCCCTGATAAGGCATAGAGTCTAAATTGAGGTTTGCAAAATTTGATGTGAAATGATTTGTAGCAACTGTATCAGGAAACCAATAATTGGATGGTGATTCGGAAGATGGGAGAGAGGTGAAATTGGTTGTAAGAGAGGAAGGAGGTGGGGCTTGCTAAGACTGATTTAGGCGATGATAGCATGTGACAGCAGTATGACCCACTTTGTGACATATTTGACATACGGATTTAGTAGTGTCTAGACTGGAAAAAAGGTCGGGTTGGTTAGACTGGGCCGAATGAGGCCCACGGCCTCATCCACATCTTCCTCCACGGGAAAATGAATTGCGGCCTCGTTGTGGAGTACCGGAAGCTCGGAAGGTGGCATTTGCAGAAATGGGATTAAGGGAGAGTAGAGATTGGTTCTAATGAACTAGCCGAGCTTCATGGTTTAGAAGGTAACCAAAAATCTAGTGGGCAGTGAGAGGCTCGGGCCGAGTGGTGATTGAGGAGATGATAGATTCATACTCAGTCCCTAATCCGGCCAGAAGATAAACGATGAATTGAGCTTGAGAGAGAGGTTCGCCAGCAGCACTAAGAGAAGCCGAGAGGGATTGAGCTTTATGATAGTAGTCAGTGATTGATTCAGCACCCTTCTTCAAGGTAGCTAGTGAAAAATGAATTTGAAGAATGTGAGCTGATGATTGGGCAGCATAAATATTCTCAAGTGCCGACCATATTTCATGAGAAGTTCGGCACTGAAGAACCTGGGAAAGGACCATCGGAGAGATTGAGCTGGTGAGTGCAAAGACGATTAACTGGTCTTGAAGCACCCAATGTCGATACTCAAGGTTCACAGCACCATTAATGGTTGCGGGAGGGGGGAGGGGGGGGGGGGGAAAGGTTCCTCAACATAGGTTTCAAGTTGATGTCCTACTAAGAGAGGTACTATCTGAGCTTTCCAAAGGGGATAGTTATCACCGAAAAGTTTGATAGTGATGGAGTGATTAGCTGCCGTGACAATGGCAGTGTTGGGAGAGTTGATATTCGAGACACTTGAGTTAGGAGTGTCCGTGTTGAGTTCTGGAGACGCCATAGAGGGCGGTCAAGAACTAAGAAAAGATAGGAAAAAAAAAAAACAAAGAGCACAGGAGGGCTGAAGGCGTTGGCCTTTAACCGGCTCTAGATACCATATTAAACAATGATACTAGCAACCACAGCAGGTGTTTGATAAAAGTCTTGAAAGACTTGTCTCATATATTTCATGTATATGGTTGTCTCGAATGATACTTATATTTCACTACAGTGTACAAGTATTTATAGATTAAAACCAGCCAGATGTTACAATGAGATTTAGCCACATCTTTATTCCATTGGAGATGAATTTCATTCTTGAATAAGTACGGAGGCAGAGCATTGTGAGTACAAAGGCAGAGACAAAGGCAGAGCACTATGCAACGGATGGCAGGTCCTTTCTTGTGTGCGTATTGGTGGTGCTTGAGCAATGATTTTTTATCTTAACAAACCACCACCAACGTTTTCCATCACAAGCAAAGTGGTCCTCCACGACAAAAGCATTGCCCACCAATCCCCCATCGTCGGACGACCAAGATGCTAACAAGTGGTCTTCATAGTTCTACACCTCTCATGATGACAATGAGCTAGTGAAGTTGCTAGCGGCCACCACCGAACTCGTCGGCATCTTCTGTCACCAGTATGGCGGTCCCCAACTAGGGAAGCTCTGCTCGTCACCGAATTTTCCTCGCCACCATCACTAGTGCATACCGCGACGTTGATTAGCATCAACGCTGTCACTCGCCACTGAGCTTGCTCAAACTTGCCAAATTTGTTGGCATTTTCTATCACCGAAGTCGTGAGTGTCATCGCATTCAACCACTGAGTCGATGGCAAACATTGCATGACCCCATGCAAGGTGACATGCAGAATTGGTTCATGGTAGGCATAGGCTCATCACCGTTCTTCGCCGCAAATGCCTTGCCTGCTGTGTGGCCTTTGTCACCCACGGAGACCTTGCTCACACCCTGGCAGAGTGTAGCGAGTCTGCCAACCCAAGCAACTCACATGGTGAGCAACAAATAATCCACCATGGTGACCAACAAACAGCATACAATTCCTCGCCAGCCCCCCTCTCGATTGTCATCTTGCCAGTCTCATGGCTGGAAATGTCGTGGTAGCTTCATGCTCACCCATTGCAAGTCATTCACTGCAACATATTTCACCACCCCCACAACGGACGTATGTTCCACCAATTCTTGCAAGCTGGCCAACCTCCCACACGACAAGCAGCGTCAATCCCAACCGATAGTGTGCACACAGAACCTATCACCACCCCTACAGCTAGCAAGGAGCTCACCAATGGAAAAAGGTGCAGCCAAGAGAAGCAAGACCTGACCTCACCCAGGTGAGCTTTTTGTCATGTCTCATGGTTTGCTTTAACCCAGGCTACTTAGTGAAGGTCCACCCACATAGCAACGTCTTGCACCAACAGTCGGAACCAACTAAAGGCCAAGATCTAGTCGGCCTAGCAAGTTAGACCCTTAGCATGATCACAACCACCACAAGGCACGCCCAGTTCGTCCCAAATAACAAGTGGACCATTCAACCCTCAAGCCTCACTTGACACCTTAGGTCTCACTTGAGCACTAAAGAAATCAAATGCATACCAGATATCACGCCGCTTAGCTCAAGTTTGCAAGACTCAAACTTGTGATTTGGATTACACTAACTAGTTTGATTTTTGCAAAACTTTTCTAAAAGGCAGAGCGGTCAAGAACATCTCCCACAAAAGCAGTACGGCAGAGCACATATCCCACCTCACCTTAAAACCAAGTATTCTCACACTCACACCGATGATCTAAGGATGATACCACTTTCTCAAGTGCATCACTCCTTGCCAATGATCGCGGTCGAGCACATCTCTCGCTTTGCATCAAAGCAGAGTATTCTCACACTCGTATATGGTGATCTAAGGGTGACGCCACTTTCTCAAGTGAGTCACTCCTCACAAGCCAACACGATCAAGCTTATCTCCCACCTCCTATCAAAGCTGAGTGTTCTCACACTCACACTTGGTCATCAACGCCAACGTAGCCAAGCGTCTTCTTCAGCAACGACCATCTCAACTGCCTTGCACAAGTTACCTCTGGGAAATGAGCTTCTAAACTCTACAACCACCTCACGCTGGCTATCTTTGTGAATGAGTCGATGGGTCCAACAACTGCCTAAAATGGACCCAGAGGGTTGATGGAATCCCTCTCCTCCAAAGAATTGTAGGCATCTATTAGGTATAAAATTAGCTAGGTCTAGCCCATTGGGAGTCTATCACCAAATGAAAAAGGGTTTCATAAGGCAAGTTGACTCAGGGACGTAAAAGGAAATGGCTTCATAAGGCAGGTATGACTCAATTACTCTAACGAAAGAAAGAAATCTCTATATAAGAGGGAATCTCCTTAGATTTGTGAGAGACTTCACTATGCACAAAGTCCTATCAGATATTCTCTCTCAATTGAGGCATCATTGTCAACCTCCATTAAACTCTAATTTTTCTCTATTTAGTGGGAGATAAGAGAGGCAATGAGAGACTATAAAATCACATATCATAATAGATTTTGCCCCCAAAAGGCCAGTGTCTCTCTTATTTATATTTCGTTTATTATTTACTACCATGGAGGAACACCAAGAGTACCATATCAACCCATAGCCACCGTAGTTGAACGTTTGTAGTAGATACCCTTACTCCTATTCAACAACGGGTCTACAACCATCTAACGTGACCTTTTTTTTTCTTTTTTAATACCAATTTTTAGTGTTTCCCTCTTAGATTTAAAGAAGATTTTATCAGGAATCAAAATAGCCCCCCCTCCTCCCCCCAAACTTTGAGCTTAGGCCTAGACTTTTAGAAAATCACTCCTCCAACAGCTCCACCCTACTGTTCAATGGCGTCGTCTTAGGTGAGGAAGTCTTATGACCTCTCTCTGTCACCTCTCTCTCTCTCTCTCTCTCTCTCTCTCTCTCTATATATATATATATATATCTCTTTGTGGGCTGTCATCTGGACTCATACTACCACACACAGCTGTTTGAGACGCACCTCTCAAGCCTTCAGGTAAGCTTCACAGGCATCCCTCTCTCTCTCCCTCATACTCTTATGTGCCCTAAATGTTAAAAACTTGATACGTTAATCCGCCTACCCACTAGCAAAACTTCACACCACCAATTGACCTATCGCGTGACCAGCTGGACTATAGGTAACCTCGTGGCTCTATGCTAGTCTTCTCTATTTTGATTGTAATTTCTTGATGCCCTATTTTTTGTATTAGCTTGTATCTAAGATGAGACCTAACTTGAACAAGAAATTTGAGAGATGAGTTATTTTGTACACATGCAAATTCCTATGAAAAGATTATCCACACACATGTAGATTCCATCAATCAAGTAGCACAAAGTCTTTGTTTTGAAATGATCATTATTTATTTACATTCACATATAGATGTGAAAAAGAACTCCAAATTCGATATAATTAATTGAAAGTTTGATTTCTTTGCTTACTCTTTTGGATTTTGAATTTGAACAACTCAGCCAAATAATGAAATGTAGTTATCATATTAATACTTTAGGTATATCTGTAGTTGGTTTGAGAGTGTGTGGTGTGTGTAGGGATGGATAAAAATGTTGAAGGCAAAGAAGATGAGGATGTTGAACAGCCAAGGGTGGGAATGACATTTTCCTCGAAAGAGGAAGTGAGAGCATATTATACAAGGTATACAAAACAAAATTCCAAAATGTAGCTTATGGGAACTAGAGTTGAGAAAAAATTTGAAAATACGACCTTGAATCCAATCCCACTCCGACAAAACGGAGTTGGAGTGGGATTTTTTTGTTTTGGGTTTTCTAGTCAAAGTCAAAGGTGTTGCATAACCAATTCCAACTTCAATATTATACATATGTTATAAAAATATATATTATTGATCGTATATACTAGTATAGTAATACAGTTATATAACTAGAATTTATCTAGTTAAATTCAATAATATCCTATTATGAGCTAATTTTTATAAATAATATATGTACACTATAATTTAAGTAGACTAACAGTTTAGTATATTTAAATATCATAGTATTACTATCATACATAATCAAGTATAGAAATAAGTTAGACACTAGTATAGAAATAAGTCTAGTATAATAAGTTAATAATACATAATATTAATTTACTAGATTATAATAACATGTAGTAGTTAGATACTAAAACTAAGTCTAGTATAGAAATAAGTTAGAACTATTATTAAATAACTAATAAGTCTAGTATAATAAGTTAGTAACATACAATACTAATTTACTAAAGTATAATAACATGTAATTAAACACTAGAAATAAGTCAGTATTAGTTATAAATAAGTTAGACACTAGAATAATATAATAACTTGTAGTACTATAGCATAATAATATGCAATTAGACATTATAATATATAGAAGTCTAGTATAAAAATAAGTTAGATGTTAATATAAAAATAAGTCTAATGTGATAAGTTAATAAAAATTAAATTCAATACAAGAAATTAGGCCTTTTGCAGCGTTTTTTATTATGTTGCAATTAAAATCGCTGCAATAGATAACCTTTTGCAGCGAAATATTACTCCTTGCAATATTTTTACATCGATATACGGTTTAATGAAGCGGGGTGCTTCACTTAGTTTTTTATAGCGAAATTTGAGTCTATAGCAACGACAATATGCATTGCAAAAAAAAAAAAAAAATACTTCTTGCAGCGGGCTAATATCGTTGCTACTAGCTATGGGTGCGAAACCGGAAGAGAATTTTTTTTCCCCCTCAAAACCTCTGTTACCGAGTTCAGACTTCTCCACTTCGCGCCTCTTGCCCATTTCTCCTACCTTCAGTGCCCAGGAGACCAACTTCATATATTTGGCTGGAAATCTACCTCCAATGTTGCCTACGTTCCGAACCCTAGAATCTCCACCACCTCATTTCCCTTCTGCAGAAGCCACGGTCCTCGTTTCCTCCCCATCCCGCTGTGTGGGTTTGTGATTACTGTCGGAGTGATTTTATTCCTGGTTTCTCTTTGCATCGGACGTTGCCATTGTCGAACCTAACAATTGTTGCAGTCCTTCCGTCACCACAGGTATTGATTCTACTCATTTTCCTCTCTCTCCCCTTCATCCGCGCTTGTTGCTTTGCAAAAATGGGAGCTTATTAGCATGTAGATGTTATTATAGATGTGGGAAGCTGAAAGCCGCAATTTTCTTTCACCAATTTTTTTTTTTTTTTATATCTGCATTTTTACTACGTGTAGATGTTGGTTTAGTAAATGTTCATAATTTGCAGGGTGATAGTTTTAATTTGCATCGTAACTGATGATTGACATACCCTTTTGCTTGAAATCCCTAATTAGATGACTAATTATCCAGATTTTCCGTTAGGTTTTGAATAGCCTAGAAAAATTGGAAGTTTATGTATATCAGGTAAAACTAAAATGCTGCTTTTCTTGCTTATTCCAACGTGAATGCAATAGGTACATCTTTCAGTGAACTGTTTTCCTAAATTTGTTATCTTCTTGAACAAATTGTATAAGATGCACCCAATATATATTTTGATGATGAACATTATGGTCTATGATGCATTGAAATGATTTTTTTTTTTTTTTTTTTTGTTCATACAAGGTGCTAAGTTGCTACAGAGGTGGAAATTTTAAAACTTAAATCACCTAGCAATTAAAGTATATGAGTTCAATGCCTTGGTCATAGATACACTTTGTTGTGTATGTCTAGTGCCACAAAGACGTCTAAAATGATTTGTAAGTTTTAGTTAATTTTTATCACTGAGTATGGTTTCTTTTGAGAAGCAAATGCACTTCAACAAGAACTTTTTTTCAATGAATGAGAAGCAGTATATGTTTAGTACATTATTTATTCTAATTATTTCTTTGATGTAGATTGCAAATACTACATTTTGCCAAATTATTGATGCACCCTATATTCTTTCTAACTCATGAGTTTGTCTTGCTAGTGTTTTTCTGGTTTGGTCACCATGCTTGTGCATGGTGATTTCTTGTATTCTCACTTTAATTAGGCTCTTCTTGGATTTTTCAAACATCTCTAGTTCTTTGTAGGATTTTTCCTGCAACTTTTCCTCATTAAGGTAGATAAGTCTATGATCATTTAACCAGCCAGCTGACCTATAAATCCAATTTACTTAATTTTCATTTCAATTGATCTGCCATGTTGTAACTCACAAGTTCCATCATATCTGTTCTCTCTTTTTATCTTTATTAATGTTAATGTGATGTGGAACTTAAGAGACCTTTGCATTCATCAATCTCAAAAAATTTATATGGTTTTACATTATTTGCATAAGTTGTTCTGCTAGCATACCAGAAACTGTTTTTTCACTTTATTTTCTAAACTCATCAGTCTTTACTTTTTGCTACTGCCATAAACAAAAATAGTTACATATTGGATTTATAATATGATGCATGATATTGCTGAAGTGATATTGTAATTTTATTATAAATATTGAGAATTGTTTCTTGACTGAATGTTGAGATGTTTGGATGCTGAGATGGGATGAGATGGATTGAGACCATCTCAACATCCAAACAAGGCCTTAAACCTAGCTAGTCTAATACACCAAAATTTACATTTGATGTGAAGATTTGCTATTATTTCATGCTCATGAGTCATGCTGTGTCAAATGTAAAAGAATGATAAATTCACAAAATAAGTTGAAAATAAAGGGGAGAATCTTATGCTATCTCAACTAATTTTGTGAGGCTGAATACCTGAGGGTCTGTTGGAGATTGCAACTCTGACATGTAAACTTTGCACAAGGGCTTAACAAAAGCTACTATTGCTTCACTGTTTAGCCTTTGGCTATGAGCAAATACATGGTTCAACTCAAAATTCCCAATCTGGTCCAGCAAATTAAGTTTAAAATGAAGTTATTAATCTGTTCTGGAGTTACTAGCCCTGAAGTATTGACTCCAACAATGCTGCTATCATATGAACCCCCACAAACAACAGCCACCATAGTTGGATTCTGTAGGGTTCCTTTCTTCTTTAAATTTGAAAATCCCATAGCTTTTGGTGTCTTTTCCTCTGTTGCACTATTAGATGCAGTCAGATATGACGCATCAGGAGGTGCACTCTCACCCAATAGTTGCAGCCTCACCCAATAGTTGCAAATGCTCAATTCGGGAAAGGCATGTCAGTATGTGTTCCCACGCTTCCTAGAGATAATTACCATCTTCAATAGCAATTGAAATTATTGCCTGCACCAAAAAAAAAAAAAAAAAAAAGTCATGAAGAGCATTTCATGGGCAAATAAATTACAATACAACAATCTTCTTCTAATAAAATTGATTCAGATGGAATGATCCTTGTCCAACATTTCCCTCTGTTTAATGATCTCATATATGGCTGAATTTCTGGAAAGAAAAGGCATAAAATTACGGTGCACATCGATCCGATTAGTTTCACCTTTAGAAGCAAACATTCTACTCTTTTATTTATTACTATAGAGGAGCATCTTCAAAGAAACCGTAGAGCAAGATTTTCACAATAATTGCACGCTAACCTTCACAACATCAACATTTTTTTGCTTCATATCTGTAGCACAATGTAGATTAGTAAACTTAGCTACAGATGTCACAAAATCATCTCTCTGCGTCTGCAGCCCCATCACTGCAGTAACATGCACAACATGTCTAAAGCCCTATACACACTGAGAAGTAGCATGCCTGTCATCACTTTGATCAAGAGTCACACTAAATGCAGCCAGCATTGGACCCCAGCAAACCTCAGCCATAAACCTCAATATTGCTACATTAGTGACAGCATGATACACTGACCTGCAAGAGATACTTTTGGCACTTTTAAGTCCAGCACATAATCACTCAATGGGGTGATATTGGGTATCATTAACTAGCCTTTTAAAGTAAATCTTTTTTGTGATTTAGGCCTCCCTTGGGGCATTACACATATTTGCCATAGCATCTAAAATTTGCCCCAACTGATTTTCTGAGACAATTATTTCTGACAAACCCGTGGCGAAAACTCCTCCATGCAAATAGCCATATTTGCATGTAGTGGGTCACTTCTACATAATGATCTGTTTTTGTGATTTGATTTGATTGGTTTGGTTGATTTGTTTAGAGCTATACTTGTGACTTTTGTTTCTCGCTAATTTATTGGGTTAGATACTCCTTATTAATTTATTAATAGTCTTATTGGATCTTTATTCCCCACAATTTAGTTTTAGGTCATGATTTTACTAAAAGAATAGACCCTTGAGTGCTTATTGCAAACCCAAAATTCTTGCCTTTGTAGATTTCCCCTATCTTATATATAATTATGCAGCTTACATAAGCTTGAATGGAAGAAAATACCAACAACTCAATTAAACATTAAGGTTAATGAAAATCAATCTTTTTTTGATTCAATGAGTCCAATATGTTGATATCTCTTTTATAATTGTATATGATACACCCATATGACATACTTTAGTTAATGAAACTCTCCTTCATTAGTAGACAATAGGAAAGCTCAAGTGAGGTTCCATGTCTATGCTTCTATCACAGGGTTGGATTTGCTGTTTTGAAGCATGTATTTGCATCCTGCAACTGCCTCTCCAACTGTCTGTAGATACATTCTTCACCCATGTTTTCAACAATTTTGGATTTGTGCAGTCCCATCTAAACATATATATTGTTGAAAGGAAAATTTCATAACTTAATAGGCAATATGAATAGGGGAAGAGAAAGAGGTATAACATTTATCTATTTAATGAAAAAAGTCGAAGAGTAAATATATTTAAAGAATGTACCTTAAGCCCTCTTCTATCAATTGCCTTTTTTATCTCTTCAAGCATGCTAATTCCACTAGTATCAATTTCAGAGATAGCTATCAAAGAAAATAATATTAATGCGTGTTAGAGTTGGAGTTTGAGTTTTTAATTTGAAAAGTGTTTGTATTGTGGAGTAGTCAACAGGTACACATCAGTCCTGATCATTCACATGAAGAAACACTATTTTAGAAAGATATGTTAAGTAACTAAAGATTAATGGAGTCTTATTAGCATGCTGGATTCTGCCATACTCGTTTTTTCACATTGAAGACACTAGAATTCCATATAGGTACAGACTGTTGCATTAAATGACTGATAAAAATAGGTGGGTCAACTTTAAATATCAGGTTTACGTAGTATGTATACATGTTATGGGTTAGATACTCCAATCTACCGAGAGAATGTGCATATATCCCACATTTCTTATGGTCCACTCGCTGTTTTTCCTTCATCCAGCCAAATAGGATTCTTTAACATCTTAAGAGTAGAACCAAGCTGTAAAATCATTAGGAATATCCCTTACATCAAAACTAAAATTTTCTAATTTTGATGTCAAGCACAATGTTGGCCCATGTGACTAAGATGGAAAATAAATTAATTATCCCCTTCAAATATGGTTTCAAAAAAGCAAAATGTGTAGTCTACCAATTATTTAATTTGATTGATTTTATAATCAAAAAGTACTTGAATGGAAGGTATATGAATCACTTTGTTTTAGAGCTTCAGTCGTTGCCAATAAAGAATGATGTTCTCTCTCACTAGCTAGGTGTGAATATAGTTGAAAACATATTCTGCTTCAATGTCGATAATCCTAAAAGAAATGACAATAGCATTATGCAAAATTTCCGAAAAGTGGGCATAACGGTATTAATATTTAGCAACTTCCAACGACATTGCGTGCATCACATGTATCATCATCTGCCCGTCATTGAGATGTGTGTTTTCAGGTATCTTCTTGGGTATCTTGCATATCTTCTTTAGTTACATTTTTTGTATCATTCTATTTACAATGAGGGTCGGGATAAATATGTGTTTGTGCATACCACAAATCGCTACTACTAAGTATTTGCAATCACCTGACTAGTCATTTTATTTATCACTACTAGGTTGGAGCTGGAGAGAAAGACGTTATAAAGAATGCAACAGATCAATTTCCCCCGCATGATGCAGTTGAGAAGTTGTTATATCCTGCCTACAATGCCCAGGTGCACTTGGTGTAGATAACATTTTTAAATATAAAAGAGCATGTCTGGTTGCACTATATATTTAGTAGTTAGAAAAGTTGCAAGTTCTTGGTTCCATTTGATCCATCCCATTGTATAGCCCATAACTATATTAATGTGAATTCCCAAAAAGGATTAGATGAATGAATGTGTTTGATGTTATATCACAAGATTTGAATCCAAGATATTTATTAGTGCATATAAGGGAAGTTCCAGGATTTTTTATTATGTTTACTAATTTATAAATACTTAATATTGGGTTTCGGCTAGGTGTGGTTGTTTCGTATAGGTGAAAAAATATTGAAAATTCATAAATTGGGTTTAAGGTATTAAAAAAAATAATTTATTATTTAGACATATAAATAACTAACAATTAATAATATTATTTGGACATATTAATTTATTATTTTAAGTTAGTCACTAAATTGGACATTTAAATAAGTTAGTTGACTGTCTGAAGATAAAACTTTCAGATACCCACGTCATAAGCCGAAGCGGAGGGAAAAAAAATTGTAAAAAAGGCTTCTTGCAGTGATTTTTGATCGCTGGAAATACCCAGCGATACATTCCCAAGCATTGCAAAATAATTTTCAAAATTGCTGCAATTAATCATTTGCAACTTTTTTTAACGTTGCAAAACCTCTACAGCAACAATTACAGAGCGTTGTAACTACAATTCAAAGCAATGAAAATAAAGATGTTACGTTTGGTTTCATTTGATTGCAGCGCTTTTTAAGTATTTGCGGCGATTTAATTACATTGAAAGAGAACTAAAGCAACGAAAAAAAAAGTTGTTGCTTTGGCATACCTTTTTGCAGCATTTTTATGATTTTTTACAGCGATAAATAGATGCTGTAAAAAGTGACAAAAGCAACGCTAGAATGGTATGTTGCTTTTGACGTATACAAATTGCAGCGCTTATAAATCAATTGCAACGATTTTAAGTGTTGCAAAAAATTGCAAAAGCAACAAGCCAAATGTAGCGCTGCTGTTGTTAGGTGGCTATTGCAGCAAAATTTAATGATATAGCAAGGATAAATTTCGCTGCAATAGATCAATTGCAGAGCCAAAGCACTCAGATGGAGTGGCCTTTTGCAGCGTGATATTTTTGTCTTTGCAGCGGTTTAGAAATGCTGCAAAAGATAGCTTTTGCAGCGTTTTTTCAATTACGTTGCTATTGATAAAAAAAAAAGTTTATACTGTCAAACCTGCAAGGAGGGTAATGACACTGCATTTGATCAATTACAGCGTTTTTAGATAGTATTTGCAAGGATTTTAGGCGCTGCAAAAACCCTAAATCCTTATAGTGATTGTAATACTGTAATATAATAACATTTAACTAGACACTAGTAAATTAGTATTTATTACTAATCAATATTAACACTTAAATTTAGTGTTGAGAAAAATTATAAAAACCATAAATAATATGGATTTTAAGACTATACTAAATCCCTTGATCCTAAGTTTCTTATTTCTTATCGTTTTACGGTAATGATGGATTGTATGGCACTAGTTTTTAAAGATAATGATAGCTTGAAGAAAATATTTTTTACTACCAAACAAAGAGTGTATTTGACTACTGACACTTGGACTTCTATCTAAAACATTAATTACATGTGTGTTACGGCTCATTTTATTAATAGTAATTAGAAGTTGCATAAGCAGATTATTTCATTTACTTGGTTTATCAATCACAAATGGGCAATTATTGGAAGCAAGTTGGAGGAGTATACGTTTGATTGGGACATTGAAGAAATTCTTACAATTATGGTAAACAATACTATCTCTAACGACTCTACTGTTGGTTGGTTAAGAATAAGGGAAATAGGAAGTGAGGTGTGTGTCGCAGGTAACGAGTTTATTCACATAACGTGTAGTACACATATTTTAAACCTTATTGTGAGTGAAGATTTAAAAGATGTTGATTACTTAATCATAAGGGTCCATAATTTAATCAATTATGTGAAGTCTTCTCCCTAAAGAGTAGGTGTGAAAAAAGCCAATGAACTGGTAAACCAGACCAAACCGATGGGATGGGTCCAATAACGAGTTCGGTCCGATCTGGTACCAGTTCCATTTTCTCAAAACTAGTTGAAATAGGTCCGGTTTTGGTTTTTCTTTTTCTAGCACCGAACCGGTTTACATATACATATATATATATATATATATATATTAATTGTTTATATTATATATCATTTATATATATAATTATATATAAAATAGTTTTATATTGTCTGATGAATTACTAATTAATATAATTGTAAATTTTAAAATCCTATATAAATAACAATATATTATCACTATAGTCTATTGTATTAGTAGTTATACTAATATTATATTACTATATATTATAATATACTATAATATATTACTAATATATAATCTATAATACAATTATAATATATATTATAATATATTACAATATATTATCACTATATTATCATATACTAAATATATATGCTATATTATAAATATTATATAATATACCGGACAAACTAGACCAAACCAGACCTGAATTGGTAAATCCAGAAGTACTGATTTAGGGGTATAATTGGTGTAGTATCGGTTCTTCAAATCTCAAAACTGGTATATATCAGTTCAGTTTTAAAATATATCTAGACCGAACCGGACCAATTGCACCCCTATCAAAAACTTCAACTTTCAAGTTTTGTGTTAATAGGTCAAAAGTTCCATATTGTAGTTTCTTGTGTCTTGACATGCTTATAGATGGAACTCGATTTATCTTAAGTTGGACATGGCTGAGAAGTATAAAAAACCTTCTAACTTCTACTTGATGAGGATCCATATTCAAGTGTTTATTTGTCTGAGGAAGGGCCTAGGAAAAAGAGATTAGGAGCTACTGGGTCTAATGATTGGGATACTATCAAAAATTGTACAAAGTTTTTTTTTTTAATGTATTTTACAATGTTATAATGCATATTTCTAGTACACTATATGTCACCTTGAATCTATATTTTCAAGAGCTTATTAATATTCATGCAAGCTTGAATAGTTTTTGTGATAATAGTAATTAATGCTTAAGTACAATTTGAAGTTAGAGTCGGAGTCGGATTTCATATTCAAACTTTGACAAAATCTGAGTCAAAGTCGGATTTAGGGGATATCGACTCTGACTCTATCAGTGCTCAACGCTATGGGGAAGTGACGTTTCACCCTTGCTTGTGTCCGTCAATACATGTCCATGAACATATCATCAAATATTCTTAAGCTGAAACTGATGAAACATAAAGGTTGCAAGGCTAGGCTCTAAATGAGAGTCTTGCTTGACTCATACTTTGCTCAATCATACGCATGCTCTCAATTTTGAAAAAGCAAGATACATTAGATACCATAAGTAGTTGGATGGGTTGATGAAGAGAAGACTAGAATACAATAATATGGCTGGCATTCAATTGAGCAAGAACTACAATTCTTGTGTTAATAAGGCAGGAGGGTACGAGGATCTTACGTTTGGAGAAAGATGAAAATAATTACATACGTGAGGACAAAATACTACTTTGGCTTGGGTTAAGATGTGTCGAAGCACTACAAAACTAATTCATGAGAATGCAGGCTCAAAATAATGATTTCTGATGATGAATCTAGATTGTGAAATGTGTTTCGTGTGGATGCTCGTAGCAAAGCTACATAGAATCTTTTAGAGATGTGATAACTTTCAACATGACATACTTGACATGTTTGTATGGTTGCTTAAATCGTGGCTTCAATGCATAAATGGACACACTCCGGAAGCCATAATAACATATGAAGATAAAGCTATGCAAAATGCAATTAGAAAGGTGTTTCCAAAATGACACCAATTTTACTTGTGGCATATAATGAAAGGAATTCTAGGAAGATTTGGTACATATGGCCAATATGAATTGCACCAAGTACTATGTTTACTTGATAATGAATTCTAGAATTTTGAATTCTCTTCTTGTGGCAGATTATGGAGAAAAAAATTTGAAAACTTTGGACGTTTCCTCACAAGTGTGTTTATGACACGTTGACCAGTAATGAATTTGATAAGTGTTGATTGCAACTTCCTGATAGTTCTGATCTGCGTGATCATGCATAGCTTGAATAGCTATATTCTTAGTGGCATCTATTTAATATGGTTTATGAATGCAAATTGTTCATTTTTAAAAGGAAAAAAAAAAAAATCATCTTTGTTTCTAATTATGATATTATTTTGGCATTTAGGTAACAACAGCTACAAAGGCTGTCACTCTCATACGATCATACATTATATTTACAAAGCTATTAACTAAACAACACGAGACAAAGTTGTTGCTCATAGTCATGGAAATCATTCTGCTGAAGATTTTAATTGAAGTTCCTACAAAAGGCACGTGGATAAGGAAAAACAGAAATAAATATTTACCAAATACATTACAATAGTTTATTACAATATTCATTACAAATTGTTCTTACAAAATACAATACATCAGTTCATTACAAAATGCTCTTAAAATTCATAATTGCATCAATCTTTTTTCATCCCAAGCTAAATAAAAGGAGCAGCCATGTAATTACAAGTAGAATAAAAACATACATGACACTAAAAGTGCAGCTCCATATCTACACATTAAGATCTTGGTTATGCTCATTTTGTTCTCAAATTCTGCTTGATGCCAGGCATCTTCTATTTCCACTGTTGACCTATGTCTAGATTGTAACACCCCACTTAAAAATACCTTAGGACTTGGCCTTAGCACCCATAATCCTAACTAGTGTAAATTGTGATTTATTTTCTTTTTAGAAAGGAAAATTTTAGAGCTCGAATTGGCATAGGAGTTCACAACTTTGGATTAGTCAGAATTATTAAAACTTTATTAGTTTTGATGATAAATGCCAAGAGGTCAATGGAAGAATGACACATGGCATATTAATGGGCTAGGCAATTGGGTTAAAATTTGGATGGACTTAGAAGAGCCCAAGAGTGGTTTATTAAGGCCCTAGTTTATTAAGATAAGATGAGCTATAGAAGACATTAAAAGCCTTAGTCTCAACTTGAGATATATAAGAATTTAGGCCCTGCATAAATGATACAAGACATTAGGCCCAATTTAGTGGATATTACAATATTAGGCCCAACTTAGTAATCTCCAAGGCTAATGGCCCAATCTAGAAAAGACTTAAAGCTAGGACCCAACCAAGTGAGCCATTGAAGCCAAGGACAGGTCCAATAAATCTAGACATAAGACCCATGCATAAGCCCACTCCTAGGCCCACAACCAAGGTTTTTTCATATGGCCCAATAAAAGCCCAAACCATGAAGCCCAAGCCTTGTATTTCATTTCACGCTTCCAAATGGGACCCACATACACTATACCATTAGTTTCAATTCAACCCAAGCTTAACCACATGCCCCTAGGGTTCCCACCCAATCATGATTAGGCGTCTAACTTGAGTTAAGGATCACTATTCATCCCACCCATGAATAGTAACTCAAACATCATCAATTGAATAGTTTTCTTGAAACTCTTTTCTTTATAATTTCTTATGTGAAATTTGTCTATTACACTTGTTGTGCATCACTCTTAGACAACAGTTAAAGGTTAGAATTAACCCAACCCATGTATCTTGAGGCAAAGGCATGTCAATGCTACCACAACCCATCAATCGGCACCCTTGGTGCATCACCATGCAATACTGCAACAAACCAGCCGTTAACCCATGCCTCCTCCACAATTTTTCAAAAGGTTTTCTATAACTTTCAACCCTCATTATATTCCCTAAAATCAGACCGAGCTAAAGGCCAAAAACAGTTCCCTAAGCCAAGCCAAAAACATAACTATTCATCTAGGAACTTAAGGTCATGACTAGCCGACTACACCATTATTTTCAATAAATTTTCGGCACCAAAACAGCCACCTTCCCCTTGCCACCAGCTATGCCATTTCACCCTAAGAAAGTGCTTCAAAGCACTCAAGTGCTTGCTTTTCCAATTATGTAACAACTTGTTCTTTCTTTCTTTTATAGTTATGAGACTCGTTCTACATGTCGAGTTTCGATGGCATGTTTTAAAATATATCAAGCGGATTTTAAAGCAAGCCCAGTATTTTAAAACTTATGAGCATTTTAAATGTTTTGAAAATATTTATATGTGATATTTTCAGTGTTACCAAACTAAACTTGTTTTTAAATAAGACAATTATAATATTATGAGATTTAAATTATGTTGAAAACTCTAAATTAATTTAAATGGTTTTATTCTCTTTAAGTAATTAACAAGATTTCATTATTTTAATTAATGATGAAGGAATATTATTTTATGAACTTTAGTTTATAAAATAATATTCTATCTTAATTCCTTTCAGTGTTTTAAATTAAATAAATGTTTACGCATTTTCAAATCAGTATTTAAACTCACCGTTAAATCATTTTGTAGATCCTTAAATTAAATGACTTGGATTAAATACCCAAGCTCCTAGCTTTTTCCCTCTCTCTCTCTCTCTCTCTCTCTCTCTCTCTCTCTCTCTCTCTCTCTCTCTCTCTCTCTCTCTCTCTCTCTCTCTCTAGCCCAACAGAAAGCTCTATCTTCTCTCCATCGTGCTTCTCCTTCAACCCAGCCAGCGCGCCACTCAGCCTTACCTCCACCACCGACAGTTGCCTGCCCCGCCAGCAAGTCCCTCCTCCCACAGGTGAGCTCCATGCAGCTCTCCTTCTCCTCTAGCAATAACCCAACCGAAATGGGTTTCAAGCCCATTTCTCCTCCCTTGACCGCCGTACGCGGCCAACTTGGCCACCGAACACTTCTACTGGCACCACCACCTCACGGGCTTCACCTCCATGGTCTCCCTTTCCCCCAACCACCCGTTGCACCACCTCACGCACACACACACACACACGACTTGCACGGGTCTCGACCATGCACCGCCAGACACAGCCACCCACGGCCTTTAGTTGCCACCGGTAGCTTCCTTTGGTTTCCTTCTTCCTCTTTCAGCCACCCATAGTCCCAATCTACCCCTCATGCACGTCCCCTCTCTCTCATGGGTTTCCTCACATTGCACGGCCTAGATCTGCCTTAGGACCACCGTCCCACGTCCACCTCGCCACCATAGCTCAACGCACCTCCCTCAAGTTCCTCCACACCCAGCCAAACTCCCTTAGCTCTCCCTCTCCATTTCCCTTGGTTGAGACCCACACCTCAAACTCTTCCATGAGCTACCGTGCCTCCACCGTGTGCCACCTTGACACTACCATGAGGTCACCACTCTAAGACCATGACCAAACCCTCCTACGCCCAGATCCACACCTGTAGCTACCTTCAACGACCCAAACAGCCACCGTACGAGGTTTAACCCCCATTTACGACTCTTCTGACACTTTTGACCTTGACGGGTAACGAGCAACGCACAGGTTATCCAGTCGATGATATAACCCTCTATCCCTCATTTTTTATGATAAATTTTAGTCGATAGATTGTGGACTATGTTGTTATTATTGTGGAGTTCGTTGCGTAGTTGTGAAGTGAAGCGTGGTTGTGTAGTGAAGTGTTGGGCATTATTGTGTAGTGTGCTGCATAGTGTTTGTGTTGTGAAGTATGGGTGTGAGGTGTATGCCGTAGTTGTGATGTGGCGTAGTGTTGTGCAGGGAGTACAGGTGGTGTGTACTCCATGTAGTGCAGCGATGCACCGTGTGGCGTGCATCGTAGTGACCTGTGGCATAGTGTGGATGAAGGAGATTTCACGTGAAGTGTACTCTGTGCAGTGTCATGATGAACTGAACAGCGTGTCACGAAGGTTTGGATGGTGTAGTTAAGGAGTGTAGAGTGTACTGTGTAGTGTCGAGAATCATGGAATGATGTCCTGGAGTTGTTGTGATGTGACCCTGTCATAGTGATAGGTGTCACGATATAACTTGGGAGTAGTCTCTAGCTACCTAACATGACAGAGATTTTGTGAATGGAGCCCTATCGTGTTAAGTGTTGGGATGAACTTGTAAAGAGGTCGGGAAGTAGAAAGGTCCTGCTGACTGGATTTGAATAGAAGTTGGTATCAGAGTATAGAGCTTGTTTATACAAGCGGGCATTCAATGGACTATAAGTTGATCTTAGGTGATAAGGGGGTAAGGTACATGTGCATCTAGTGAGACGCATGTGCCAGATGGATGTATCATATATAATGGATAATTTGTCCTAAGTATAGTTATAGGATGTTTAAGCCTCAGAGTTGGCTTAAAGTCATGTGGCATGTATGGATGGGAATGAGGATTTAGTTTGGGCTAGGATGCATGAGGTAGTAATGGGTATATTGTCTAAGATAGGGATGCGTGACTTAGTTGGTCTGAGTCATGCATTGGAATGGGGTTAATAAGAGAGTAAGACAAAGGTCTTAGTGTCTTAACCCTAAGGTGAATCACAAAGGTTCACTACAAAGGATAAGACCTCGAAGTAGAACGTTGGGTTTAGAAAATGTGACCTAAGTGGGTCCCAGAAAGAGGAAACGTGATGAGTAAGACATATAAGATGGAGGTAGTGACAGTAAATAGACCTCGAAGGTTTTAATATAATAAATGACATGTAAAAACACATGAATGGATAGAGAGTGTTCCAAGTGAAGTGTAGTTTTATTTCTAGTATAGTTGATTATGTACTAGATAGAGAATGACGTTAAGGTTATGTGTGTGCATGTAGGTTGTCATTTGACAAGCACATGAATGGACTGCATGAAATGAGTATGACATGGAGTCTAGGTAAGTATTACGTTCATACTCTTCTAGAGCTTCTAAATAAACGAAAAGTGAAAACGAGATGCGCGTTATGAAACGACACATAACACATTTTACGAAAGAACACTAAGTAAGTTTTCAAGTATAAGTATGTTACGGCCCTCCTTGGCAGCCCCTTTTTACGCACCCCAAGTATGTAAGTATATGCATGTGAATGGATGTTATACGTAGTAAGTACTGGATGTATTTTCATGAAATGAAATGCAAGACTTAGGCCTTATGCTTTAAACCGCACGAAGAAAGAGTTTTAAATGTTCCTATGAACTAATGCTTTAAAAGATACATGAACTGATGTTTTAAATGATGCCATGAGAGATGATGTTTAAACCCATGCTTTTTAAATGATTTTTATGAATGAACGGACTAAAAAAATTGAAAAGACTGAAATGAACGAAAAGGACTGAATGCTTTAATGTATAAAAATACATAACGGCCATGAATGAACGGATAAAGGTACTAAAGGATTGGACTAGGCATATTACAATGCCGGGTAAGTAGTACTGGTAGTGCACCCAATGCTGCTCCCTAACGGAATGGATTTTTAACTAGTGGCCATGAGCGAAATCAAGTCCAAAAAATCGCTAACCCTCACACACGAGGTGTAATAGTGTGCAACGACCAATAAAAGCGATAAGAAAGAATGTATGCATGTTAAGAAAATACATGTATACTAAGACTCTTTAAGAAATGAAGGCAGCGAGGCATGGGTAAGTATTTTACGAAAAGAAAACCCTTTTTAAATAAAAATCTCACCTCACAACGTTTAAAATGAAGTGAATGTCTATGTATGATATGTAGGGAATGATGAATGCATGACTGAAAACTTTTTTCTAAAAAAAAAAAAAAGAAAGAAAAAAAGCCAGTAGCCCCACACATAGAGGCCCTGTCCCAAGTTTATTCAAAAATCTCACTTATGGTGGAGAAAACCATGGTTACAACATCAATACATTAGGAAATTCCTCCCCACGTATACACCCATAACCAACTTATTACATCCAAAAAACCAAACAAAACAACCCAAAAAAAACTCCTAATGTCCAGAGTAAACCAAACTAAAAACATATATAATGCATACCTGATTTATCTAATCTGTACAGACCTCTCATTTTTACATCCAACAGACCAACATTTCGGACTACCTTATTCACCCCTGTTGCACCTTCTTTTGCTAACAGATCAGCAACACTATTAGCTTCCCTGAAGCAATGACTAATAGATAAATCAAATTCTTCTAATAAAGCCACTATTTTGTCCCAAAAATCCCAAAGGTACCAAACAGTACACTTTTTAGTAATCAACCAATTAACAACCACCAAAGAATCACATTCTATATCAATCTTAAAGAAACCCAGTTGTTTGCATAATAACAGTCCCTCTAACACCCCTCTGAGTTCGGCTTCATTATTAGTACAATGACCAAAGTGTTTTGTAAAAGCAAACCTCAACATACCAGTATCATCCCTCAATATACCACCACCACCTCCTTCTCCAGGATTACCTAAATTACTGCCATCTATATTTAGCTTAAATCTTCCCGGACTAAGCGCAGCCCACTTCATAATTCTCTGCACTCTTCTCTGTTTTTCGACAATATTAACATTCAATTTCTTCAAAATATCTATATCCCTCTTTGACAATTTTTTTACATTTTCTATTTTCTTAGCAACATACCTTATCTAGTACATCACAGATCTCCAAACCACCTCCAACTTCTCATGTTTTCCTTCCATCCGAGCTGTACATCTCCTTTTCCACAGCCTCCATGTCACAATAACAGGTACTAAACCCAGCAGCATCCCCAGTTGAGACTGTCTTGATGCTCGACTAAACCAGGGATATACCCTTTCTCTCCACCGTTGCTGAGGCACAAACGGAATGTCTAATTCAGCCAATACCCTGCACCGCACAGACCTTGCAAACTGCCCACTTCCAAGCACATGATCCAAGTCTTCAACTTGACCCCTATTACAGCAATTACAGCATGAGGCTAGCGCTACACCAACCTTTTTTATTTTCTCATCTACACTAAGGCATCCAAACATTGCCTTCCACATACATAGAGACATTTTTTTTTGGTAGACTTTTATTCCACACCCATCGATACCACTCATTCCTTACTAACTTAACTCGAAGGATATCCCATGCTGATTTTGTTGAGAAAAGACCATTTTTATTTGGAAGCCAAATTAACACATCCTTCTTATTTTTCAAATTCCCAATAGTCTCCATAACATCTGTCCCCAACCGATTACCAATCATTTCTTGCAACCTGCCAATGTCCCATAGATCATTAATCACCAACTCTCTAATTCTAATATCAAGATACTCTACGTGTTGTACAAGATCACATAACATGCCTTCATCTAGGAACTTATCATACCAAAATGACAGGTCCCCCTCATGCACCTTCCACTTTGAGTTTCCTATGATAAAAGGAATTCCCTCCACAACTTTACGCCAAAAATTGGAACCTGATCTTCTCCCCAACCACAAACACATTTGTTTATTCTTCACATATTTAGCCTGAAAGAAATTTGCCCATAAACTGTCATCAGTCAACAGCTGCCACCCAAATTTATGAAACAAAGATCTTTGCACTTCCCCCAACTTCCTAACACCAATCCCTCCCTCCTCCACTGGAACACACATATGATTCCATGCCTTCCATCTTCTTTTAACTTTACCATTTTTATCTCCCCAGAAAAACCTAGAAAATAAACTATTTAGCTTCTTAATCACAGATGCTGGCATTTGAATTACTGATAACAGGTAAGTCGGCATACTTGATAACACATGTCTCAAAAGGATGAGCCTACCTCCTTGTGACAAGAGTCGACTCTTCCGTCCTTCCAATTTGTTTTGAACCTTCGCTACTAAATAGTCTAAATGCCTGGCTTTCAGTCTTCCATCTACAATTGGAGCTCCCAAATATTTACAAGGGAACTCACCCTACACAAAACCAGTCACCCTCTGAATATCATTAATACGCTGGTTTGATATCTTCTTAGAAAAATAAATCGCTGACTTCTCATAATTAACTTTCTGACCCGTCCATCACTCATACTGTTTGAACACATCCATCAAACATCGAATTGTTCCTTTGGAAGCATTGGTAAACAAAACTATGTCATCAGAGTATAGAATATGAGAGACCACCGGAGAATTTACCGGATGAGAGAACAGCTGTATCTTCTTTTCAGCCACTTTTCCTTTTTTCATCTTTGAGAGAACCTCCTCCATAATTATAAATAAATATGTCGAAAGCGGATCCCCCTGTCTAAGCCCTCTCTTTGACTTGAAAAAACCTTTAAAGGTCCCATTCAACATTATGGAAAACCACAGCGTTGCAACACAGTTTTTAATCAAATCAGAAAAATCTCCTGGCACTCCAAAGCTAGACAACACATGCATTAAGAACTTCCAATTTACCCTATCATACGCTTTTGACATATCAATTTTTATAAAGACATTTCCACCCCGTGCATTCCAATGTAATAATTTTAACATTTCCTGAGAAAGGGAAATGTTTTGAAAAATACTTCGACCTTTTACAAACGCCCCCTGCTCCGGTGATATCATTCTCACAATCAACTTTTCAAACACTTTATAGATCACGTTACACAAACTAATCGGCCGAAATTTATCAAAACTTGTAGGATCCTTCACCTTTGGGATCAAAACAATAAAAGACACTGTATAAAATCTTGGTAATTCCATACCTTGAAAAAATTCTATAACTGCATTGCTGACTTCCATACGAACTATCTCCCAGCATGTCAAATAAAATTGCGAACCAAAACCATCTGGCCCCGGACCTGAATCCTTTGGAATAGAAAGTAATGCTTCATAAATCTCTTGATCTAATGGTGGCTTCCTCAGGCACCTTTCCTCATTTTCACCCACCAAAGAGCTAATTAATGTAGATAAATCAGGCAACTCCAAATTCTCTTCTTCAGACAAAAACCTTTCAAAATACCTTGTAGCTTCTTCATGTATTTCTACAGGTGACTCAAGAAGCCTACCACCAAAAAGTTTCATGTTCTTCACCATAGCATTTCGCCTTCTTTGTGCAATTACGGCATGAAAGTACTTTGTGTTCTGATCACCTTCCTCCATCCATCTTTGTTTAGCCTGCTGCCGTAATCGAGTGTCCTCCCTTTGTACCCACTGATCCAGCTCATTACTAGCTTCAAGAAAATCACATTCAAGTTTCCTCGTGTATTGGTTTTGAAGCTCAACATCTAGCACCTCCACTCTTTCTTCTAATTCTCTAATTGTCCCCTCCATTCTACCAAAAACTTCTTTATTCCATCTTTTTAATGTCACTTTCAATCTCTTTAATTTTGCAGCCAATACCAATAATCCATTTCCAGGAAACGGTTCTTTCCAAGAACTCTCCACAATCTTAAGGAATTCATCATGAGCTACCCACATATTTTGAAAATGAAAAGGCATCAGACCATACCTAGTAAAGTCCTCCGCAAATTGTACCAAGAGAGGGGCATGATCAGAAGTTCTTCTCTCCAAAAAATGAGCTGAGGCAATCCCGAATTTTAACGCAAATTCATTATTGACAAGCATTCGATCAAGCTTAGCCCAACTCCTCGCCATACCTTGCTGCCCATTACACCAAGAGAATTGCTTCCCTTCAATTTTCCAATCCAACAAACCACAAGAATTAATACAAAGGTTAAATTCATTCATAGCACTTCTTGATCTTGGGAGCCCACCTGCACGTTCATCATCAGCTCTAATAATATTAAAATCGCCACACACCATCCACGGGATATTAGGACAAGAAAAACTGCACAGATGATCCCAAAGTTGCCTCTGATCCACCATAAGACATTTAGCATATATAAATGTTGATAGAACCATACTTCCATCTCTTGAAAAAAGGCAAGTAATCGATTGGTTAGTAACACTAACCAAATCCATATGCAAGTCATCCCTCCAACATACCCATATCTTACCACCATCGTCAATATTCGACATGAAATTATTAAAACCAGCTCTAAAAGCCCATCTTTGTATTTTCTCAACAGATAAAAAAGGCTCTAAAATAGCCAAAATTGAGATATTATGCTTACGAATCAACTTCCATACTCTACTTTTCGACGTGCCCAGTCCGCACGCATTCCACACCATTACCTTGCCAATCATAACTTCAGCTTGTTTGGTTGGACCTTCGTCCTTCGAGATTTCCTCACAGGTACTTCTTTGGCATCTATATTCAGAACACTCACATGACTTCCTCCCGGATCCGAACAATAGTCTTTTTCACAATTCACCTCTTTGGGTGTTTCTTCTTCAGAGAACACTTCAATACCTTTCTGATATGTATCTACTTCCTCAGCTTTGTCAAAAACAGCTTCTCCTGCTATACCCAATTCATCCCCTACCATTGCATTCCGCTCTCTTACCATTTTTGATCCCGTGTTCACAAACTTGCCATTCAGACCTGTCAATACATTCGTTGTCCCTTCTAAAACAGTCTCCCCTTCATTATGCACTTCATCCCTTGTCTCACCATTCATGACCAACACTACACCACTATCAGCACACACTCCATTCTCATCTCTACTATTTTTAATTAACGGAACAGAATCAACCTGTACACCATTTTTACTCCCCCCACTAATCATCCCATTCTCAAAACCGGGATCTGGGCAGTGGTCAATTACCGCTTGTTTACCTTTATCAACTATCACCTCTACAATGTTATCTTCCTTTTTCCCCTCTCCTCTATCCCCCTCCACGACTTCCACTTCTCCATCTTCTAACTGTTTTTTCCAGCCCACTACCTTCCAAACACTCTTGTTATTCTTCTTAATCCCCAACTTTCCTTCATTCATTTTTATTGTTTTTTGTTTAATCTTCAACCCCATTCTACATACCACATCCGTGTGTCCCTATCGAAAACACTTGTTGCAATAGAAACCTCTTTTCTCATAAACTACGTCCTGCCAAATCTGGTGTTTTTGTCCCACAACAATTGGAAACCCACCAACCATCTCATCTTGAAGATCCACTTCTACCCAAATTCGCGCTCCAGTAGCACGAGTACGGTATAGGGTTGCATTATTTGTCCCAAGAAATCTCCCAAATCTTATAGCAAAGCTCTAAAGACAATCCAATTTGTACAATTGTAAAGGTAACCCAGGCAAGAAAATCCATTGTGGAGCAATTGACGGTTCCTTCTTCACATCAAAATCAACTGTCCAATTAAACAACTGAAACTGACAACCAGCCACTATTCTTCCTTCCCTAGCCCACGCATGAACATAATCTGACTCATTAGCCAAATGCAGCAACACATGATGATCATCCATAAAGCTAATCATCGGTTCCTCATTAAATCCCCAAGTTTTGATAACGTGCAACCGTAAAACATCAATGGATGGCCTTGTCAAGAGAAATTTTAGAACCAGCGCATATTTTAAATCCTCAGCCACTCTGTTCATCTCCAATTCAGAGAAAACAAAACCAAACTCCCCATCAATCTTTTCAGGTTTCCTCAAAGGCAAACAAAACTTTAGTTGCTGCAAGGGCCGCTTCAACGCCTGAACAAACGACTGTCTAACACCATCAGCATTCTTCGCATTTCCACCCTCAGAAATCTGCCCACCTGGATCCTAGACGCCCTCACCCATCCCGCCGATAACAGAGTCACCGGCGGCCAAAGAGAAGTCTTCGCTCTCTCCTAAAAACGATGAAGCCCTAGCAGAGGACAAAACCGCCCTACCACATCTAGAATAATCATTAACTTGATGACTGAAAACCTACGTTGTTATATTTTAACTGTATGAAGTAATGCTTACGCGTCATTGACTTATTTTAATTTTTATGTGTGCCCTTACAGGGACAAGAGGAGCATGACACGTCAGGATGGACACGGCCAAAGGGGAAGAGCACGAAAGCCTAAGCGCAACGTTTTGTACGAAAGACTTTAATTTAAATTTTTAATATTTTCCATTGTAACCTTTTAAATTAAGAAACATTTTTTTTATTTATAAACATTGAGTCTTTTGTATCCTAGCTGGAAAAGAAATTTCAAAATGAACGGTAATTCCCTTCTCTTTTCATAAAATCATTTTCTAAAGGACCAACCACAATGATCGGCATTACAAATTATCTCCCAAATGAAGCAAAACTGATTGGCAATAGGAGAGGAATGCATAGGTCACACGCTTGAAACCATCACCA
Source organism: Carya illinoinensis (assembly GCF_018687715.1). Lineage (NCBI taxonomy): Eukaryota > Viridiplantae > Streptophyta > Magnoliopsida > Fagales > Juglandaceae > Carya > Carya illinoinensis. The sequence continues at coordinate 30,302,669 of NC_056761.1, forward strand.
ATTCACCTTCCTTCATTTTCTGTTCATGCATGATCACATGACAACCAATCACCCATCTCTCCCTCACCTGAGAAAGCTACCAAATGGAAGTCATCATGCCTGCAAAATAGATCACAAGTTAGGACAAAAGGATGATAAAAAAATTGGGCTGTTTTGATACCTAACCCGTTAGCCACTAGCACGATTTCACCTGGAAATCGTTTTGATTTTTGTTTCAATTTCTAAACCAAGGCAACACCTGCCCCTAAGAACACATGCTAGCACCTGAACATGATGAAATCATAAAGCTTTAGACCTCTATTCAGCTGACCAAGCATGACAAGAACTGGAAATTGGCACTCAAATCTCCACCGCACACTTCCACCACTCACAAGCCTCACCCTTTAGCCAAACCAATGCCCCTCCTTGCTTCTTACCCTCTATGTAGTCCTAAAAATATCCCCTTTACTCCTCACTTTCTGACACAACTCCCTCAATCCTTCTCTCAATGTTCTTGAGAGCTATACACTCTGTGTGAGAAAGGTGAGAAATAGAGTGGGTTGAAAGTTTGTTCTTGGAGTGAGTTTGTTCTTGAAGCATCAAAACCATGTTTCGGTGAGTAATCCTATTATATCTTTTATTGATGTTATAATGACTTGTTAGACTTTGATTTATGGCATTGGAATGAAGATTTGATTAAGTTATATGAGGTTTAACCTGAAGAGATGTATTTTGATTCAGATTTGAAGTCTTTCTTGAATAAATTGTTTTAGGATAAAATTTTAGCCATGAAATTTCTTTATATGATCTTGTATGTTTTACTAAATTTTTGAAAGAAGTTTTAAAGGTTTAAATTTTAGGTAAAAAGCATGTCATGATAGGGTTATGAATCCATATCTTGTGTTGATAATCAAGCATGTTTCAATTTTTACTTAATTTAAATATATCTTGTGAAATCTTGGCTAGGTTTCAAAAGCATGAGAGTTAAACATTAGGAAATACTTGTGATTAGGATAAGAATAAGAATGCATGATTCATTGAGGTTTTAATCCTCTCTTTGACAAGGAAGAGCTAGAGACATCAAGCATATGCTCGGTTTGATGGTTTCGTGATGATTTGGTTTTAATCAATGCATAAGTGTTGGGATGAATTCCTAATACCTGACTCAAAGTTATAAACATGTACCTAAGATCATATTAATGGTTGCCACTTGATGGAATTTGAGCACACATGCATCCATAGAGAATATAGACTTTTGAGATCATAAATAGGCCCACAATGATGCATGCCACGGGTTGATTGATTTTGGCATAATTGAAAATTGATTCTTGCAATTCTAATGGAATAAATGGTTTTAGAACATATAAAATATGGGGTTTGGGAAATTTGGTGTAATTTGGGGCCAAATTGCAAATAGTAAAAATATAGGACCTAAGTAGCAATTTCAGGAAAATATAGGGGTAGTTTTGTAAACACTAATTTTGAACTTTTTTGATTATGAACATATTCCTTAGTTGTGAAATTTCTAACTTATAATAATTCTTATTAAAGCCGCATCAATTTTCTAACATCCAGAAAGTTTGTAAGTTAGCTTCTAACTTACTCTCAAATAATTTATTTATGATTTATGTATAAATGCCACATTCATATATAAATGTCATCTTGAGCACGAAATATCATGCAATATATGTTAAACATTTAATTAGTTGCTTACGTGACATATGTAATTTTCACTATTTTAGCATATTATATGAAATTTTCATTTCACATGAAGCATACTTCACAAGCACATGCTCTAGAAAACATTTTTAAGCAAAGCATGAAAAATAAATTTTGTCACTACCCCAAAGGCTAGGATGAGGAATTATCCTAGTGAAACTCATCTATCCATTCTGGAGTGAGTAAAATAGAGTGGTAGCCCCTGGATTGACAAAGAATCGTCAACAGCTTTCAAATGAATTTTTTTTAAAGAATACCGGAGTGAAGTCATTTATGGTACCTAAGGCTAGTGGGTGCATACTTTATGATGTTATGTTATGATGAAACATTATGTTTCCAATGCAATGAGAACGAGTCTACAGACAACGTAGTGTCAACATGAGTTTTACTACAGTCACTGATAGGTGCTCGCAGTGCATATAGGGGAGCTATGACGATACCATATGTTATGTTATTGTTAATGATGGCTTTAATAACGATGAAAAATTTTTCACTTTAAAAAGATAAAATTAAAAATGTTCTCTGTAAGAAAACATGCATCAAAGTTTTTATGGAAAATGGTGCGTAATCTCAATGTGAGACAAATACAAAGTTTTCTATCATGCATATCATGTTTATCATTAATCATGCGTATCTTATCTCCGTGCAAGTTGATTATTTAACTTACTAAAATTTCAAGTAAATCTCACTCTTGTGGACCTACTATCAGTCCTTTATAATAGTAGAAGTTGTGCCAAGACCAGCTTACGAAGAGCACGATGTACCGTTGGGTTCATATGGTTGAAGATGAGCCTGATCTGGAGAAGATGATGGACATGATATTAACATTCATTGCATTAACTCTACATACTATAGAGCGAATGAGAGAGTCAATCTGATTATGCAGTTTTCTTTATTATAGAGATTTTATCTCACACTTTACATTGAACTTATATGAACCTCTTAAATAAAGAAGTACCTATTTAGGTTTTATTAATAATTGTGATAGTTAGTTCATTCTGGCATTAATTATTTGTCACCCTTATTTCCGCTGCGATTATTTCTTAGTGCTAGTTGCATACTAGGATGTATTATATATTAACTGTCATGAACGGGGGTATGTAACCATGTGTTGTTGTATGTCTCAATACTTCAAGTTTCTATTACATTCCAAGCGGAGGTTGGGGGCATCAATAGGGTGGTATCAGAGATCATATACACGTGCATCTCAAGAGTTGGAAAATTGAAGAGCAATGGTACATGACAGAAGGTAAAGAAACCCTAAGGGATCTAATGCTCGTAGAGAGAAAGACTGCCCATTAGATGGAATGACTTGGCAGATGCAATTCGCCAAATGATGAAGACAATAAAGCAACAACAAGAGATTTTCATTAAATAGAACTAGCAACAACCACGCCCATAGGCAGAAAGGCAAAAGTGAGTGGAAAACAAAGGCTACTCATATGAGAAATTCTTAATATACAAATACCCTAACTTCATGGGAACTAAAGGACCCATGAAGGCCAAGAAGTGATTACTCGATCTCGATAGGACCTTCAGATCAGTGACTACACTGAAGAACAAAAGGTGCAATATTGCTGGGTATCTACTGCAAAGGGAAGCCGATATCTGGTGGGATACAAAAAGGCAGTTGTTGAAAAGAGAATTGGGCAACATCATTGCCTTTGCCGGGGTCAGGTTCAAGGAAGAGTTTGATGATCAATTCTTTCCAGAATTGATGAAATAGCAGAAGGCATGTGAGTTCTTCACTTGGTGCAAGGGAACTACATGGTCAAATAAGTCACTATGAAATTTATGGAGCTAGGAAGATTCACTATGCATCTGATATCCACTGAAAAGATGTAGGCTCAGAATTTCAATGAGGACTGCAGCCCCAAATTCATAGTCAAATAGCCTGTTTCTACATCGATAACTTCCAAGAATTGATTAATGCCACCTTAATAGCTGAAGTGGAGCAACGAAACATCGCGACTTAGATTAGCCTAGAAAGGAATAAGGCTTCTCCCATGACTGCAGGAGGTAACGCTACGAGGAGGTTAATACAAGGAACAAACAAGGGCAAGGGCATCGTGCCAACCCCACCTACTACCTGTTGGAAGTGCAGGAAGGTCCACAAAAAAGAATGCCGAGTTGGATTAGGAGTATGCTTTAGATGTGGTTAGCCAGGGTATATGATTCGAGAATGCCCATGAAATACACAAGGAAGCAAAAATGCTCCTAACCATAGATTGAATCAAAGGTTGCCTGCCCAAGTCCATGTTTACGCTATTAGCCTTGGAGAAGTAGATGATGAAGCACTAGGAGTGGAGGAGATGAAAATCATTACTGGTATTTTTCCATAAGTACCCCTTTTATTAGAGATTAGCCCTTTTAATTTAGCTGCTAAGTATATGGTAGTTGATGATTATACTTTAGGTAAGATTATGCTATACAGTTATACGACATGTGCCTTGTTTGACTCAGGCTCCACGAGGTCTTTTGTTTCAATGACGTTTATACAAACATGTAACCTCCCGACAGAATCAGTACCTCAAGTAGTAGTAGTCACAATTCCTAACAAAAGTATGATCACTTGTTGTCTTGTGAAGTGATGAGGAGCATAAGTAACATCTCTACATGGCGCTAGAAAGATTAAAGAAGCATAGGTTATATGCCAAGTTCAGCAAGTGTGAATTTTGGCTCGAGGATGTGAAGTTCTTAGGGTATGTGATCTTGAGTAAAGGAGTAGTGGTTGATTCTAGTAAGATCGAAGTGGTGGTGAATTGGTAGCATCTTGCCAATGTACACGAGATCCAAAGTTTCTTAGGACTAGCCAGTTACTACTGAAGGTTCGTAAAAGGTTTCTCAAAGCTATCAGGACCACTCACTGCCCTAACTATGTCTGGACGGAGAAATGTGAGCAAAGTTTTCTACAGCTCAAGGAAAGGCTGACAACCGCATTGGTTTTAGCACTGTCTAAACCTCATAAGCCTTACATGGTATACAACGATGTGTCGAAATCAAGGCTTCGATGCATGCTTATGCAAGAAGGATGAGTTGTCACTTACGCTTCATGCCAGCTAAAGAATCATGAACAGAATTACCCCACCCATGACTTAGAACTAGCCTTTGTAGTTTTCGCCTTAAAAATTTAGAGGCACTATTTGTATGGCAAATCTTGCAAGATTTTCATCGACCATAAGAGCCTCAAGTATTTGTTCAGCCAGGAAAATCTGAATATGAGGCAAAGAAGATGGTTGAAAATAACTAGTGACTACGAGTGTGAAATTAAGTATCACCCTAGGAAACCTAACATTGTGGGAGACGCACTAAATTGTAAAACCCGAATGAAAGGTTCTTCAGGATCTACTCCAGAGATGGAGTCACTTCTGCATGGTATGAGGAGTTTGTTAATTAAATCTCCATCCAAATGTAACCATCGTTGTGGTGCAAGAAATTGTACCTCTAGAATGGGAAGTGAAGATGCGCCAGATGGAATATCTCAAAAGGTTAGATGTCATGTAGAGGGTAGAAAAGAAGGAAGGACCAAGAGGGTTCACAATCAGAAAAGATGGGTTATTATACTATTAGGATCGGAAAGTGATCCTGACTGATCTTGAGATTGAGGAGAAGATATTAAGGGAAACACATTAGACTTCGTACACTGCTCATCCGAACAATGTAAAGATGTATTAGGACCTGAAGCAACATTTTTCGTGAGAAGGCATGAAGAGAGACGTGGCAGAATATGTGAATAAGTGTTTTCTATGTAAGGTAGTCAAGGCAGAGCATTAAAGGCCCGCTTGAGATTTAAAACCACTTCCAATCCCAGAATGGAAATGGGAGGATATTTCAATGGATTTTGTGATCAGATTACCAAGAATCTCAACAGGTAAAAATTGAGACGCCCTCAGATTTCGCTTAGGATTGGACAGACTTTGAAGCGTCGGGACATACAACACATGGTTACCTACTCTCATTTATGACAATTAAAGATGCAATGCACCTAGTATGCATCTAGTAGTATGCAATATTTGTAGCGAATAATTTTCTTCTTTAAGCAATATTATGTACCAGAAGTCATGTATCCCAAAAACATAGACATATTTTATGAAATTTACATGATAATTGGTATCCAAAATGTTACAGTACTTGTCCAACAGATCGGTAACATAAATAGTACTGGAGATAGAGCTTCCTAAGTACATGTAAAACTAAGGTAACTACTAGGCTAATATATCAAATAGCTCCTGCAACTCAGTCAAAGATGTCATAATACTATTGATGAAATGGAGCATCAAAGCAATGGACTCCACGTCGTGTCATCGCTGTCTAGTTGACCACCTTTAGTCGATCATCTGCTGCATCTCCTGATCCTAGCACATGATCCACCATCCCGAGAGGAATGGTAGTTGAGACTATCATAGTGAGATTTGAACACAAATCTCAACAACTTAACAGGAAACTTAGCATACAATTTACAAATATAGGCATGACAGTAAAGGCATGAATGCATTATCATAATCATAAATAAGCATGGCATGACTTGACATATAATATAGCATGAACTAACATGACTTAAATAGAGCATGGATTGAACTTGAAACTCAACATAAAGCTGAACGTGAACTGAACCTAAACATGACATAAAGCTGAACGTGAACTGAATGTTAAATAACATGAGCATGAATTTGTTCAGTAATTAAGCATAATTAATAAAAGTGAAATGTGGGTGCTACACAAGTCCCATTGAGCCATGTGTCCCTGTCAATTACCACATCACAACACAAGTATACCGTGTCAGGTATTTGAACCAGTACTGTACGTATACCGTGTCAGGTATTTGAACTGGTACAACGTATAACATGAAATTGAAATGTGGGTGGCACCATCGGCATTACTGCCTAACGTCTCTCCAGTGACCAATTAATTAGGCCCCATTCAAAACCTGTCAATCTTTACCTTATCAACCCAAGGAATTTGACACTAATTTAGACACTCCAGCATAAACAAATGAGTTCTACTAGGATATTACCTTATCCTAGCATTTAAGGATGTGATAAACGCAAACAGACTTGACTAATGTGGAAATATTAATTTTGAGATACATAAACTGTACTTGAGACAAAATATTACATGAAATGAAAACACAAATCACCTAACATAATGTAACGTGACTTGAATGTGAGATGCATTACTTCACTTAACATGAAACAAATATGCAGTACATAACGTGGCATAACATGTAACAAATAACATTATGTGACATGGCATAATATGTAATAGACAAACGTTTCATGACATGGCATAACATGTAACAAATAAACATTACGTGATACGATATAACATGTAACAGATAAACATTGAGTGACAAAATATAGTATACAATAGATAAATACTTTGTTATAGAATATTATGTATAAGAGATAAGTATGTAGTGACATAGCATAGAATGACATACATGATAACATAAGTACATAAACAATAGTTCTCTTACACATCATATATACATAGTAATCTGACAGTAAATTAGAAGCTAACTTACAGTGATTGTTACATTACGATAAAAGTATGAAATACAAGAAACTTTAAGTAAGGACTTATAAACATTAGAACTTCATCACTAATAATTTGGAAATATATAATATTATCGTAGAGCGAAGTTTTCATTTTATCCTCTACATGTGGAAAAATGACCATTTTACTCATAACTTAAGGATTTTGCAACCTAACTCAAAAATTTACATTTCTCATGTAAATTTTATCCTAAACTAAAATACCTAATTATAAAAGTTTAAAACAAATCAAAATCATGAAAAACACACTATGGCCAAAACATCCATAGCCTATTTCTCCTGGTTTTGTTACAATTCTATCCAACTTCAAAACTTATGCTTTTACCCAAAATATTGCAAAATAGACCATCATATCTTATGCTAAAAAAGCGTACTAAAACAACCAAAAAAAAATCCACTTCATAAAAACACAAATCTTTTTAACAAAAAGTTCCAAACTTTTTAATTAAAATATAACTTTTGATTCACAAGGTTTGATCTCCTTTTAAAACGTTTCCAAGAACTCTAAAACCCAAAAATAATTTCCAACCATACACATAAGAAATATCATCTTTTGAATTATCAAGTAAAAGTCACCAAAATCACATATCCATCACCAAATTTTCGGCTTCAACATGTAAACTCAAAAATAGATTTTCTCAAAGTTTGGTTTTAATCAAACCATTTGATCTGAAACATACCATGACCAAAATTACAAACCAACAACATCAAATGGTATAAAAACATGCCCTAAAATAGATTCAAGCATTAAACTTAAAATCATATGGTCAAAATCAAACCAAAACATGGATCTAGCCGAAAACCTTACATCTTTAGCTTAACCGAGTATCCTAATGCATAAAAATTAACACCTAAAATATCAGACTAACATCCTAATATGTAGATTAAAGACTTATAAGGATCATCAAATAAAAATAACAAAGTCATTGGAGGATACTTAAACCACAAAAGACCCAAGTTTTGACAAAATAGAAACTATTTTACTCCTTCCAATTTTCAACTTTTTAGATCTAAGAAAAATTTTCATCAAAATTTTATAACATGCAAAGAATCCTAATAAAACTTTCATATAAACATGTTAACTACACTCCATAAAAATTTTGGACCAAAATCTTTCCAATAGCTTGGTCAAATACTTCAAAATATCCATCATTGTCCAGTTTATTGTCCAGAATGACCTTTACATCATACCCACAAAAACTAGACTTAAAGAGGAACAACTTTAGTGAAGGAAACTTTGTGAGATACTACTTACAAAAACTTAAAAAGAGTGTACAAAGTGACTCAGGAAAACTATCCAAGAGAGCTTCTAAGAATCTTTCCAAGAAACTTGTTAGAAAAGGGATGAAACGAAAGGGAGACAGTCTAAACGCCTCTTACACAATCTGAGGGGTGAATAGAGGGCTTGTGTGACACTTGAGTGATGGTGGCTTTTGTAACAGTCCACTAGAAATTCAATGGTGGAATTTCTATAAACTTTAGGAACCTTGTGAAAACCCGCTAGGTTTTCATGAATCGACTAATCGCATAAGTTGTAATCTATTAGTATAGTCAGTGTTATCACTCACTATGGTACTAGAAGTGTGATTTTATTTATTTGAGGTAGTTAGAAGTGTCAGAATATATTATGGTCTGTGTCAATTGACTCAATTGATTATTTAGGATTTCATGACACAATAATTTCATTTTTAGTTTTTGGATGATACGCTTGTTCGAAAACGCATTTTACTTTTTTTGAGGTACTTCGGGGTACAATTTTGGTAAACAAATTGCACAGTTAGGTTTGTATGAATATTTATAATTTTTCAGGACAAAATTTCTTTTTCACCTTCCCAAAGTGAATAGTAACCTCAATAGTAACACCTAACACAATGTTTTATAAAATCACAATATGGAATGTCTAAATTAGGTTAGAAAAGTTTTATTTGTACACTTGTCAAGATCTTAGACACACTTGGTGAATAGTATTAGACACTTGGCACAAAGAGGAACCATTAGATAAATTTGTGAAGGAAATCAATGTGTGATATCATACCACCTAAGCAAAATCTTATTCTTTCATCTGATCAAAAAGGGTTTCAACGCTAGTGAAACCCTAAATGGTTGGAATCCAATTGAAATCCCAAAAACTTGGTTGAAATCAAAACCCTAAACGGTTTCACCAAACCCTAAAGTTGGCCTTCAAACCCTTTTTCATCCAATTTTTAGCATTGTATTTAATCACTTGATTAAATCACTTCTACGTGCTATTAATTCACCAAATTCTTATTATGGCATCATTATAGAACCTTTTAAATCTTGAAAAATTGATTGGGCCAAGAAAAATTAGATTTGGGCTTAATAGCATCCCTAACCCTAACCAAGTCCACTTTAAACCCCAAGTTGAAGCCCACTTGGTTGAAGCCCACCGAGGCCCACGAATTTAGCAACCTTGGCAAAAATTCTTGAAGAAGCTTTCTCCCCCACATGGCAGGTCATCCATTGCCCTTGGCTACACGCAATAGTGTCTTGATGTAATGGAAAAATCCACCTCATCACTCTCGATACCTTATAGCTGCAGGAGGCAGTTCTTGCCCCTCACTATTCTCCACTTTATGTGACATAGCCACATCTAATCAAGGGTCATTCAAGCCTATATCTCCCCCCCTCCAGAAGTCTAAAGTCGTGCAAGGCACATTTCTTTCCCTTTCATCACTTCTTCATTCCATTCTTAGAGAGAAACCTGAAAGAGTTCTCTCGGGCAGATTTCTAGTCTTTTTGCATGGAAAGTTTTGACCATTTGTAAGTATTTTCACCCAATGAATTCTTCATAAAAGTTTTTTTATTTGAGTGTAGTTTCTGTAGATATATTATTTGTCTCATTCCATGGTCATTTTGTCAATCAAAAGTATTTTTAACCATGGAAAGATCATTCTAAGAGTGAAACTGGAAAGTATGTTATGTTTTGAATTTTTTTACCAAGCTAATGGACATATCTTGGTCTGAACATTTTATGGGGTGTTTCTAGCATGTGTTATGAGTTTTAATTGATTTTGTTGCATGACTAAAGCTTTTGATGATAGATTTTCTTAGATTTAGAAACTTGAAAACTGGAAGTAAAAAAATAGTTTTTATTTGGAAAAAATTTGAATATTTTGTGGTTTGATTTTACTCTAAAGGCTTTAATATTTTTATATGATGATTATAAGTCTCTTATTTTCATGTTAGGATGTTGGTTTGAAGATTTAATATTAGTTTCAAAGATATAATTTTTCTATGCAAGAGGATTTCAATTAGACCTAAGATTTGATTTTTTGGGTTAGATCCATGTTTTATTGAATTTTAGCCATGTGATTTTAAGTTTGATGGTTGGATCTTCTTTAGGATACATTTTTAAACCATGTGATGTTATAGTTTGAAGATCTCATCTTTTTAAACCATGGATCAAGAGATTGACCAAAATTAGTTAAGAAAAAAGTTTATGCTTTTGGACTAAGTGTAAAACCAAAAACTCCAAGTGTTATTTTGTGATTTTTGATGAATTTTTTTTTATAATTTAAAGCATGTTGATGTTAAGATGATGTTATGAATATGTTAGAAGTAAGATTTGATTTTTAGAATTCTTGGAGATGTTTTGATTTAGGGTCAAAGCTTGTAATTCAAGGGTTTGCTATTTGTCAAAAATTTTTGTGTTGATGACCAGATTTTTATAAATGGATGTTTTAAGTATGGTTTTAAACTTAGGATAAGAAGATCTTTGTTACAAAATTTTGTTTTAAGCATGAGTTTTGAAGTTGGAAGGAGTTGCAACAAAAATCAAGAGAAATGGCCTATGGATGTTTCAGTCATAGTGTGTTTTTCATAATTGTGCTTTGTTTTAAATTTTTCTGAGTTGATATTTGAGTTTAGGACAAAATTTACATTCCTAATGTAGATTTTGGAAATTTTTGGAGTTAGTATATGAAATCCTTAAGTTAGAGGTAAAATGGTCATTTTCTCACATGTAGAGGATAAAATGATAATTTTACTCTAAGTTAGCTTGTTTTCATACTTTTAATTGTTAGTGATTAAATTTCTAATTTTTAGAATCACTATTTTCAATTTCTCGTGTTTCGCACTCTATTCTCGTAGAACGCGACGATCAAGATAAGTTAGCTCTTAACTTACTATTAGTTTACTATATATGTGTGATTGGTAAGGGAACTATAGTTTATATATATGTATATTACTATATATCCCATGCTATACTGCGTCATTACATATTTAGCTGTTACGTATGATTTATTCTATCACGAATATTTATCTTTTACACAATCTATTCTGTCACGTATTGCATGTATGTTATATGTTATATGTTACATGTATTTCATATCATATAATATTCACTGTTGCAAGTATGTTATGTTAAGTATGTTGTTTGTTACATGTTATGTCATGTTATAAAATATTGTCTGTTACATGTTATGTCATGCTACAAAATGTTTCTATCTCAAGTAAGTCAGTTCTTTTGAGTTATGTTCAAGTCATTATATGTTACATCAGCACTTCTGTCCTTTTGTATTTCAGTCACATTTCATCTCAAATACAGTTTGTGTATCTCGAGAATAATATTTCAAGTCATGTCAAGTTAGTTATGTCTAGTATACTCATGATGTAATCACTATAATTGTTCGAGCATCTCCATTCATAATTCACGCAATGTACTTATAGCGAAATCATTTTGATTGTCAGAATTTAGTGCAAGTTTAGTTATGCAGATACTCCTAGCGTAATCATTTTGATTGTTAGGGTATTTTTTTTAAAATACTTGTGATGTAATCATTATGATTGTCAGAGTATTATTAGGTATTTCTGGTATAATCATTTTGATTGCTATGGTACATGATTTAAAATACTCGTGATGTAATCATTTTGATTGTCAGAGTATTACTAGATGTTCCTGGTATAATCATTTTGATTGATAGGGTACGTGATTTGAAATACTCATGATGGAATCATTTTGATTGTCTGAGTATCTCTGATGGAATACATTGGGCGGAATTATTTTGATTGTTCATTATTCCTGATGGAACCACTGGCAAAATCATTTTGATTGTCAGAACTCGGATCAAGTTCATATTAAGTTAAGTTTCAGTTCAAGTTCACGTCCATGTTATGTTCAAGCTCACGTTCATGTTACGTTTCAAGTTCATGTTCAGTTCACATTAAGTTCATGTTATGTTTCAGTTCAAGTTCTGTTATGTTCACGTTCATACTCAAGTTCAATTTATTGAACAAGATTCCAGGTTTATGTATTTCACGTTCATGTTATGTTCTAGTTCGAGTTCATTTTATATTCAAGTTCACATTCATATTATGTTCAAGTTCACGATAATATCAAGTCTCAAGTTCACATTCATGCTTTGTCACATCAAGTCAAGTCTCAGTTTCAGGCCCATGTCATGTTAAGTTTCAAGTTCAGTTTAAATTATGTCAACTCATGCCATGTTATATCAAGTTATGTTATGCTTATAATTGATTTTGATTGTGAATTCATGCCTTTATTGCCATGCATGCATCATTAACCTGTGTGGAAGTTTTCTGTTAACTTGCTAAGATTTGTAATCAAATCTCATCGTAGTAGTCCCAACTACCATTCTCCCGAATGGTAGGAGATGTGTCAGGATCATAGCAGGAAGCGGACATCAATAGACTGGAGGAGGTTGACTGGACGTCGTAGACGCGATGCAGAGCTTACAGCTTCTATAGTTAGTTTTTTTAACAGTCTTCTCGCCTCATTAGTCAAGTTATGCAAGTTACTTGACGAATTGGCTCAATGTATATTTTGGTAATGTAAATATAGAGTTTGGTCTCCCATGTTTTGAGATTACAGCCTTCTGAGACCCGAACTATAATCGTGGATGTTTATTTTGTTAAGTATGCATGGATTATGTTTTAATTATTCGGGATATTATAAGTTTGGTGCATAGTATTGCTCAAAACAAAATTATCCGTTGTGAATATTGTATAATGCTAGATGCATATTAGGAACATTACATCTTATATGTCATGAACGGGGGCAGGTAACCTTGTATTGCATGTTCCGACGCTTCAAATATCTACCCAATCCCAAATAGAAATCTGGGGGTGTCACAGTTTTGACTAAAACAAGGGACAAACTAGCCCATGGTATTAGCTGTCTAGAGCTGCTATGTGTGACTTGGTGAGTGAGGTGGCTTTTGCTCTCACATCAAGTACAATTGGGAGCTGCATTGGGCAGAGGTTGGTCAATAACAAGTCTTGACAAGGTGGTCCAATTTCGTGGGCCTTAATGGAATTTAACCAAATGAGCCTCAATTTGGGGTTTCAAGAGAGGCAAGCCCAAATCTGATTTTTCTTGGTCCAATAAAGTTTTCAAGGTTTAAAGCGTTGAATAATGATGTCATAACATAAATTGAATTGATTCACTAAGTTAGAAACTAGATCCATTTAGGGTTTGGAAACAAGTTTGGGGTTTGGGGAAACCATTTAGAGTTTTAGTTTCAACTAAACTTTTGGGATTTTAATTTGATTCCAAATATTTTGAGTTTCACTAGGGTTGAAACCCTCTTTGGTTTGGCACAAATTGGATGATTTGATGGAATAGTATTTTGCTTAGGTGGAATTATCTCAATGCTTGATTTCCTTCACATTTTTATCTCATGGTTCCTCTTAGTGCCAAGTGTCCAATATTATTCACTAAGTGTGATTAAGATCTTACCAAATGTATAAATAAAATTTCTCTAACCTAATTTGGATATTTCACATTGTGATTTTGAAAACACTGCACTTGATATTACTATCGAGATTATTATTCACTCCAAAAAAGAAAAAATAAATTTTGTATTGTAAAATCCTAAATATACATATTAACGTTAGGGTGCAAATCGTTTATTAAAATTCAACTTCGAAGTGCTTCGAAATAATCAAAATGTGTTTTTTAACAAACTTTTCGACCGAAAACTTAAAATGAGTTTATTGTGCCACAAAATCTTAGATGTTTCTCTGAGTCTAATGGCGCAGACTATATCTTATTCTAACACTCCTCACTATCTCCAAAAAAAAAATCTCATTTTTATGGCCCTTTAGTGAGTGGCTGTATTGATTATATTGATAGACTAAAACATACACAATTATAGAGTTTTCATGAGGTTCCTAAAGCCTAAATAAATTCATCTCATAAATTTATGGCAGTTTGTATGGAAGAAGATGCAAATCTCCCTTATATAGGGATGAGGTGGGAGAATGAAAGATATATGGTGTGGATATTTTGCAAGAAATGAGAGAGCAAATTTTGTTAATAAAGGAAAGGATGAAGGCCGTTCAAGATAGACTTTAGAGCTATGATGAATGGAAAAGGAGGAACATTGAGTTTGAATTTGGTGACTAGGTCTACCTCAAAGTATCATTGATGAAAGGGGTGGTTCAATTTGGAAAGAAGGGCAAGTTAAGTCCTAGACACGTAGGACCATATGAAATAATGGAAATAGTGGGTTCAATTGCATATAGGTTGGACCTTCCAATTGAATTCCAATGAATTCATGATCTATTCCACGTATCTTCCCTTAAGAAAAGTTTTGGGAAACTGTCGCCAGCAGTCATAGGTGCAGAGGACATTTCGTTACAACCCAATTTGACATACGAGGAAGTTCTTGTTCAGATTACATATTGGAAAGAAAAGGAACTTAGGAATCGGAAAATTCCTCTAGTAAAGGTACTTTGGAGGAATCACAACATTGAAGAAGCCACTTAGGAAAAGAAGGATGAAATGAAAACCAAGTACCCTTGCTTGGACTATAACTTGTGTGGCATTACATCACCTCATAGCATCCACATCCATATATGCAATCATGGCATCCATTTCTTTTCACGCGTGTAATACAAATTCACTCATTATTATTTAGAGCATCAACATGGCCCGAAACAAGGGAGCAGCATAATGATTTGCTATGAATCCTAGATAGGTTTGGAGGTAGAGAGCCGAGCGTAGAAGAAGAAGGTTGAACGGTATGATCGACATTTATTGGACTCAGTGAGACAAATTAGAATATCATAGAGCCCACATTTTGGATCATGGCGGGCAAGGTAATATTAGAATAAGGAGAGCATTGCCCCACAAGGAGCGCCAGCCACTAGACCCCATTGATTAGTGAGACCCGAACCCGCTAGTTTAGATGCCAAAAGTAAGGAAGTAACTTGACCAACCACACCCTACACGACCAACCTGAGTCTAGTCAAGAGGCTGAGCTACACCAAAAAAACAGGAACAATTGTATCATGCCCTCTCTTCCATAAATACCTCAAAGTTGTCTGATTCCTCTATGTGTCATGTACTATACCGTGAAGAGGGATCTTCAGAGATCAAAGACACATCGACTGAAAAATGGAGGGAAATGGAAGAACTAGTTAATGCATACTATAACTCAGAGGAAGATAAATTTTTCTACCACACTCATAAGGAGTTGTCAGATGATGTCACTGAAGACTCCTCATCTAGTTCAGGACCATAGAGTCATTGGTAAGTATGTACATAGTATCTGTGCATTGTATGCATTATTTACTCACACTAACTCATACCCCAATTTCAAAGACGAAATCTTCTTTTAAGGGGGAGGATGTAAACCTTAGGACTTGGCCTTAGCACCCATAATCCTAGCTAGTGTAAGTTGTGATTTTTTTTTAATGAAAGGAAAATTTTAGAGCTCAAATTGGCATAAGAGCTCACACCTTTGGATTACTTAGAATTATTAAAGTTTTATGAATTTTAATGACAAATGTCAAGAGGCCAACGTAAGAATGACACATGTCATACTGATGGGCTAGGCAATTGGGTTAAAATTTGGATGGATTTAGAAGAGCCCAAGAGTGGTTTATTATGGGCCCTAATTTACTAAGATGAGATGGGCTATGGTAGACATTAAAAGCCTTAGGCCCAACTTGGAAGATATAAGAATTTAGGCCCTACATAAACGATACAAGACTTTAGGCCCAACTTAGTGGATATTAGACTATTGGGCCCAACATAGCGAGATCCAATGCTAATGGCCCAATCTAGAAAAGAACCAAAGCTAGGACCCAACCAAGTGGGCTATTGAAGCCAAGGATAGGCCCAATAAATCTAGACATAAGACCTATAGATAAGCCCACAGCCAAGGCTTGTTGATATCGCCCAAGAAAAGCTCAACTCATGAAGCCTAAGCCATGTATTTCATTTTACTCTTCCAAACGAGACCCACATACACCATAGCATTAGTTTCCATTTAACCCAAGCTCAACCACATGCCCTTAGGGTTCCCTCCCAACCATGTTAGACTTCTAACTTGAGTTAAGGATCATTATTCATCTCACCCATGAATAGTAACTCAGCATCATCACTTGCATAGTTTTTTGAAACTCTTTTCTTCATCATTTTTTTTCTTTTACACTTCTTGTGCATCACTCTTATACAACCCTTGAAGTTTATAATTAATCCAACCCATGTCACTTGAGGCAAACGTATGTCAATGCCACCACAACCCATTAATCGGCACCCTTGGTGCATCACCATGCAACACTCCAACAAACCAGCCCCAAACCCATGCCTCTTCCACAATTTTTCAAAAGGGTTTCTGCACCTTTCAACCCTCATTATATTCCCTAAAATAAGACCTAAGTAAAGGCTAAAAACATTTCCCTAAGCCAAGCCAAAAACACAACTATTCACCTAGGAACTAAAGGTCTTAACTAGCCGACTGCACCTTCATCTTCAAGAAATTTTTTGCACCAAAACAACCACCTTCCCCACGCCACCTCCTCTTACATTTCACCCTAAGAAAGTGCTTCAAAGCACTCAAGTGCTTGCTTGTCCAATTATCTCCCAAAGGAAGCAAAACTGTTTGGCAATAGGAGAGGAATGCATAGGTCACATCACCAACTTACCTTCCTTCATTTTCTGCTCATGCATGATAACATGAAAACCAATCACCCCTTCCTTCCTCACTTGAAAAAGCTACTGAATGGAGGTCATCATACCTGCAAAACAGATCACAAGTTAGGACAAAAGGATGATAAAATAAAACTGGGCAGTTTTGATACCCCACTCATCAGCCACTAGCATGATTTCACTTTAGAAATCATTTTAATTTTTGTTTCAATTACTGAACCAAGGCAGCACCTGCACCTATGAACACATTCTAGCACCTGGCCATGATGAAACCATAAAGCTTTAGACCACTATTCAGCTGACCAAGCATGACAAAATCTGGAAATTGGCACTCAACACTGCCCACTTCCATCACTCACACCCCTCACCCTTCAGCCAAATGAATGCCCCTCCTTGCCTCTCATCCTCCATGGAATCCCATAAATACCCCCTTCACTCCTTACTTTCTCACAAAAATCCCTCAAGCATTCTCTTAGTGTTCTTGACAGCTATACACTCTTAGTGTGAGAAATGTGAGAAACCGAGTGGTTGAGTGGGTTGAAAGTTTTTTCTTGGAGTGAGTTTGTTCTTGAAGCATCAAAACCACATTTTGGTGAGTGATTTTATCCTATCTTTTACTGAGTGATAGAATGACATGTTAGGCTTCGATTTTTGGCATGGGAATGAATATTTGATTAAGTTACATGAGGTTTAACCTGAAGAGATGTATTTCGGTTTAAATTTGAAGTCTTGCTTGAATAAATTTTTTTGGAATAAAATTTTAGCATTGACACGTCTTGATATGATCTTGTATGTTTTACTAATGTCTTGAAATAATTTTTAAAGGTTTAAATTTAAGGTAAAAAGTATGTCATGATAGGGTTATGAATCCATATATTGTGTTGATAACTAAGCATGTTTCATTTTTCACTTAATTAAAATATATCTTGTGAAATCTTGGCTAGATTTCCAAAGCATGAGAGTTAAAAATTTATTTAAGCCTTGTGATTAGGATAAGAATACATGATTCATTTAGGTTTTAAACTTCTCTTTGACCAGAAAAAGGTAGAAACATCATACATATGCTTGGTTTGATGGTTTCGTGATGATTTGGTTTTAATCAATATATAAGTGTTGGGATGAACTCGTGAGACCTGAATCTAAGTTCTAAACTTGTCCCTAAGTTCATAGTCATGGTTGCCACTTGATGGAATTTGAGCACACATGCATCCATAGAGGTTGTAGACTTGAGATCATAAATAGGCCCACAATGATGCATGACACGGGTTGATTGATTTTGGCAAAATTTTTAATTTATTCTTGAAATTCTAAGGGTATAAATGGTTTTAGAACATATAAAATATGAGATTTGTGAAATTTTGTGTAATTTGGTGCCAAATTGTAAATAATGAAAATTTAGGGCCTAAGTGGCAATTTTGAAAAAATATACGGCCAATTTTGCAAATAATGATTTTGAACCCTTTTGATTATGAGTATCTTCCTTAGTTGTTAAATTCTTAACTTAGAATAACTTTTATTACAGCCGCACCAATTTCTTAACACTTGAAAATTTTGTAAGTTAGCTTCTAACTTACTCTTAGATAATTTATTTATGATTTATGTATAAATGCCACATTTATGATTTAAATGTCATCTTGAGCATGAAACATCATGTGATATGTCATTGAGAATTTAATTACTTGCTAACATGACATGTAATTTTCACCATTTTAGCATATTATATAAAATTGTCATTTTCACATGAAGCATACTGCACAAGCATATTATGGAAATAAACACTGCAGCAGATCACGGCAAATCAAGTATACCTGTACCTTGATTCCAGGAGTCGTCAACGGCTACAAAATTATTTTCCTTCCATGTATATCTCACTAATACATTTCCTTTTTTATAGTTTCCTGTAAATCTGTTTCAACAGCTGTAAACAAATCCTCACTGATTGTATAGCTACTGATATAAATAAACATGATCTCTCGCTGCACAAGACACGAGAGTTTCCAGCATTCTTGTTCTATTCTTTCATGGTATACAGAGCCTAACATAATCTCTGTTTTTTTCCGATCCATACATATGGCCTTCAACTCGGTTACTCCCATAAACATCCATAACCTCGTCACAGTTAAGCTCACCAAGGACAATTACCTCCTCTAGAAAACTCAGCTCGTCCCCTACCTACGTGGTTAGTGTCTTTTTGGTTTTGTTGATGGAACCATCACCAGTCCTAGCCTCACCATTCCCAACCCTGAAGCAGCAACCTCCCAAACCGCTCCCACTGAAATACCAAATCCCAAATACATTACTTGGTATGATTAAGATCAGGTTGTTCTAAGTGCCCTGGTTTACTCCTTATCCGAGAATATCCTGGCACAAATGGTTGGCCTCACAACTTCAAGGGAAGTCTGGGTTGCCCTCGAGAGAATGTTCGCCTCTCACTCTTCCGCTCACGCCATACAAACTCGACAATTTTTGGCCTCCACCAAGAAAGGTAACTTGTCAATTTTCGATTACTTTCAAAAAATGAAATCTTTTTCGAACAACTTGGCTGCCATCGGGCAACCCCTTCAAAACCATGAGTTTACAACTTACCTTCTTGGTGGTCTCGATAATTCGTATGATGTTATTGTTACGTCCATTTCTACTCAAATTGACAAAATGACTTCTGAAGATATGTTTAACCATCTTCTTGCATTTGAGCTACGCCTTGAGCAGCAACAAGCTGTCATTGACACCACTGTAGGCTCGGTGAACATGGCCACACAGACTGATTCCAAGTCACGTGGTGGACGACATCCACCACAACAACGTTCTTCTCACAACCAGTACCATGGTTCTAACTCCAACAACAGAGGCAGGGGACGTGGCAACAGAGGAAGAGGTACTCCACCTACAAACTACTCCTCCAACCCGAGACCCCAATGCCAAGTCTGTGGAAAAAATGGTCACATAGCCATCCAATGTTATTACAGGTTCAATCATGCCTATCAAGGCACTCCTCCTAATATGGCGGCTTATGTAGCATCTCCCTTACCGCAAAATGATACCAACTGGTATCCGGATACTGGTTCAACAAACCATCTTACCAACGACTTCAGCAACTTATCAATGCATTCCGAACCTTATCTTGGCAATGACCAGATTCATGTCAGCGACGGGGCAGGTTTACCTATAAAACACATTGGTTCCACTACTCTTTCGACCTCAACAAATTCTTTTATTTTAAATAAGTTGTTGCATGTACCTCAAATTAAGAAGAATTTAATTTCTATGAGCCAATTTACGAGTGACAATAATGTTTATCTTGAATTTCACTCTTCTTCTTTTTTGGTGAAGGATGAGGCCACGGGGAAAGTTCTTCTGCACGGCAAACCTAAAGATGGCCTCTACATTTTTCCGACCTCCATGCCACCAACAAATCATCCTCAAACATACCTCTCTCAACGGGCGCCTCTTGATGTCTGGCATTGTCAGATGGGCCATCCTTCCTATCAAACTGTTTGCCATCTTATTTCCAAATTCTCTTTACCTACTTCATCTAATAAAATTCCGGCTGTTTGTACAGCTTGTCAACAAGGAAAAAGCCATCGCCTTCCCTTTTCCAGTTCTCAATCCATTTCTCATCACCCTCTTGAATTAATTTTTTTAGATGTTTGGGGTCCATCTCCTATCATGTCAACCAATGGAAATAAATATTATATTTCGTTTGTTGATCATTTTAGCAAATTTACATGGTTATTTCCAATTCCACACAAATCTAATGTCATGCAAATTTTTTGCTCTTTCCAAAAACTTGTTGAGCGTCAATTTAATTGCAAGATAAAATCGGTGCAAACTAATTGGTGCTTCACACCTATTTTGCAAATATTGGCATTCAACACCGAATCACTTGCCCTCATACGTCCCAACAAAATGGGTCCATTGAACGGAAACATCGTCACGTCGTTGAAACGGGCCTCTCACTCTTATCTCATAGCCATGTTCCTCACACCTATTGGGATGACGCTTTTCTCACGGCCACTTATCTCATTAATTGCCTTCCTACCACTCCTCTCGGTATTTCACCGTTTGAAAAACTTTACAAACATGTTCCTAATTTTTCATCTTTAAAAATTTTTGGGTGTGCTTGTTTCCCATTTCTTCGCCCGTTCAATCGCCACAAACTTGATTTTAGATCAAAACGTTGCGTCTTTATTGGCTATAGCAACTCTCACCACGGATTTAAGTGCCTTGATACGTCAAATGGTAAGGTCTTTATTTCTCGGCATGTGATATTCGACGAAGGGTCCTTCCCCTTTGCAAGCCCAGACGTACACCCCACTCAGCCTCAATCAAGCCCACGTACAACTCTCCCGTTTCTTCTATTAAACGACATTCCTCCTTCAAACAACCCATCCCAAGCCACCAACTCATTCAATCCAACGACACCGTTTCCCAATACTCACTCCGTGTCGTCTCCTTCTTCAAACACTTCACCACCTGAAATACCTTCTTCTTCTCCCCCCAACGTCTCTGCACCTACCACCCAACCACCCGAACAACCAGCTGCTGCCGAAGAACTCCCTCAGCACCATCCTCATCAAATGGTGACACGTTCTCGGAATAATATTGTCAAACCAAAGTAGCATACCGATGGAACCGTTCGGTATCCTCTGCCACAAACTTTTCTTGTTACAGGTACTGTTCCAGAATCTCCAACTTGCTATACAGAAGCTTCCAAGCACAGTGAATGGCGTGCAGCCATGGATGAAGAGTTCACTGCGTTAATGAGGAATGGAACGTGGTCCTTAGTTCCTCCCAAACCTGGTCTCAACGTTGTTGGCTCCATGTGGATTTTCAAATCCAAGTGCAAGTCTGATGGTTCTCTTGAACGGAGGAAGGCGAGACTCATTGCCAAAGGGTATCACTAGCAACAAGGAATTGTTTCGAGGACACGTTCAGCCCCATAGTAAAGCCCACCACCATTCGGATCATACTCAGCTATGCTATCTCCAATCATTGGCCGATTCATCAAATTGATATCAAGAACGCCTTCCTTCATGGCAACTTGACTGAAGAGGTTTACATGCAGCAGCGCCTTGGCTATATTCATCCTAGCTTCCCAAATTACATTTGTCGACTACACAAGGCCTTATACGGACTAAAACAGGCCCCACGAGCCTGGTATCATCGACTTCAAGAGCATCTCCTCTCTCTCAGCTTTGTGAACTCTTCCTCTGATACGTCTCTTTTCCTTTGCAGACAGGGTCCTACTTCTTTATTTCTCCTAATATATGTTGACGATATTCTGATCACTGGGTCGAGTCCATTAGCCATTACACAGCTGATCACCAATCTGAGTCACGAATTTGCCGTCAAGGACATCGGCCACCTAAAATATTTTCTGGGCATGGAAGCACATCAACTACCTGAAGGACTACTCCTCTCACAAAGTCAGTACATCTACAATATTCTCAAACGGACCAAAATGCTGGATGCCAAACCCGTTTCTTCTCCAATGTCCTCTTCTCAGCGTTTGTCACTTTTTTCGAGTGCCACTTATTCAGATCCTTCTCATTACCGAAGTGTAGTAGGGGCGCTACAATATCTTTCACTAACTTGGCCAGATATCGCATTCGTAGTTAATAAAGCCTGCCAATTCATGCACAAGCCTACTGAAGAACACTGGACAGCAGTCAAACGGATCCTTCGATATCTAAAGTTTTCAATCAGTTTTGGACTCCTAATTCAACCAAGCAAATCGTCACAGCTATCTCTCTATTCCGATGCCGACTGGGCGGGTTGCCCGGATGATCGAAAGTCCACCTCGGGTTTTTGCATCTATTTTGGTGACAACTTAGTCTCATGGAGCTATAAGAAACAGCCAACCGTGGCACGCTCAAGCACTAAAGCCGAGTACCGTGCGGTTGCACATGCCACCGCTGAGTCACTTTGGGTACAATCGTTGATGCGTGAAATTGGTATTGTTTTAGACCAATGTCCGATCCTCTGGTGTGACAACATTGGTGCCACGTATCTCAAGGCAAATCCCGTGTTTCATGCGCGAACTAAACACGTCGAGATAGACTACCATTTTGTCCGGGAAAAAGTTCAGCAAAAAACTCTGGACGTTCGCTTCATCTCAAGCAAAGACCAGCTCGCTGATGGCCTCACCAAACCAATCGTCTTAGCACGATTTGCCTTCTTAAGAGACAAGCTCAACGTGCATTCATCCCTGCTGAACTTGAAGGGGCCTATTATGGAAATAAACACTGCAACAGATCACGGCAAATCAAGTATACCTGCACCTTGATTCCAGGAGTCCTCAACGGCTACAAAATTATTTTCCTTCCATGTATATCTCACTAATACATTTCCTTTTTTATAGTTTCCTGTAAATCTGTTTCTACAGCTGTAAACAAATCCTCACTGATTGTATAGCTACTGATATAAATAAACATGATCTCTCGCTGCACAAGACACGAGAGTTTCCAGCATTCTTGTTCTATTCTTTCAAAGCACATGAAAAACATTTTCAATCATAGCATAAAAAATAAATTTTTTCACAACCCCAAAGTTTAGGATGATGAATTATCCTAGTGGATCTCCTCTATCTATTCTAGAGTGAGTAAAAATGGAGTGATTGCCTTAGGTTGACAAAGAACTGTCAATAGGCTTCGAATAGATTCTTTTTAAAGAATATCAAAGTAAAGTCGTTTATGGCACCTAAGACTAGTAGGTGCATACATTATGTTGTTATATTATGTTAAGATGAAACATTATGTTACCAATGTATTGAGAATGAGTCTGCAAAAAAACTTGATGTCAACATGAGTTGTACTACGATCACCAACAAGTACTCACAATGCATATAGTGGAGCTGTGACGATACCATATGTTATGTTATTGTTAATGATGGCTTTAATAATGATGAAAAGTTATGTTTTTGAAAAGACAAAGTGAAAAATGTTCTCTATAAGAAAATATGCATCGAAGTTTTTCTAGAAAATGTTGAGGAATCTCGATGGGAGATAAATACAGAGTTTTCTATCATGCATCTCTTGTTTATCAGTAATCATGCATATCTTATCTCTGTGCAAGTTGGTTGTTTAACTTACTAAGATTTCAAGTAAATCTCACCCTTGTGGACCCACTATAATTCTCCCAAAATGTAGAAGTTGTGCCAAGACCAACTTATGACCAATAGAATTTACCACTGGCTTCAGATGGTTGAGGATGAGCTTGATCTGGAGAAGAGGCTGGAGCTGATATTAACATTCATATCATTGACTCTATATACTAGAGAGCGAATGAGAGAGTTGATCTAATTATGTAGTTTTCAGTATTATGGAGATTCTGTCTCCCACTTTACGTTGAACTTATGTGGACCTCTTAAGTGAGGAAGTACCTATTTATGCTTTATTAATCATTAGGATATTTAGTTCATTCTGGCATTAATTATTTTTGTCACACTTAATTCCGCTGCGATTATAGCATATTGCTAGTTGCATACTAGAATACATTTCATATTAACTTTCATGAACGAGAGTGTATAACCATGTGTTGTATGTCCCGATACTCCAAGTCTTCATTTCATCATAAGAAAAGGTTGAGGGTGTAAACATAAATAGCTCTTGCTCAACTGATAGATGATTTTAACCAGTATATGCCACCAACTATTCGTTAATTGCTTGGAGATGTAATATTATAATCATACCATTTTCAATGATTTTTAAATATATCCAAATGAAAATTTTGCATGGCTCGCCATATTGCAAAACAAAATAGCAAACAGATGGGTTAGTCCTATTTCCAGCCACGACGACATGGTAAAAAGTATGACAACTTACCTATCAAATTCTTGCAAGTAATAAATTATTGTCCATAATTTCCAAGCCCGAGAGAGAGAGAGAGAGAGAGAGAGAGAGAGAGAGAGAGTGGGAGAGGTTCTCATATAAGAAGGTGTCGTTGAACGGTGGGTGAAGCCGTTGTAGGCACAACACAATTTTCCTCGTAGTCCAAGTCCAGGCGCAATGGCAGGGGAAGAGGGTGGGTAAAGGTATCATTATCCTAAATTTATTTATGTTCCGTTCTGCTCGCCACTCCCTGAAGCCAAGAACGGGGTAATTGAGAAGGCGCAAGTGTTGTGTGTGTGAGCGAGATGGAGACTAAAAAGTCACAACGGACCACTTGTGTTGTTTGTCTCTTCTCAAATTTTTTCCAAAATAATAGGCGTATGGTCAAGGTTAATCGGGTTTGAATCAGCTTAAACAAATTTATAAACTTGATTAATAATCATGTCATTTTTGGGTCAACCCATATAGCATGCAAGTTAACGAAGGGCGTATCAAATAAACAGGTTAGTCCAGTCTACTGTAGGTTATATGGGCCCAAGTTGACTGTAATGAAATGACAAAGTTTCACCTTACATTAAGTTTGATGATCAATTGGGTTTCAAAAAATAAAAGGTATGGAAAACTCGATGAGTAATGTTATTCATCATCTCAATTTTTATCATCATCTCATTATTTCATAATGTAGCATTAGATGATTGGAGACTATTTATTATATTTTATTTATAAACCTATCATCTAATGTCATATTAAGAAATGATGAGAGGATAATGAGAAAATAGATAATGAATAAATTTTTTCTTTTTGTATTTATAAAATAAATATTACTCCATCATCTCATCATTACAACTCATCATCTCAACAATGTCATCTCAACTTATCTCATCATTATAACTTTTTTAAATCTCTAAATCTCCATATAATATAAAATAAGCAATTCAATTTTTTCAAATCTCAAAATAAAAATAATATTAATAAAATATATTTTAATAATATTTTATTTAATTTTTAATTTTAATCTCAACTCATCATATCAATAAAAACAAAGAGAATTTTGGAGGACGAGGACAACTAAACTAAATTCATATGTTATTTGAAAAAAAAAAAAAAAAAAGACGGTCAAGACAAAGGGCTCGTTGCCTTTGGAATTGAGCCTTGTTTTCTTGGTTTTGGGTCTTCGGTTAGTTGACTTTTGTAATACAAGCGACGAAGACGAGATCAAATATAGAAACACAGGTTTTCTTATCATTCGGTTTGGATACAAAAGTTAGTTCAATTCATCTCAATTAATTATTATAATTTTTTTAAATTTTTATATAAAATAAAATAAATAATTTAATATTTTCAAATTTTAAAATAATAATAATAATATTTTATTCAACTTTCAACTTTTATCACAACTCATTTAATGTCAAATCATTATTTCCATTAAATCTGCAGTAATTAAAAAAGACTGGGCAAGACTTGTTTTTTCCTCTTGAAATAAAAATACAATTTTTGCTTATAATTTTCAGGACCATAAAGGAATACGAATACGAGTAGCATTATGGAAAGTGCAACAACCCTTATTTCTCAATTTTCGTCACAAATTCCACTACATCATTCTACATAATGGTGCAAAATAAAGAAACTGTTTACAATGCAACAAGGTTTCCATTGGTATAGAACTTGAATTAAACTGTTTACACTGACTCAGTAATTAACTATCAACATCTCTCACAGACTTCTCCAAGTACCAAAAATAAGTAGCCTAATCCTCTTCTGAGTCAGGCACAGCAATGAGCATCACCTTGGAAGCTTATTGGCATTTATACTGACGGCTTTAGTAACCACTTTTGGCAGCTCTGAGGTATGGTAGTGTTAAAAAATGGGAGGGAGGGACATTATATACTGTAATATGTATCAAAACTATAGAGAAAGTAACTCCGAGTCTATTCATGATGAACCTTGAGGCCTCAGATAAGATCACCCAAGTTATATGACCACAAAAGAATAACCCGGCCTAGTTTGCTCAAAGCTACTGCAATCAGCATTTTTGTGAAGGCTTTGGTGTCCACATGCGAACAAACCAACCACCTTCTCCTCTTTTCAAGTCCATAATCCTTTTCTTATTCTTGGCTTCTGGGTCTGAAGAAGTTTCCTCCAATGCTAGACTCTTTAGGGGTAGTTCAGGGCTTCCAGTCTCCATTGATGTCTCAACAATCCGATTCACCCTTTCCAGCACCTCACTCATTTTTGGGCGATTCTTCCGGTGTCTGACCAAACACCGGTTGGCTACAATTGCAAGCTTTTGTGCCGACTTTAGGGGATATTTCCCTTTGAGCCTTGGATCTAGTATTAGGTGGAATTTTTTCGTATCTGATAGGAATGGCTTTACCCATTCTAGGAGCTTCTGCTCGTCCCTGGGACGATTTCGGTCCAAAGGACGCCTACCAGTGATGAGTTCATACAGGAATACCCCATAGCTCCATACATCACTCTTGGATGTGACACGCCCGGTTTGAATATATTCAGGAGCTGCATATCCCATGGTTCCAACAACCTGATGAAAGTAACCAGTGATCAACAATGTAAATAGATAATTGGTAAGAGCTGAACTATTGGCTGTACTGACAGTCAAAACAAATAGTTAAAAGTTAATTTCTTCTATTTTTCATATTGTTTGAAAGACCTTGTGTCAATTTCTAGAACTAATGAGTTGGATCAGATCAGTTTCTTAATATTACCACTCAAAGCCAAATTCCATCCTCCACACTGGATGGACATCAAATGTAGGCCAAGCACAAGCAACGCTAAAATTATTGGAAATGAATTTTGAAAGACTTTGGGTCAAGTACTTGAACTAAAGGGTTGGATCAGATCAGTTTCTTAATATTACCACTCAAGGCAAATTCCATCCTCCACGCTGGATGGACATCAAATGTAGGCCAAGCACAAGCAACACTAAAATTATTGGAAAAGAATTTTGAAAGACTTTGTGTCAATTACTTGAACTAAAGAGTTGGATCAGATCAGTATCTTAATATTACCACTCAAGGCAAATTCCATCCTCCACACTGGATGGACATCAAATGTAGGCCAAGCACAAGCAACACTAAAATTATTGGAAAAGAACAAACTCCGATGTCCCGCTTGTTAAAACAAATACCAAATAAAATGGTGTGTGCGTGTAATTTTAATTATACCACAGCACAATTAATTCATTAGTTTGCAATCCAACAAATAGATTAATCCAATATCTAAGGGGTATCCAGATACCTCACAAAGTTTAATCTCCCAAATTATTACAAAATTTCCATAATTTTACATGACCATGTATCGAAATCCAACAAATCCAGGAAATGACGTTTCTTGGAGGTGGTAATAATCAGATATGAGTAAGAAAGTTTCATAAGTTACAATGTCTCTAAGTAATTTTCAAGCTAAAAATTAGGATGATGTATGGTTTTAATCATCAAGGCAGGGAGCACGTGTAATATTATCAGAAATTCATACATTAAAAAGCATGTAAAACAGCCAACATAGTTTTATTTGAATATCACAGAAATGAAACTAAAAAAATTTGGATAGATTTATCTGGTAAATGACAAGAAATTGATACATTTTAGGTCTCACTTGCATACACACACACACACACACACACACACACATTTAAAGTTGGTTCAGAGTCATTCGATCTTTTTGTATGATCATACCGCTGTTGAGACATGGGTTAATCCTTCTGGAGGACCCAACCTAGCCAATCCAAAGTCTGATAGCTTCGCATTCCAATGCTCGTCCAGAAGGACATTAGACGATTTGAAATCCCTGAAAATGATCTAGAACATAACAGACAAGCATAATTACCAACCCCAAAATTGTTCATGATTCCCACCCCCTTTCTAAAAAAATAGAACTTCAGTGGAGAGATCATATAAACAAAAGAAACACTAGCTTCAATATAACCTCATTACCCAGGAAGTTTTGATGCATTAGGATAGGCATACTAACAAAAGCTAATATATATAATCAAATGGAAACTAAAATTTGACATATACCTGAAAATCCATTTCTTCATGTAGGTATGTCAAGCCACGAGCAGCATCTTGGGCTATTCTTAATCTCATGGCCCATGTAAGAGGTGTCTCTGACCGAGTGGATAAATGGTTTTCAACACTTCTGTTAGGCATATATTCATATACCAGAAGCCGCTGGATTCCTCTTTCATCATCCTCTGCACAGTGGCCCACCAGTTTCACAAGATTAGGATGCTCAACAATCCCAAGAACATTAACTTCTGTCACCCATTCCTTGTGCCCCTGCCAAAAAGAGTAGATCCTTGAGACTTATAGTTAGTCAGAAAATCTTTTTGGTAAATGTAAATAAGGTTTACTTGATGAAATTCAGTAATTTGAACCACCACCAACGGAAGAAGAACAAATTTGTCAAGGATTGGGAGAAAAATATGCAGTTGGCAAATATTTGCTACTGAAAAACAGAAGAGTGATGTAATGACCTGGTATGAAAGTGACTCAAAAGATGGACATATTTTCAATATATTTCATATTTGCTCAAGTTGAATGAAATTCCTGGGAGTGGCCAGTGCCACAGGCTGCCACACCACGGCACATGAATTACCGCACTAAATAAAAAGAGATTTAAGTTATTTCTGGTGAACATGTCATATATGCAGCTAAATATTAAAGTACCAGACAAACATGTAGATCGCCTCAATGAGCGGATCTATGAAAACAGTTGAACTTATGCAGCAACTTATGTATAACTCCATGAATACACACACCACATGAATTTTTACTAAGATACTACAAGATATTAATAACACAAATTCTAGGATGGTTATCGATGCCAAAAGGATTAAAGGAATCCTCTGAAATGAAATCAAATGAAATAACCCGTGCCTGTATTCCCCTTCTACCGAGCTGTTTCACTGCAACTTCAATCTTTTCAGATGGATCTTCTGCACTCCTGATGAACCCTTTATAAACACACCCAAACCCACCCTCTCCAAGCATAACAGAACGGCTGAAATTTTTGGTGGCAGACTTCAGCTCAGACACTGTAAACACTCTGAGGTTGCTGGGCCTTTGGGCCAAACTAGGATATGAGTTCCTCCTTACGGATTCTGTACTAATGGCTGAGATATTCAGAGAATTTAATTCAGATCCAGCTCTCTTTACTTCGCCCTCAGTAAAAGTTGAATTGGTGGACTGCATTGATTGTGTGCTATTCGGTTTATCCTTTTTGTCTCCATTGAAAAATGGGAAACACTTCATTGCTCCAAAACAATGAAAACGATGATACAATTCACTGCAGGACCATAAGAAAAGGGAGCCTCAGTGTCGATAGATACTTCATTAAGTTTAGATCTCCTCCGATCAAGCAAGTTTAAAACATGCTTAAACAAACGCATTACAAATCGAAATTAGAGAATTAGAGAAAAGTTCAAACGACAGCTTAAATGCATAAAGACTGCCCAGCACCCTCCTCAACTTTAGGACCACCAATCAAGTTCTAACCTACTTAAGTCGCAAACACTCCGCGTTAAATTATACAACAACTAGAATCACGTTTTATCATAAAATAAAAGAGGAATATTTAAGTAGAAAGACATAGCGAAGAAGCCCACTTTATCTTAACTGTTATTTTGCGTCTTATATTTAAGGAAAAAAATCTCAACTGCCAAGTTTCGAAAGACGAGAATCCAAGGAAAATAAAAGGTAAGAAAATATATTCCAAATTTTTTCCAATTCAAGAAGCTTGAAACCAAATTATGTTAGTATCTCACCTTCCAAACAAAATCAAAGTTACCAATAAAACCCACCGCACGCTTTGATTTCGGCAGGCGACCTACTCTAATAGAAGAAATAATAAACTCCAAACATTTTTCTAGAATTGGTGTTCCTCTCAGACACACGAAGAGGAACAAAAATCCAAATTGTGGTTCATCCCAAGCTTCCTAAGTTCTTGCAGTTGAAATTGGACAAGACAATAACTAAAAGTAGATGTATTAATTACAAAGGATTTCTCTGAGTACTTACCTTTAATTTATCAATCAACTGTCGGAACCCACGAACTTAGCTCCTAAACTTCAGCAGATTCCAATTTCTTGGATATTCTCAGAGAAACCCAACAAAAAGCCATCACAGGAAGGGGCATTCAGATATTCATTCAATAGAATCAATACAAGTCTTCACACGGCAGCTTCAGGTCAGCTGACCAACCAAAACCCAAATCTCCATCGTAAAATTGTATCATATTACACGTATCAAATGTTCTATAATTAGACCGTTCCAGATCCAAGTCCAGGTATGAATGGACTATGGAGTCTTGCAGAGAGAGAGAGAGAGAGAGGAAGAAAACTGATTGCTTGAGCAATGTTACAAGTCACAAAGTCAAGGTCGTCTAGAAGGAATTTTGGATCCCTTAAACTAGTTCTCTACATTCTAGTTCTTACGTCGAATTTTTCGCGAAGCCCAACATCACCCTTCCGTGTCTGTAGGTTCCTTTCTTTTCTTATTTATTTTTATTTTAAAGTATCATATAATTAAAAAATAATTTATTATTCTCTTTTCATTTGCCAGCCAATTATTTGATACAACGTAAAAAATAATAAGAATTGGGTTGTATTTATATATACGATGGGATAAAATGAAATAATTTTAAATAAAAAGTAAAAATTAAATAAAATAATATTTTTTTAATATTATTATTATTTTAAAATTTAAAAAAATTAAATTTTTTATTAT
The DNA here is from genome assembly GCF_018687715.1 of Carya illinoinensis. Classification (NCBI taxonomy): domain Eukaryota; kingdom Viridiplantae; phylum Streptophyta; class Magnoliopsida; order Fagales; family Juglandaceae; genus Carya; species Carya illinoinensis. Next base: position 30,334,413 of record NC_056761.1, read on the forward strand.
ATTTTATATAAAAATTTAAAAAAATTATATTATGATAAGATGAAATACTTTTCGAATCTATACTACCTAAATGAAAGGACAATAAATCCGACTTTTCATGTATTAATAAAATAGAACGAATAACTTGAATAGGGATGAAAATCCCATCAAACATAAACTTCGTTTGGGACTTTACGAAGGAATTGAACCGAATGGAACAAAATGGAAATGAGTATAACGAATGGTATTGATGGATTTTTTTTTTTTTTTTATGTTTTAAAAGAATGGAAAATGGAATGTAAATAACTTTATTAAAAAGTATATAATAAAAATGAATAAATATGGTTATTGTATTACAGTAATACTATTACGTTGTTTTCTTAAAAGGATTGGTCGCCACGCTTCCCCTCTGTTTTTTGAATAAAAGCAAGAGCCCCTTGATCGATGATTTTGATACGGTTCAACTTACAAACTATAAATCCACGGTTGCAAGTCGTTGCGGATTGGGCAGCACTAGACTTTGTTGCTCTGGACTGATAGTCAACTCATTTTCTCTTTAACTATAGGATTTGATTCTACACAATAATTAGGTTAAATTTCAATTAATATTTATGGACTAAAATGAACCCAAACCCTAATGGCCAAAGCCAATTTGTCTATAAACTCCCATGCACCTCCACCTTCCACTAAGATTTATGCCTCAATAGAGCTCTCTCTCAACCGAGTTACATCTCTACAGTCATATCCACGTTAAAATTCTTAAACCAACAGTATATAAACCCAACTTCTCCCTTGTGAAAATCCAAGCCAAGAGCAAGTCGAATCTCACTTTTCTCACATTGCCTATAAGTTTCTCCCACCACATAGATTTTTCTTCTTCCACGACAAAAACCATAACCACCAGCAAGCATCAAGCCACAACACTGTCGATCGCTCCATACCTTCTCACAGCAATTAAACAACATCCCACGTCCACTACACCATCTCTTTGTTCCTCCACTGCTGGCCCCATAGACCCGCCCTACGTGGCCAACGGAAAGCAGCCCACATCTCTTTCCTCAGCCACTATTACAACATCCTTCATTTGCTTAGCCACCTTGCACCACCCAACCCAAACACAAGCACTATCCACCCACTATAAATCATCGAGAGCCTCTTTATGGCAACCACAAAACAAAGCAAAGTGATACACCCCTTCTTGTCGAAGCAACCCATTGCAAGCAACGTCCTACCACCAGGAGCCATCCTTCACCTACCAAGCACCTTGTTGTAGTACCTAGCTTTTTTCAATAAAGCATAACCCGCGTACCAATTTGAAGATATTATTACAATATTACCCTTGACTTCTAAATCATAGCAAAAAGTGATTTCTTTTAGATTTAGGCTTAATTTCACGTTACTATCTACGAGACGAGATTTTGTTATTAACGTTATAAGGTAAGTAGCTTAATCATAAATTAGAGTTAGAGGTGAAGGTTTAAATTGAAAAATTGGTACGAATAGAATCAGTTGGTCCAGTTTTGAACTGATTCGGTCAAAGACCTATTCCATGATTCCATAAAATAGATAGAATCGGTCTGGTTCCAATTCTAGGATTTTCAGGACTGAACTAGACCGGTTCTTGTTTATATATATAATTAATTTTTAATATTATATAAAATATTATATCTAGAATTTTTATATATAATTATATATGAAATAATTTTTTATTATAATTTATAACATAAAATTATAATACTAAACATGAACATTTATTTGATCATATGTTATTAATATAATATATATATATATATATATTAATTACATTTTTAGGCCTAATAAATTCTCAACATATTCTTTTGAATCCTTTTAATAAAGACATAATACCTTAGTAATACTAATATATATTAGTATAGTAATTACATTTCGCTTTAATTAATTGGTATACATTAGTATACTAATGTATATTAATACTAATACTATCTTAAATCACTATAACTTATTAATATTAAATCACCTTTATATAGTAATATTAATACTAGTACTATATTAATATTAATACTATACTAGTACTATACTATAGTAGTACTTAGTGATTTAATATTAATACTAGCATTATATTAAATCACTTTATATGGTAATACTAATACTATATTAAATCACTATAAGTTATAATAATATAGTTATATTAAAACGAAAAAATTGGACCAAACCGGATCAAAACCAATAAAATCGAAAATACCGGTTTAGAAAAGTAATCAGTGCAGAATTGGTTCTTAAAAATATAAAACCAAAGTAACCAATTCGGTTCTAAAAATTGTACAAAACCGGACCGATTATACCCCTAATCAGGATTAGTATACGTTATTTAGCTAGTTATATATATTATTAATAAAGTCAGTTCTTTAAAAGTCAATGTTTATATATTGCACATGTCATGATATTTGTAAGCACGTCATTTATCATAATTCATGATCATGCTTCATTTTACATATTATAGTTATATATGTATTATGTATCTCATATATCTCACATTACATAAGACAAGTACTAAGCATTTATAAGATTAAGCATAAGATACAAGTTAAGATTAATTAGATGGACATTCAGATGCATGGTATCAATGCAGTCAGGGTGGATATACAAACCACGAACTCAAGCTTGATCCACCATAGGTGGTACTATCAGATCAAATTAGCGATCCTTGTGGCCATAGGATATGGGACAATACACAACCTTGTACACAGGGTTAAGTGTATTGGCCAATCAGATTATTCATATCAGTCAAATAATTTAGATTAGTCAGATAAATCAGAAAAGTCAAGATACAAGAAATATCTTCAAGTCATACATGTCATAAGCATATATATGAACAGTCATGATTTTAAATTCTCAACATTAAATATTTTATAAAAAAAATCTTATGTTTATTACTAAATATTCAACTTATTTTAGTTTGTTTTATATTTTAAACTACCCCAAATTAGAATATTTATGAAAATAGAGCTGTAGAATGGGACTTGGCCTAAGGAGGCGAGGCCTAGATCATGCACAAAACTTTTGAATTATGATTTTTATAATAATAAAGTTTGAGAAAATTCTAATAAGCATTTTCGCATAGTCTCTTTTATAGATTCAGTATTTTTAATAAAGAATGATTGTATTTATTATAAAGAATCTTTGTACCTAACCCTTATTTTAGAATAAAAGAAAACAAATTTTAAAGTCAAGATCAATAGTAGCATATTGCTTCTCCAAGATTTCAAAAGTAACTTCATTCTTAACCGTGGAAGAACGGAGTGTTACAAGTTATGATATTTCATATGGCAATGGGTCACTTTTTCAGCTTGTTTTGCAACTATTAGGCCGTAACAACTCTTATTTTTAAGAAAAGTTGTAAGCCAGATGAATCTGATATGATAGATTGAATCGATCAAAGTTTCGCTCGCTTCTGCTTGGGGAGGGGGGGGCTCAAAAAACTATACCGATGTGTGGAGGTCATGCACCAGCCATGGCGGAGAGAGGACTTGGGAAGCAATCTTAGAAAATATAAGCACATTCTTACCAAAATAATTTTTTAAAGGCTAAAAAGTATTATTAATTATTTTAATAAAAATTTTAAAAATACATTACAAATAGATTAATATGTAATGCGTTATCATGAAAAATAAAATAGTGAATATGATAAATTAAAGGCCAATTATAAACTAAGACATAAATCGAAACATAAAAGTAATAATTGCATTTTGTGGAATGAAAATATCATTACTACCATGATTTATTTTTATGAATTACTATGAAAAATAATATGAAGATAATTGTTATTTTTCCAAATTATAATATATGCAAAAAGTAATATTATTTTCAAATCTAAGAAAGAAATATAAAAAAATCCCAAGTCGTTGATTTGTTCTACAAAAGGTCAATAAACTAAAATTTCCAATTAAGACTATTTACAAGATATTAATATTTCATTATTATAATTATTATTATTATTATTATATTCTAATTAATATTATAATAACAAAAAAATTAATTGTATTTTTAATGTCGAATGAAAGCAAAAACTTAATTGTGCAAAGGGAATGATTTGAACTCAAATATAAATCATTATTCATGAGGCTATAGTCTCTTTTACTGTACAATACATTTCTAGTGGTTAACAAAAAAAAAGAGAGAGAGAGAGAGAGAGAGGCTAGATATCGGGCTCTCTTTTGGCAGGATCCTGAGATTCGATCATTTGTTGCAAGCCTTGCTGCCTTGGCAGCATCCTACTTCTAACTTTCTAAGTAACGATTCTAGGCATGAGTTATATTGAACTTATGTACCCGAGATTTTTTAACCGGGTGGATACCCGAGTAAAACCGGTTCCAGTTGGGGTGGGTATCCAATTTTTGAACTGAATACTCGGATTGTAACCAAGATTCGGTTTTAATTCTCTTTTTTTTTTTTTTAATTCTAGTTTTTGTACATTTTGCATGTAAAAAGACAACGTCGTTTTGAAACAAAAATTATGTTTTATAAAAAATATTAAGGTTATGGATAACTAAGGCATCGTTCAACCCACCCAACTCCAATCAAGATGAATACCTGTCTAGATTTATCTAGATTTTTAGGTTTCAGACTGGACCAGAAAAAAATCCAATCCTAATGCACACTCCTAGTCGACATATGGTATCAAATTTAAGTTCAAACCTTTACTTATCTACGCCATCAAAATTAATTAAAGAGTAATTTTATATATAGTCATAAAATGTGCAAGTATCGTATAGTTTTTTTAAAAAAGAGTGAGATCTATTATTAAAAATTTAATTTTTTTTCATATGAGTCACATATTTATTTATTTTTTTAAAAGTAATTCTGTGACTTTTACGCATTTATGATTGTAACTATCATTTCTCTTAATTAAATATCCTATTTGTTAGGTCCACTAATTGAGGATGAGTATGATTCACATGTAAAGAAGAATGTTAAAAATATAAATAAAAAGATTTACTTATTTCCATTCATTTAAATTTTTAAGATAAATAATAAATTCACATACATATTTACGTATATGTCAGATATAAATATAATTATAAGTACAAATTGGGATATTGTATTAGTATAATTTTGATACTAGACTAATAATCAATAAAGATTGCAATTTTGATTCATTTAATTTATTATCTCCTCTTTTGTTGGTTTATTTTATATATTATTTTTAAATTGAGGAAATAAGAAACAAACAAACATATTTATTCGAGCCGAGTCAATTAAGCACTGTACTTGATAACAACTCGCGCAAGTCTCAAGTCGAGTTCGAGCTTGATTTTCTACCATTCGTTCTTAGCTCAAACTGAAGTCCAGAGCCCGATACGACGAAATGTTTCAAGAAAGAAATGGAACGAAAATTTTGTGAATAATAATAAATAATTTATAAATAATTATAAAATATTTTAAGTTAAGTATTTATTAAATTTTAGAAAAGGATGGAGAAAATATTAAATAAAAAATTTTATAAAATTAAAATATTGTTAGAATATAATTTTTTTAATATATATATTTTTATTTTAAAAAGTTAAATTATTTTTTATTTAGAAGTTTGGAAAAATTGTAATAGTTAATTTAAAAATGTTGTAATGATTATTTTGAAAATATTTGTATTTTAGTAATGTTAGGATTGGTTTGGATACCTAAACCTAAATTATCTCATTTCATCTCATCATTATAATTTTTACAAATTTACACATAAACTATAATAAATAATTCAAAATTTTCAAATTATAAAATAAAATTAATATTAAAAATTATATTATAATAATATTTTATTTAACTTTTAATAAAATATTTTATCTCATCTCATCTAAATTGTGTAACCAAACGAGACCTGAATAAAATAAAATGAAAATTATTTTGAAATATCCCCTTATACCAGTCATGCATGAGTCAAAGTTTTGCCATATTTGAGCCGAACCAAATGGAGAAAAACTTAGGGCCAGATGGGTGTGAAAATATATTTTCCACCAGCCAATAAGAAATTGACACGTAGGCTCCTTATTATTCACTGAGTTGCACCCGCACGTATAAGAAAGACCCTCAAAGTTCCTTTGTATCCCATCTTCAATCTCCTTCTCCCTCTCCCGCTCAGCCCCTCTTTTCTCTCCCTCCCGTCGTCTCATTGGCCAATATCCATCCCATATCGCACTCCGAATCTTTCATCAACTCCTTGATTCAAATATCTTCCCCTTCAATGCTATTATAATAGTCTTGGCTGAAGAGGGTCTTTTGTCCACTGCCATCTCCATCTTCAAAACCTTAATACAATGTTCCCTTTCGCCTAACGACTTCACCTTTCGTATCCTACTCAAGGCGTGCTTTTGGTCCCGTAATGACCTTTATGTCAAACAAATTCATACTTATGTTGTGAAGTTGGGGTTTCTTGGGGATTCCTTTATGTGCAATGGCCTTCTTGCAGTTTATGCGACAGGAATTAAAGATTTAGGTGCAGCTCGTAAGGTGTTTGATGAATTGCTGAATAGGAGTGTGATTTGTTGTTGGACTTCGTTGTTGGCTGGGTATGCTCAGTCAGGCTAGACTAAGGAGGTTCTATGGTTTAACCTTACGATGGTTTAGCTGAACTTGCAGCCAAAAAATGACACTTTGGTCAGTATTTTATCCACATGTTTAAACCTTGAGATTGTAGAAATTGAGAAATAGGTGTCATCTATTGCAGAAATTGACAAAATGATTTATTTCAAGAATTCCGCTCGTGAGGCTGTCAATACTGTTCTCATGTATTTGTATGGGAAATGGGGGAAGCTTGAGAAGATCGTGGAGGAGTGCGGATGGGAGGGAGAGAAAGGAGCCTCTCTTCGGCGTGGAGGAGTGCAGATGGGCTCGAGATGGCTTCGGGGTGGGTCTGTTTGCGTTGGTCTGTCGATTTGAGAGGGTCCGTCGCAAATGGGAGGGAGAGAACAGAGAGGGGCTGGGCGGAAGAGGAAGAGTGAAGAACAGAGGTAGAGGGAGATTGGAGATGGGATACAGAGGAACTTTGAGGGTCTTTCTCATATGTGCGGGTGCAACTTAGTGAAAAATAAGGAGCCTATGTGTCCGTTTCTTATTGGCTGGTGGGGTATTTTCACACCCATCCGACCCCACGTTTTTCTCCCCCAACTCGCCTAAACTAGGATTGAATATAACCCTACTCATTCTCTCTGACTAGCAAGCAACTCTCGACAGCCACACTTAAAATCAGGAGAGTTTTAAAAACTTTGGGCCATGGGGTTAATATACCTTGGTTAGTGTTTGGAGATTTTAATGAAATACTTGACAATTCTGAAAAATATGGAGGAAGTTTACGAAGTATTACTCAGTTAAGAGAGTTTAGGGAGGTATTGGAAGTATGTGAGCTGAGAGACTTGGGGTTTATTGGGACTCAATTCACTTGGAGCAATCAGAGAGAAGGGGCTGGTTTAATTATGGAGAGATTGGATAGATTTCTTGCTAATTTTTTATGGTGTGATCTATATCCAAATCTTAAAGTTTATCATGGTGTAGCGGCACATTCTGACCACTCTCCTTTGTGGCTAGATACTGAGGGTGTTTTAATTCGGAGAAGGGGGAAGAAATTGTTTCGTTTTGAAGCCATGTTGGTGGGAGAGACAGCATGCTCTTCTATTATTGAAAATGTGTGGAGGCGTGTTGAGGATTCTGTTTCTTTGAGTAGTATTATGAGCTGTATTTCTGCATGTGCAGAGGATTTGGGCGGTTGGAATAAGTCATCCTTTGGTCATGTTCAAAAGAATTAGCCAAGGCTAAGATGAAGCTGCAGAATTTACAGGTTACTGATCCTAATTGTTTGTTCTCAGCTGAGTTAAATAAGGCCCGTGATGAAGTTCATAAGTGGCTAGAAAGGGATGAGTTAATGTGGAAACAGAGGTCTCGTGTTCAGTGGCTTAGGGAGGGAGATTGTAATTCTAAGTACTTTCATTCCAAGGCTTCGGCTCGAAGACGGAAGAATACTATTGTTCAGTTGAAGGATGACTCTGGAAATTGGAAGAATGGGGCTCAGCTGGATGTGTTAATCACTGAATATTTTCAGAATCTTTTTTCAGCAGCGGACCAAGTGGAGATGACGGAGGTTTTATCGCGTGTTGATAGAAAGGTCACAACTGATATGAATGTAGAGCTCTTAAAACCCTTTGTGGCCAAGGAAGTGGAGGACGCTCTCAAACAAATGCACCCCTCAAAAGCACCCGGACCCGATGGTATGTCTCCTATTTTTTTTCCAGAAGTATTGGCATGTGATTGGTAAATCTGTAACTGATGCTTTGCTGTTAGCGCTGAACTCCGGGGATTTTCCTAGTGATTTGAACCATACTTTCCTTACTCTTATTCCTAAAAAGGCATCACCCTCAAAAGTGGCAGATTTTAGACTTATTAGTCTTTGTAATGTGCTCTATAAAATTCTGTCTAAAGTCATTGCAAATAGACTTAAGAAGATCTTACCGGATGTTGTTTCTGATACTCAATGTGCTTTTGTTCTGGGTAGACAAATTTCTGATAATGTGCTTCTTGCTTATGAGATTGTGCATTTCTTGAGAATGAAGAGATATGGAAATAAAGGCTTTATATCTCTTAAATTGGATATGAGTAAAGCATATGATACGATGGAGTGGACGTTTTTAGAAAAATTTATGGAATCCCTTGGTTTTGCTCATAACTTTATAAGTTTGATTATGAAGTGTGTGAAAACAGTTTCCTTCTCAGTGTTAGTAAATGGCAGCCCCAAGGGTCCTATACTTCCAAGTAGGGGGATTAGACAAGGAGATCCTTTATCTCCTTATCTGTTCCTCTTATGTACTGAAGGTCTCATCTCTTTATTGAAAAATTCTGCTGGTGGAGAAGGTGTTAAGGGGGTTCAGATTTGTAGAGGTGCACCTAGAGTGAATCACTTGATATTTGCGGATGATAGTATGATTTTTTGTCAAGCTGATGTTGCCACTAATGATAAGATTCAGATCTTGTTAAGCAAATATGAGAGAGCTTCGGGGCAGTGTATTAACAAAGAAAAGACTTCTATGGTTTTTAGTAAGAATGTTGGTGATGATCTAAAGGCTGATATTATGCAACTTTGGGGAGGGAGTCATACACAGCAATATGAAAAATATTTGAGACTAACCACCTTTAGTTGGGAGATCAAAAAAACAAGCATTCTCTAGTATCAAAAGTAGAGTTTGGCAGAAATTACAGTTGTGGAAGAGTAAGTTATTATCACAGGGGGGTCGGGAGGTACTCATTAAGGCAGTAGCAATGTCTATCCCTACGTATGCTATGAGCTGTTTCTTGCTCCCAAAGTCTCTTTGTAAAGAATTAGAGATGATGATGGCAAAGTTTTGGTGGGGAAATCAGGGGCAAGGGAATAAAATTCACTGGGTAAGTTGGGAGAAACTAAGTAACTCTAAATTTAGAGGAGGGATGGGTTTTAAAGATCTACATCTTTTTAATCTAGCTCTTTTAGCTAAACAAGGTTGGCGGCTTCTTCGGAATGAGGGATCCCTCGTACATCGTGTTTTTAAAGCCAAATATTTCCCCAATACAAGTTTGTTTGATGCCAAGCTTATATGTAATTCATCATATGTGTGGAAGCGTCTTTTGGAAGCTATAACAGATTTGAAGAGAGGGTGTAGGTGGAGAGTGGGAAATGGAAAATCTATTAATGTCTTTAAAGATCCATGGATTCCTGATTATAATTTACCCCTCAATAATTCTGAATTTGATGAAGATTTAAAAGTTCATTCTTTGATTGATAGCAGTACGGGATGGTGGAATATACAAGCCTTAAGAGCTCTATTCAATCCAAATGTGGTTCAGAAAATTCTGCAGCTTAATATTTCTATTCATGTTGAAGATTCTTTATTTTGGGTGCATGAGAAAAATGGAAATTATTCAATTAGAAGTGCCTACTAAATGTTCCAGCAGGGTATCTCAAATGATATGGGGCAGCATTCAAGAGAGATCATGGTTTCAGCTTTTTGGAAATGTTTGTGGCATCTGAAACTCCCTAAAAAAATTAAGATTTTTGCATGGAGGGCATGCCATGAAAAATTACCAACTTTCCAGAATTTAAAACTTAAACATGTGCTTGAGAATGATATTTGTGCTATAAGTTCTAATTGTGTTGAAGATGCTGCTCATGCCTTATTTTTTTGCAATGATGTGAGACAAGTGTGGATGGATTATTGTCCTGAATTAGGGGAGATTGCTTCTGATCTTTCTTTTTGGGATTTGGCAAACTTGGCTCGTGATAGAGGCTCTCATGATGTGTTAGCTACTTTTCTGGTAGTTGCTTGGGGATTATGGAATAGGAGAAACACGTTTATTTATGAAGATGCATCTCTGACTATTAATACTGCTGTTAATAATGCCTTGTCATTAAAACAAGAGTATTCTAAGGTGCAGATTTTTCATGGGTTTGATAAAAGGATCAATCATGTTGTCTATTGGCATCCCCCTCCAATAGGTTATTTGAAATTAAATGTTGATGGTACTACATTTAGTGACTATTTTTCTGCTGGGGTTGGGATTATTTTGAGAGATCATAATGGAGATGTTGTGGTAGCTGCTAGTAAGGTGGAAAGGGAGGTTTCTTCACCTGAATTTATTGAAGCCATTGCTTTGTTGAGAGGTTTACAATTGTGTGCTCAATGAGGGGTACCAAAGATTATCTTAGAATCGGATTCTTTGATTCTTGTTAACTCTTTGAATGAAGGTGCTGAGTATCTAACTGAATTTAATTTTATCTTACAAGATATTCGAAGACTTATGCATGGGTTTGAAGAAGCAAGACTTGAGCATGTTCATCGCTTGGGTAATGGTGCTGCCCATCAATTGGCAAGATATGCTAAGGAAGTTGAAGACATTGTTATGTGGTGGAATTCATGTCCTTTTTTTGTAAGTCAAGCCATTTGGTTTGATAAATACTATTTTTGTAAGGACTCTTTGATATGAATGAATGTTTGACTTGTTATAAAAAAAAAAAAAAAAAAAAAAAAAGCAAGCAACTCTTGAGTGTCCTTAGATCGTTAATATAATAGTTCGAGTGTCCTTACATTGTTTGAGGAATGAGATGAAATAAAAATAAAAATTGATAATATAATAGTAAAATAGTTTGTTAATAGTAATAAAATAGTTTGAATTAAGATGTTTTATCTTATTTTAAAAAATGAGAGAGAAAAGTTGAATAAAAATATTAAGTTAAAATATAGTTAGAATAATATTATTTTTGTTTTAGAATTTAAAAATATTGAATTATTTTTTGTGTTTTGTTTGAAAGTTTGAAAATTTGTAATAATTAGGTAATAATTAGATTAAAAAAATCAAAGATATGAAATTAAAATATGTTTGTGTTTGAGTGATGTTTAAAAATGAATTTATGAAAATTTTTGAAAATGAGATAAAATGATATAGTTTGTATTTCCAAACGAGACCGTAGTCTTTTATGACCATCATCTTTGGTGTCACTATTCATATTTTATATTTCAGATTTTTTAAATTTTTTTGGATTTCAGGGCATCTTTAATTTTTTTTTTTGAAAAGAACCTCATATATTGAATTTACGTGTTAACTGATTTACAAAGTTTATCAAAGTTTACATAGTTCAAAATCTCTTGAGGATGATCCTCCATCCATACTCTCTCTTCATCTACAAGTAAATCAATTTTTGCAAGACCATGCGCAACACTATTACAGACTCTATTAACATGCAAAACTGTCCACTGCCTTCTATTTTTCAAGACAGTCTTCACATCCTCGATCAATTGACCATGTCATTCCCAACATTCTTCTGCATTATTAACCGCATTGACCACAGATACAATAGCTCCCTCCAATTGAACCTTGCTAAAATTCGATTTATCACACAACTTCATGGCCCTCCAAAGAGCATGAATTTATGCTATTACAGAACTGTGGACATTTGATCTGAAACAGCATAAAGAGACTAAAACATCACCATAGCTGTCTCTAATCACCACCCCAATTCCACAACTACTATCATTACTCCTTAAAGCTGCATCCTAGTTTACTTTAACCACATCCCCAACAGGTGGTTTCCAATGAAGAGCCCTACTGCACTGAGTACTTCTTTGTTTTGATTGAGCCTGTTGTTTCTCTTGTGCCTGCTGAAACTTAGTCAAACAAATAACAGCTTGACTAAATACTTCATTAGGCCACTCGAATCTATTTTCAAAGACCTAACCATTTCTTCTCAACCATACCCTTCTCAACACCACAGCCAATATTTTCCATTTGATCTTGAGCCAACCTTGAAGACCACTCAGACCAAAGTTCAAAAAAATCTCTTTCATTACTTGACCATTTCTGCACTGGACTCCTCTCACAAGCCCAAACATCACCTGCTCCAATGCAACTCCACAAAGCATGACAAACTGATTCATCATTTCTCCTGCACGCTGGACATAGAGCTTCTTTGACAACTTTTCTTTTTAACAAATTTTTCTTTGTTGGAAGACAGTTTGTGATAGCCTTCCAAACAAGGATCTTTGTAACCCTTGGTATGTTCAAATTCCATAGCTTCCTTCAGATTTCATCTGCACTTCCTGAAGCCTCCCCACCCTCTTTTCTTTTTTTGTTAACTCTACATGGTAAGCACTTTTTACACTATACAAACCATTTTTTGAGAAGGCCCAAATTTTTTTGTCAGGAAGTCTAGAAAAATTAACAAGTTGCATACAACAGCAGCATCATCTTCATTAAGCACTTGCTTTATAAGTCCCACATTCCATCCTCCACTCTCAACCGATAGTAATTCCTCCACCTTAGCCTCAGCATGTAACATGTGTACAGGAGATTGAATTTTAAAAGTCACAGCCTTTGGAACCCACCTATCTCCCTATATTTTTATACTTTTACCATCCCCTACTCTCTATACCAACCCTTCCCTCAACAAATTCAAAGAATCCCATAGACTTCTTCACATAAATGAAGGTTTGAAACCCAAAGTAGCATGTAACAGATCAGTGTTTCTAAAATACTTATATTTCAATATTACTGCAGCCATCGATTGGGGGTTCATCAATACCCTCCAACACTGTTTTACAAGAAGAGCTTTATTAAAAGCTTCTAACTCTCTGAATCCCAAACCTCCTTCATTCTTTGACAGCCACATCTTAGACCACTTCCTCCACTGAATTCTGTTATCCCTCTGCTTGAAACCCCACTAAAATTTTGCCGTTTGAGCTGCCAATTCATGACATAACTTTCTTGGCAGTTTGAAAACACTCATATAATATGTGGGAATGGCTTGGATAACTAACTGCCTTTAAGATTAACTTTTTTCCTGAGGGGGAAAGAAATTGATTTTTCCAATTACTTAACTTTTTCCAAACTTGATCCTTCACACTGTTAAAAGCTTGATATTTGGATCTACCAACCATTATTGTTAATCCAAGATATTTTTCACAGTTACTCTGTATTCTAGCCCCACAATCCTTCACAATATCACCTTTCACCTTTGCACCAGTTGTAGGACTAAACAAAACAATTGTTTTAACTTTTGGAATCAATGCAATAAAAGTTTGATTTATAGAGTCTTGCATGCTACCCCGATTCAAGAATCCCAACACTGCACTACTTACTTCCTCCCCTACCACATGCCAGAAATTTTGAAAGAAACATGCCCCATACCCATCAGGACCCGGGGCATTCAAGGCTCCCATCATATTCATAGCCTCCTCAACTTTCTTTCTTGTGGAGGCATTTTCTAGAAATTCATTCATAGAAGCTGACACCCTAGGCTCCAAAGCCTTTACACCCTCATGAATAGCTTGAACAGATGGCTTTGCACTAGTATAAACCATAGAAAAATGATCTATGAAAGCTCAAGCAATATCCTCTTCATTCTCCCTTAGAACAGATTGACCATCCAATATGGACACAATCTTGTTCCTTCTTCTTCTCTGATTAGCACACTTATGGAAAAACCTAGTGTTTCTGTCTCCCATAGTGTACCAACTCCTCTTTGCACGGTGCTTCCATTTCACATCTTCCTGGTCAAGTAACAAACCCACCCTATTATGCAAACTTTTCAATTCCTCCATATTATTTTGACAAAGATCCCCTTGTATCTCCCTAATCTTCTTTGATAACTACTCAATCTCCTGCCCTCTTCCCTTGTCTCTCCCTTTGAAACATGATAACAATGACTTACTACAAAATTGCAATCTGGTTTGAACTTTTTGAATAGGTTCTATAACTAAGAGACTCTTCTTCCATCCCTCTTTAATCACTTGCTCACATTCTTCCTGTTGCAACCAACAAGCCTCAAACTTGAAGGGGAAATGCAATCTCCTTTTGATATTTCCCCCTTCAACAGTAGAGATTAAAATAGGCAGGTGATTTGAACACCTCCCAGTTAGAGCCATCACCTCCACTTTCTTAAAAAGAAATCTTCATCTATTGTTCACCACAAACCTATCCAATCTTTCTTTGGTAAAAGATTGATCCGAATGTTTATTAGACCAAGTAAAGCCATTTCCTCTACAACCAACATCAACTAGACCACAATCCTCTAGTGCTTCCCTAAACAGGTTTATTTGACTTTCAGCTCTCCTCTTTCCCCCCACTTTCTCATTATGCCATAAGATTTCATTGAAATCTCCCCCTACACACCAAGCAACATTGTTTATAGGTTTCAATTGCCTTAATAGATCCCATGATAACCCTCTTTTCCCTGACTCAGGGTGCCCATAGAAGCATGTGAAGCACCAATCCCTACCTTCCCTTTTTCCTCTAACAAGAACATTAACATGTCACTTTGAATAGTTGATAATCTCAACACCTTTCTCATCTCTCCAGCACAAAACAAGGCCACCCCTCCTCCCATCAGAATCAACAGCAAGACATCCTTCCATCCCTAACCTCCTTTGCAAACCAACAATTCTACATGATCTGATTTTTGTTTCACAAATAAAAACCAGAATGGGCCGCTTTTCCTTAACCATAAGGCTAAGATCTTGAACTGTTTGAGGGTTCCCAAGCCCTTGACAGTTCCAACATAGAATTTTCATAATTCCAGGTGGTGCTGCTCAGCAGTCACCACCCTTAATTTGTTTTCATCACAAACTAGTTCATCAATCCTTTTAACTCTCTTACCAATATCCATCTGTTAACTATCATCTTCCACAGAATCAAAATTTCTTTTCATCAAAGAGTATGAACTAGATAGCTTACCTGACTCAGGCCTAGCCCTAGCTCTTCTTTTCCACCTTGATGATCTCTTATTGTCTAGATCCTCATCAGTCGATTTCAGCATTTTGTTTTCAAGCACAATAATCTGATCATCCTGCACATTCACATAAGAATCTGGCCTACTTTCACTCTCCTTCTGCACTTTCATTATAGGCTGAACAACCACCTCCTGAGACTCCTTCAGATTTGAATTCACATCAGTCACCCCTTGCTTCACTAACTCCTCCTCCATCTTTCCCTTCTGAGACTCCCCCTCCTTCTCCATTTCCTCAGAATTTTGCCTTGAAATATCCCTTTCTTTCTCATTTTTCTTTGTCATTTTTTTCTCCTCCCCCTTAGCAGCACCTTTTCTAGTTTGAGGCAATGCCCTAAGCCAAACTCCATACTGACTAGAATTTTCATCATTCCCTTTACATCCCTCCTTTTCATGCACAATTCTACCACAATTGAAACATAGCCTAGGTAACTTCTCATATTGAAAAGGCACCCAGCTCCTTCCATCCACTATAATTGTCCTTCCTCGAGCTAAAGGTTTTCTTAAGTCACAATCCACCCTCATCCTCAAACACCTCCCCCAAGCTGAGCCATTTTCCTACACATCAACCTCCATAACCTCCCCCATCGATCTTCCTATTTCCTCTCCCATCTTCTTGGTCATATAGTTCAACGGTAAGTTTAACATTTGCACCCATAGACAAGCATGATCAAAATCAATCAGATTAGGTTGCATTTTACCTTCAAATTCTTTTAATACAAACAGATGATTGTCAAACAACCATGGACAACCACCAAGTACTCTCATCTTATCTTTCCAAGTTACAAAAGTTATAACATAACAATTACTTCTAATTTCCTGAAATTCCACTGGTTTTCCTACCTTCCAGATTCTCTCCATCATAGATCTGACGACTTCCTTCCCAATCTGATGCATTGAAATCATCTTTCCCACCAGACTTCATTCGCTCTTCAGACTCATCGAAACTGAATCATCATGCTGTATCTCAATCGGCCCATTCTCCTCATCATTCAACTTCAATCGCCTCCATACCTCCTCCATGTCCTCCATCGCACTCCTCTGCTCACACTCTCAAATAGAGAAAACCTTCCTTCCTCAATTGAGGGAGAATACTAAATGCTTCACCTCAGTCGCTTTCCAAGAAAAGAAAGTAGTTGAGAGAGACTTTTTTTTTTATCTCAGAATTAGTTCTTTTAGAAATATAATTAATCAATGATATTAATTGATATTCATAGCATCTTTAATTGCAAATATTGTAATGTCTCTTTTTCATTCTAGACCATATTACAAAATTTTAGAAAATCTATATCTTATTTTTTAATAATATTTTTATACACTATATTTACTATAACAAGTTACCTTTTCCGGTTTCTCATCTCCTCATTTTATATATATTTTCAAATTTAATGAAATATTGCATATATGTAAAAGAAAAAGCTATCATCAGCCCAACTTAGAATCTAGTCATTTCGGCCCACTTGGATACCCAGAATCCTAGATGGTAAATGCAGCCCTTTTTATTTTTGTGGTGTAAACGAGTATGTTTCCAATCGGACCTTGTTTTTCCACCACTAGTTTTTCAAGTATCCAAATTCTATTTTTGATTGGTTATCTATTCAGTCATTTTAAGTCTTATATGTCTTTTCCAAAAACCCAAAAATTATAATAGGACTAGTAGGAGGGCACGTGCTCGGCTCTCCTTATAAAAATTATTTAAAATTTGAAGAAAAATAAAACAAGTAGTGACATTTTCAAAACATTGCAGGAGGCAAGCGCTCGACCCCAAGGACGAACAAACAATACTCAGATCCAAAGGTGAGCAAACAATACTCGGGCCTAAGGTGAGCAAATAATGCTCACACACCCGTGTAAGCAAAACTAATCAAACACAGGGCAAGCAGGGAGTGCTCACATGAGTGTGTCAGCACCTCAAGAAAGTAAAGAGTGCTCGAACGCCTGGACAAGCAACATATCTAGCAAGCGAAAGTGCTCAAGCAAAAGGCGAGCAACGAGAAAGAGCGTGAAAATTGGGCAAAGTGCCAAAATTGCTTGTCCAAAGGAGTGGCAAGAAAAAGTGTTCATTCTAAGGACTACTAAAAGTGCTTACTCTAGCAAGGACTATGTTGGTCAGAATTGCCCACCACCCTCTTGGGTGAGCACTAAGTTGGTCAAAAGTGCCACACCTCGAAACTCAAGCAAAAATGCTAGGCCAAGAGGGGTGAGAAAAAGTACTCAAACTTCGAGCTGAGCAACAACTCTTACCATTAGGGCTGAGCAAAAATTCAACTATTACTGTTCCAGCTCTAAAAATTTGGAGTCAGATTTTTTTAGCTAGAAAGTCAGAGGTGGAGTTGAACCAACTACGACTCCGCTCCGACTTTGACTCCAACATACTGACTCCAACTTCGCCTCCGAATTCGACTCTGATATTGTACATATATTATAAAAATATATGTATTTTTTTAACATATTAATCATATAATTTTTATATAACTATATCTTATATAGTTGATAAATTCAATAATATACTGGCATGAGCTAATTATTATAAAATAATATATTTATACTATAATATATATAGACTAAATTGACTAATAATAGTTTAGTATATGTAAATATTATACTATTACAATATTACTACCATGTAATACTAATATATAAACACTAATGTATAATAACATGTAATACATAATATCAGGAATAGCAAGAATGAAGAATATGAAGAATATAAAGCCAAAAAAGAGAGCGGAATATCAGGAATAGCAAGAATGAAGAATATGAAGAATATAAAGAAACTGATTAGCAAGAATTAGACGTGAGCAAGAATATGTTGCGGCTCAGTCGACCAATGCATGTATGCAGTACTGAAAGATAAATATGATTGCAGAAAATAAATAATATATGCAGTACTGAAATATAAATATGATTGCAAAAAATAAATAATGGAAAATATAAGCAAATACTGAATATAAACAAGTTTATTAAAATAAACAAGATTACAGAAGAATATCTGCAGAGGTTAGGGATGAAGAAGAAGAAGAGAAGGAAGGTGAGGGAGAAGATAGGCTCTGGGCGTAGTACCTAGAGTCGAGGGAGAAGCTCTAAAAGAAGTTGTGCCTAATGCTGAGTTCAGGCATTCCTTTTATAGAGCAAGGAAGCACTGTATACAATCATTAAAGTAGGGATACAGTGAAAGTAAAAGTAAATGGTACTGTACACAATCATGAGTAGAGGTACAGTAAATATGTCGCCCGTGATTGAACAGTGTATTCAATCCCGTGAATCAAGGCAACTAACTGTCAGCTGAATAATGATGGATCAGTCATCAGATAGTCTTGGAGTTCTTCTGAGTCATGTCCAAATGTGTTACTATAGGAGGCTTCGGAGGAGGCTTCTGATTCCGGGTCAGAGCTATCTTCCTTTAGCGACTGTTGGAGTAAGTGAATTAAATCTTTCTTCATTAGTCCTGTGGGAATACTCTTCTTCTTGGACTTTGAAGATTGAATAGACTTCTGGGAAGAAGAAATATTTGTCTTCTTCTTTGAAGTGGTTGAACTGGCTGGTGCCTGGATTAATGGATATTCAGGCGTAGATCGGTCAATAGCAGGAAAGTCTTCAGAATTTTTCAGATTAAGGATAGTCTGACCAAATTCTTTAGAAATAGTATTGATCATGTTTGCCATATGCGGAAACCTGTCCCAACATTTAACGAAGGCAAACCTATGTAATATATCACCATTTTTCTCACAGGACCATTTTAGGATCCATGGAGGTTTGAATCTTTTACTGAAATGAATGCAATATGGAAATTTAGACTCATATGCATCCAACTTTGAAGAGATTGCTTGAATGAAGGATTTGTAGGCCCGTTGGAGTTCCTCTGGGAAAATGTCAGGAATGAGTCCAAATTGGTGCCACCATTTATTGAACCACAGTGGAATTTTTCCTCTGAAATTCTTATCAAAGTTAAAAAACCACGAATGTGACATATCTGGTGTCTGGAAAAGCATGAACCTGAACCAGGCATCAATGTAGTCATAATAATTGTAAGTAATTTCTGAATCACATAGTTTTTTGGAAGTAGAGGGGTGTGTACCCCAATCTTCTTCAGTAATGAATCTGAGAATATAAGCACTATGATAAATCAGTTTGGAATCATCTGTTTTATCATAAATAGGTTTAATGGTTAAGTAATCAGTGTGGATCAGAATACTGGAATAAACTGGAGATTTTTGGCTGGATTCTCCGGGATCCAATGGAAATTGGGGGGAAAATAGCGGGTAATCTTGTAGGGATCTGTGTCTATGGATCAATTGGATTCAATGTAGAATAGGTTCCAAGAATATATTTTTTTGATGTATTGGGTTTTTGAAGCAGGGAGGAATAATTGAGTAGGCCTTGCTGTTGCTGAAGCAATAGGTTTGGCATATGGATCATATGGAGTTGAAACAGTTAAAGCAAAAGAAGCAGGTTGATATATACTACCCAAGGTAGTAAATCGGTTGGCAATTTCCACAGGAGGTGCCGATTTGGTTGAAACAGGTGGTGGTGGGGCAGGGACAATTTGTTTTCCTTTATCTCGTTTTTTGCTCATGGTTGATGCAAGAATTTACGAGTAAGGAAATCAGGAATAGAATTATCAGAACTTTTAATATACTCAATATCAAAGTCAAAAACACTTAAAATAGCTTGCCATCTGGCGAAAATATATTTAGATGCAATGTTTTGAACATCCTGTTCTAATACATATTTAGCACTCATGCAGTCAATGCGTAGCATGAATTTTTTGTTTAATAAATCACTTTGAAATTTTGATATGCATAATACTATAGCAAGTATTTCTTTTCTAATAGTGCTGTAATTATGCTGTGCAAGGTTCCAGACTCCAGAATGGAAACGAACAATCTGTTCAGAAGAATTTGGTGAAACTCTTTGTTTCAAAATGCCACCATAACCAATGTCTGAGGCATCTGTTTCTACTATTTTGAATGAATTAGGAGTAGGGATACCAAGGCATGGAAGAGTCTTGACATATGCCTTGATTTGTTTAATGAGATTGGTATGAATATCTGTCCAAACAGGAGGATTAGTATGCAAACGATCAAACAATGGTTTACACTGTTTTCTCATGTTTTGGTAGAATTCAGCGACATAATTGAGAGAACCAAGGAATCTTTGTAATTGATTTTTATCAATGATGACATCAGGAAATTTGTCAGCAAATTCTATAACCCGATTGATGTGTCTAATTTTGCTTTCTGAAATATCATAACCAAGGAAACGAATCTTGGTTTGAAACAAATTAATTTTCTTTGCAGAAACAACAAGACTATTTAATCTGATGATATCAAGAAACGATTGCAAATGTTTCCAGTGTTCATCAATGGATTTGGAGAATATGAGAACATCATCAATGTAAACAATGGTAAAATGGGTGAAGGCATTGAAAATGTCATTCATAATATTTTGGAATTCACTAGGGGCATTTTTTAGATCAAAGGGCATCACGTTCCACTCGTAGTGACCAAGGGGAGTAGTGAAAGCGGTTTTGTATCTATCTGACTCACAGATCTGAATTTGCCAAAATCCGAACTTAAGGTCAAATTTGGAGAAAACTGCTGCATCACTCAATCTCTGAATTAAGTCATTTTTATTGGGGATGGGATACCTGATCCACTCTAAGACTTTGTTCAGAGGTTTGTAATTAATCACTAAACGAGGAGTACCTCTCTCTATTTCTACATTTTTCTGGACATAGAAAGCAGCGCATGACCAAGGAGACTTACTAGGTCTAATAATGTTTTTAGCAAGCAAATCTTTGATTTCTTGTTTACAGAATTCTAAAGTTTCACTATTCATCTGAATAGGGCGAGCTTTAGTGGGAATGTTTTTCTCAGAGAAATCCTTAACATAAGGAAGGGAAACAACATGTTTTTTCCTATGCCAAAAAGCATTAGGAAGATCAGAACAAACATCAGAGACTAATCTCTGATTAAAATCAGTAATTTTTGATTGAAGCAGAGGATTAGACAAATGTTCAGAGATCTTTTTGTATTTGATTTCTTGTTGAAGGGAATTCAAATGTTGGTTTTTTGCTAAAAGTAAGGATTTTAAACTCTTATCAGTGTCGATTTCGAATTTTGAAGTAAAGGTAAATTTTACTTTCTGTCCAAAAGGATCAGTAGTGATTCCATCTTTGTCAGAAATAAAAGGATATAAAGCAGAGATAAAAGGAATTCCTAATATGACTTTATCAGACATATTTCAGACAAGAACAGAAGGGATTTTAAAGCAAACATTATCTTGGCAAACATGAGCATTGCTTAGCTCATAATTGATCTTCATTCTAGAGCCGTTTGCCGCTGATAGCTTTTCAGTAGATTTTTCATAATATCTACTAGAAACTAATCCTTCTTGGAGACAATTCATATCCAATCCGGAATCAATCATAGCAATAACAGAGAATTTGAAATCATGAGCAATGACAATGTTAACTCGTGAAAACCATTTAGGGGGAATGGAATGGCGAATTAAAGCAATATGAGTTTCTGAAGATTTCTCTTCATTTTTCTCAGAACTAGAAGGTTGCTCATCGTCAGAAGGGATGTTATGATCAAACTGTTTATCAATTTTAACACATAAAAGCTCTTGCTGTAAAGCAGAGTTTGAATCTTTGAGTTTATTGACCTCAGTCTTGAGTTCAGTAATCTCTTTTTTGACTAGATTTACTTCATTTTGTAAATCTTGGGTGGAAACTTCTTTAGGTTTTTTCTTCTGAAACCTTTCTAAAGTTTCTTGAAAATTGATTCTTTGTTTAGGAGGCTCTGACTCAGGATGAGTCAGTGTCTTCTTGAGCTTAAGAATGTATTTTTGTTTAAGCTCTGGATCCTGAATTTGCGAAATCATAGTTAATAAAAGATTTTCTTGTTCTTTACCTTTGGATAAAACATTAATTGTTTTTCTTGTAGGTTTGCAACAAGAGTCAGTGCAGTTACAACCAAGCTTAATAAAGGGAGAATCAGAAGATCTAGTTTCTGAGTGATATTCTGAATCACTAGAACTGAATTCATTGATGTTAGAGGAAGAAACTTTCATTTCCATGAGTTGGAATAACTCTTCTTGATCAATGACACTAATATTCAACGCATTAAGCTTACTTTTGAACTTGTTAGGTTTCTGGGTACATTTATCAGCAAAATGTCTTTTCTTCCCACAATTAAAACATTTTCCTTTTGAAGCATTTTGGAAATTCTTCTTTTTAGGAAAGGATTTCTTGTTAGGTGATTTTTTATAAAAATCATCACGGGGTTTTCTCTTGTAACCACCGCGAGGTTTGAAAAACTGTTTAAACTGCTTGGGCTTTCGTCTAGAAGGAGCAATAGAAGGAAGGCCATATTATTCACAAAATGTTCCCATTTCGTACTTAGCTTTCTTACTATTTTTCAATTGTTGACGAAGCATACGTTGATCATTGCACATACTAATGCCAAGTTTCTTAATTACACTGAAAATATCACCATAAGTGAGATTATCATAATTAAGAAATCCTGAAGTATCAGTAAGTTCATCCTTAACTTTGAGAGCAAAAAGATGAGGTAAACCATCGATGAATTTTTCCTTCCAGCAAGGTTTCTGACTGTCGTTTCGAAACATTACTCTGGAGGTAAAAACATCTTGATACCATCTGTAGTCAGACATCTGACGGCATCGCAGATTATTTAAATAATCAGAAACACGATTTGTAATGTTAGAAGGAGTCCCAATAAAATGCTTAATAATAGTATAGATTAATGTATTAACACCATCGAAAGGAGTAGAGTTAATAGCAGGATCAAAAACAGGAAGTCCATTGTCATCTTTTTTGACGACATGTTGGATTGCTCATCTGGTCTCCGGAAAAAGGTGTTTATCCCACCAGTTATGGATCATTCCAGTAAAACCAGTGGTTAAGATAACAACAATATCAGGTTCTCTAATATTATTATTAATGTAAACATTTGCAACTAAAGTCATTTTACTCATGGTATTTAGTATTTTTTGTTCAGACATTCCATTAATATTCTATTCGTAAGTTTTATCAGCTGAATAAGAAGATTGGGATTGGAAGATCTTTTCTTCGAATTGTAAATCAGGGGGGGTAGGTTTTGAATACCAATTTCTTGTAAAGCTCATTGGATTGGGTTTAGATTCAAGACTAGCAAGTTTGAAATCATTCTGGTGGAAATTCTTTTTGAGTAAATCAATGTTTCGTACAGTTGAAGAGTCACTTTCGGATGAGGTTTCATCTGTAGTTTGAATAAAACCATCTTCTTCCTCTTTGTTGGTCAAAGCATTAGAGGATTTTTCTGGTTTACTAGAGGAGGGTTTTTCAATCTTAATATTTTTAAGCATTTGATTAATTTGATCAAGGGTTCGGGCTTGTTTGGTTTTGGGATCAAAGATTGGCCTTTTTTCTGGTAAAACAAGCAAAGAATTTTCAATAGACTGAGAAACAGGTTTTGAAGATTGGATAGAAATTGGATTTTCTATCTTTTCTTCGATTCTATCCAGTTTTTGTCCTATGATTTGGAGATAAGTATTAGAAAAATTATTCTGTTGGATAATTTTCTTAGTTTCAGACAAAACTGTGTTAGTTTCACGATCATTGGACTCAGCATTGGATGCTTTAAAAGGTGAAGCAGTTAAATCAACACCTAAATGAGAAATAATAATTGCCTCTGAAGGAGGATGACTAGACTTAACAGTAGTCCTTCCTTCTTCCTTGACGAAATCAGTTTTTAAAACGTTCAAACTATTTTTGGAAATATAGTAATTTTCAAGGAAATCAAAGAAGAGAATATGTTTTTTGGTATTCATCTCTTCCTTCTATTTGCTTTTAACACGTGACTTTTCAAGATCAGAAAAAGTCACATGATAAGTTTTTCTCTTATCACGGTTTTCTTTTGAATTGTAATCTTTGAACAAAGAAATTAGATCTATCTCAAAATAATTTCTATTAATGACATTAAGCTGACTAGGTAAAGGAGCAATGGAAGCAGCCATATCTGAAGCTGTAGAAGATAAAGTTGAAGCATCTTCACCATCCTTATTAGCTTCTTCCTTTATGGATTTGCCTTTAGATGTTTCAACATCTTTGGCTGAATAAAAGGCAGAGGTAATTTGGGAGGATGTAGAAAGCCCTTTCATTTTTAAATCAGAATTATTTAAAACAAGTTGAGCAGCTTTTGCAGAATCCTTAAGAAAGATTTGAGATTTTGATCTCTTCTTTCACATTCTTCTGCTGCAGGATTAAAAAAAGATCTAGATCCAGCAAAAGAGTTTCTTCTGAAACTTGTCACCGGAGTTGGATCAAAGCTAATTTTGACAGTACCATCTAAATATTGTTGAATATAATCAAGATCAAGTTTGGCAGTTAAGATGGGAGCAGATGGAACTTCTTGGTTTAGGATCCATTCATTAGGAAGAGAAATATCTTTCTAATGAATCATTGTTGGAACCTTCACGTTAGCATCAAGGGTAGAACTTTGGATTAACAAAGTTTTTCCTCCTGTAGATTTTAGAACAGTTTTGGGATTTAAAGTTGATTTTAAAACTCTGTAATAAATTCGGTAAATAACAGCAAGGGGTTTGCTTCCTTTGACCATATCATAACCAGAGGTAGCAATGTTTAAAGTTAAAGCTTTTAGAATATTTGGATCATTTAAAGCAAGAGGTAAGTCAGGAAAGCAATCAAAGTAAACAGGACCATTGAACAAAGAAGATTGAATCATACCAAGAATGCTAGTTTCAAACTGATTATGTCTAGCATCTCTTAAGCATAGAAGAATAGAAGCATTAATTCCTAATCTTGTTAATGGTTTAATAGCGATCTGGACAAATCCAATGTGAAGAAACTTATAACCTTTTGACAAGAATTCTTGTATGTATTTCTTAGTGAAAAGATGATATTTTTCTTAAACATTGAAGACTTCACAAGTTTGTTCAACAGTTTTAACTTTGAATTCTGAATTAAAACTAAGATTAGACTTAAACCAACTTGTTTGGTAAATAGAACTGGGTTGAATACGTGGAATCGTCCATTGATTCCAGTTAACAGAAGAATCAGTTTCTTCAACTGAGAAATCTTCCTCATTAATGATATCAGGAGGTTCAATCCTGGAACTAGAACTAATAGTTGAATTAGATCTATGCATTTTACTTATTTTGTTCTTAAACAAAATAGTGCCTCACACCTCAGAAATCTCAGGTACTCTCAAAACTAATCTCACCCTAGCGTCCAAATGCCCTACGCTCACCTAGCAACGGGTCTTACAGGACAGTAGGTCTCTTGATAGGTTCGGGAATAACTAGATAGAGTAGGAGCTCGGTCTTTGGTTTGTAGAACAACAAAATAGTTGAAATGGTAAGAAGTAATTACGAACTATCAAGATAAATATGGTAGTTCGTAATTACTATCATATTCTTGGATAGTATACTGTCAAAACTGTTTTAGTATGATGACTGAATAATGATGGATCAGTCATCATATTACTTTTAGTATTACATGTTATTATGCATTTTACAGGGTTTAGGTTAGGCCCTTAGGGTTTGAATTAGTGTTTAGAAAAAAAATCCAAAAGCTCACTCAAAACAGTGTCATTTTTATAGGGTAAAACGACGTCGTTGTACGTGGTATATTTAAGGCCCTAATGGTTGCCTCCATTCCCCACCCCCTTCCGCCACCCACAAAATTCTTCTCATTTCGAATAGAGTTTTATCTTTTCTAACCCTAGCCACAAGGCTTCCCTCCCTCCCCCCCTCTGCCCCCTAGGGGCACAACCTCTCTCTCAAAATCCCACTGGCGACCACACGGCCCGTAACAGCTCATTAGAAATTTAATGATGGAATTTCTATAGACTTTGAAAAACTTATGAAAATCCATAAACTTTTATAAATCGACTAATTGCATAAGTTTTAGTCTGTCAATGTAGTTAGTGGTATCACTCACGGTGGTGCCAGAAATGTGATTTTAATTATTTGAGATGGTTAGAAATGTCAGAATGTGTTATGATTTTTACCATCAGACTCAGT
This sequence comes from Carya illinoinensis, assembly GCF_018687715.1. Lineage (NCBI taxonomy): Eukaryota > Viridiplantae > Streptophyta > Magnoliopsida > Fagales > Juglandaceae > Carya > Carya illinoinensis. Next base: position 30,360,709 of record NC_056761.1, read on the forward strand.
TGTTTATTTAGGATTTTATAGCGCAATAACTCATTTTCATATTTTCGAACGAAATGCCTGTTTGAAAATATGAAATTACTTTTAGGGGCACTTCAGGGCTGAATTTCAGTAAAGGATTTTCACTGTAGGTTAATATGAATATTTAGGATTTTTCAATACTAAGTTTATTATGAAATTTTTTTGGAGTGAATAATAATCTCGATAAGGGCACCAAGTGTAGTGTTTTTAAAATCACAGTGTGGAATGTCTAAATTAGGTTATAGAAGTTTTATTTGGACATTAGGCAAGATCTTACCTAATGTTTTATTTGGAAATTTTTATGGAGTATTTTTAACATGTTTATATGATTATTTTTTGATGATTTTTTTCATTATTAAAGGTTTTGTTAAAATATTTTCTTAGATCTAGAAACTTGAAGAGGAAAAACAGTTTTTGTTTTGAGAAATTTAAATCTTTTGAGGTTTAAAACTATTCTAATAGCTTTGATAATTTTGTTGAAGGATCCTAAGCATCTTATATAGAATGTTATTTTGAAGATATTTGATGTTAGTTTCAAAAATATGAAATTTTATGCAAAGAGATATTCGGATAGGCCAAAGTGTTGATATTCTTGGTTAAATTCATGTTTTGATTAATTTTGAACCATGTGATCTTGAGTTTGAAGCTTAGATCTATTTTAAGACACATTTTTTAAACCATGTGATATTTTGGTTTGAAAATCACATCTTTATAAGTCAGGGATCAAGAGGTTGATCTAAACAAGTTAGAAACAAAAATCTGTTTTTGAAACTTAGAGAGAAACCAAAAAGTTCAAGTATGGTTTTAGCGATTTTGATGACTTTTGTTCATGATTCAAAACATGATGATTATTAGGAATATGTTATGAGTATCTTAGAAGAAAATTCTTGGTTTAACCATGAGTTTTGAAATCTAAAAGAATTGCAACAAAACTAAAGGGAAATAGCCTATGTAAGTTTCAACCCCTATAGAGTTTTCATGGTTATGTTTAGTTTAATTTATATATATATATATATATATATATATATATTTGAGTTTAGGACAAAGTTTAAATGAGGCATGTGAATTTTGATATTTTTGGAGTTAGGATGCAAAATCCTTAAGTTAGAGTAAAATTGTTATTTTTCCACATATAAAAGGTAAAATGATAATTTTTCTCTAAGTTAGTATTTTTTTCCATATTTCTAATTATTAGTGATTAAGTTCTAATTTATAGAAATCACTACTTTCATTTCCTCGTGATCGCGCTTGAGTTTGCTTAGAAACGCAAAAACTGAGGTAAGTTAGCTTTTAACTTACTATCAGTTTAATGTGCATGTGTGATGAGTAAGGGAACTACGTGTATGTATGTATGTTATCATATGTGACATGTCACATCATTACATATTCGTCTATTACACAATTCATTCTGTCATGAATTATTCATCTGTTATACAAGATATTCTGTCACATATTGCTATACAGTGCAAGAATGTCATTTATTATATGTATGTTATGTCATGTAATGTTCCTTGTAATGTTGTTTGCTACATGCCATGTCAAGTTATGACATGTTTCTGTCTCATGTACATCCTTGTGCAGTTAATTTGTTGTTTAGTTCATTGTAACTACGCTATCGTGGTAACCCCACAAGACAAGAACATCAACCCTATAAGATAAGAATACAATATCATAGTAATCCCATTAGATAAGAATATAACATCATGTTAACCTCATGATATAAGAATACACTATCATAATAACCCCGTAAGATAAGAATACGCAATCGTGGTAACCTCATGAGATAAGAATATGCAATCATGATAACCCCATGAGATAAAAATATACTATAATAGTAATCCCATGAAATAAGATTACGCTATCATGGTGACCCCATGAGATCAGTATAAGCTATTATGGTGATCTCATGAGAGAAGAATATGTTATCATGTTTAACCCCATGAGATAAGACTACGCACGCTATCGTGGTAACCCCACGAAATAAGAACATCGTGGTAATTCCATGATATAAGAATAAGTTTTAGATCAAGTTCATGTTAAGTCAAGTTTCAGATCAAATTCATGTTACGTCAAGTTTTAGATCAAATTCATGTTAAGTCAAGTTTCAGATCAAGTTCATGTTAAATTAAGTCTTAGATCAAGTTTATGTTAAGTTAAGTTTTAGATCAAATTCATGTCAAGTCAAGTCTCAGTTTAAATTCAGTTCAGTTTAAGCAAGTCAAGTTTAGTTCACATTTCAGTTTAAGTTATGTTAGTTATGCTATGTCATATGTGAAGTTATACTATACTTTATGTCAAGTTATATTATGCTTACTTATAACTGTGATTATGCATTCATACTTTTACTGTCATATATGTATCATTAAACTATGTGGAGGTTTTTTGTTAACTTACTGAGATTTTAATCAAATTTCACTGTAATAATCCCAACTACCATTTTCCTCGAATGGTAGATCTTGTTATGGGATCTAAAGAAGAGCCAAAAATAGACCGACTAGACACAGTCAACTGAAAGACAGTGCGATATCAATGTTAATATAGTAGTTAACTTAAATTACTACTGTACTATAGAGTTGCATCTCTAGTACTCTTTTAATCATAGCTATTTTGAACTAGCATTATGATCTCAATTGTGTAGTATGTCATTATGTATGAAGTAGGTTTTAAGTATTTGGAATATTTTGGTATTGCTAAAGAAAAAGTTTATTCGCTATGAATATTGCATAATGCTAGATATATGTTGGAAACATTACATCTTATATATCATGAATGGGGACAGGTAACCTTATGTTGCATGTCTCGACGCTTCAAATGTCTGTCCGATCTCATGCGGAATTTGGGGGCATCGCATGGCCTCTCTCTTAGAATCCCATCGCATGACCTCTCTCTCTATTCTAGAGACCTGCTAAGTCCTTCTTTCCCTCTTCTCCCTTCGTCTTCTTTATCTCTTCTCCCACTGTCTTCTCTCTTTCTATCTCTCTTTTCTCTTGATTTTTTTTATCTTCTCTTTAATTCTTCTAGGGTCTCGAGGCTAATGAAGCTGCAAGAACTAAGAAGGCACCGAAAAATTTTGTGTTGTGCCATCACAGAATCAGGGTGAGTTTTTCCTAAATTTTGTGAATCTGTGTGTTAATTTGATTTCAAAGTGCAAATGGAAAATGGATTGATCTATTTCGTGATGCTTTGTGAACCTATGTAGATGGATAGATGTTTTGTGA